>NW_026990166.1:12500-312500 GCF_036417665.1 Passer domesticus
AAGTGTCCTGCAATGTGCAGGGACATCTTTAAAGAGATCAGGTTGCTCAGAGTCCCTTCCCACCTACCATGGAATGTTTGCCCCATCCCTGCCCAGGCATGGGGCACCTGCCATCTCTAAGGGCAACCTGTGTCAGGGTTGCATCATGTTCCAAGTAAACAAGATCCTCCTTAGACCTAATCTGACTCAATCCCCATTATATATTATAAATATTATCTCATGTCCTATTGCAACTGTTAAAAAAGGTGCCACCTACTTCCTGAGAATCCCCTTTGAAATACTGGAACATAGCAATGAAGTCTCCCTGGGGCCTGTTCTCCTCTAGGCTGAATAACTCCAGGTGTCTCAGCTTGTCCTCAGAAGAGACGTGCTCTGTCCTCTGATTGCTTCTGTTGCCCTGTTTTGTAATTTGGTGGGGTGCTCCATTTTATCCAATGGCAAAAGAATTGAAGTAGAGCAATGCAGGGTACAGAGACATGCAAAGGTGGTGCAGGAACCCAAGGAAGCCAGGCTGGCTGAGTGGTCAGAGATTTGGCTGTGGGCAGGAGGGGCTGTGGGGGGCTCACTGTCAGCCTCTGAGGGGCCCTGGTTTGTGCCCCCACCCCACCCTTGGAGGCTTCTGGCACGCAAACAGGCAGAGCTGAGAGGGACTTGTCCCAGCCCCATCTGCTGCCTGGCACGCTCAAGCAGACAGGAACTGCCCCAGGGTTACTGCCAGGTTGTGTGGCAGAGAGGGAAGTGCAGCAGCCAGTGCCACTGGGCTGTCCCTGCTGGGAAGGAAGGTGCCATCCAGCACAGGAGGCGCAGGGCATGGAAAGGTAGACACTGCTCTGTCTCCCTGTGGGAATCAGCCCAGTGCCTGTTGGTCAAAGACAAGGACCAATGTGAGGCTTTGGAGTTTCCTGAGAAGAAGAAACTCCAAGGACTGAAAGCTCCATTTCTAGAGCACTGTCTGTGCAAAAATCCCAGCAAGATGAAAACACCTTGATAAAAGGATGAGTGGGATTCTGGGCCAGGTTTGCCTGTGATGGCAAGGTCTTGCACATGATGATTGAGGTGCAGATGGTCCATCTTTCTGGATCTTTCTAGGAGCCCTGTGAATCCTGTGAAGCACTGAGTTTGGAAAGTCATGGTTCATTGACTTCTCTTGATTTTCTTTTTTCCTTTGTGCAGCATCCATTTATAACATCTGCTGAGCCTGCATCCAGCCTGGTGCCACTGCTTGTTGCAGTGCGGAAGAGGAAGGAGACAAGACAGCACCACTTAGTTATCAACCACCTTAGAGCAGGATTGTAGGTTAGGATAAGGGTAAGGTTTAGGGTTAGGGTTAGGCTTAGGTTTAGGCTTAGGCTTAGGCTTAGACTTAGGTTTAGGCTTAGATTTAGGCTTAGTTTAGGCTTAGGTTTAGGCTTAGGCTTAGGCTTAGACTTAGGTTTAGGCTTAGATTTAGGCTTAGTTTAGGCTTAGGTTTAGGCTTAGGCTTAGGTTTAGGCTTAGATTTAGGCGTAAGTTTAGGCTTAGGCTTAGGTTTAGGCTTAGGCTTAGGGTTAGGCTTAGGACTAGGTTTAGTGCTGCGGTTATGGTTAGAGTTACTGTTATGACTAGGTTTAGGTTTAGGTTTAGTGTTAGGGTTACAACTAGTCTTAAGGGGTTAGGGTTAGGGTATGATTTTGTAATAGGTGTGCAGAGTAGGATTTTAAATTAATAAAAAAATTCAAACCAAAACTCCCCTTGTAATTGCCTTCCTTCTTCTTCTTCTTCTGTGAATAAGCTCATGATTTCCTTGTAAAATGTCTGTTGTTTCTTAAATGTGGAAGTCACCCCTACAGTGTCTTTAGTATGGTGTCAAATTGGGGTATGCTCATCTTCATTTATCCTCTCCAGACCATGCTGCTTTTGGAATATGACCCACTTGTCTGGTTTTGGTCAGCTGTGGTACCTCTATTTGAGGTAAAAAGGGCAATGGCGTTTGCATGAAAAAACAAAGGAGAAATGGGGCAGCCCAAATACTCTATGTGGATAGAGGCTCTCTGCTGTGACTCAAGAGCATTCGAGATCCTGCCACTTGGATTTGTATCCCCAAGTGCAATCTCTGGCAGAAGGAGAGCCTTGCTCAAGTGAGAAAGCAGAAGGATCAGAGCAGGGGCTCTGAAAGGTCTCCTCTGGTGCAGAGCTGGCAGCGCCTGTGAGGTGAGAGCGGGCCCGGCCTTGGCCGGGGTGCAGCCCCAGCAGAGGCCTGGCAGAGCCCGGAGCAGCCTGAGCCTGGGCAGAGGCAGGCTGGAAGGAGGCCCTTGGAGCTGCAGGAGGCAGCAGCCGGGCCCTGGGTGCCTCTTCCTGGCAGCGGGCGAATCCTCCGCTCTCAGAGCCCAGGTGGCAGCTGGCTGCTCCCGAGGGGAAACGTAGCCGTGCTGGGCACAGCCCAGACTGGAGGCATTGGCCGTCTGGAGTCTGCCCAGGAGCAGAGAAAGGCCAGGGGCAGCCAAGGGCCGGTGGCCTGACTGAGGATTCCTACTCTTCTGCCGGCTGCCCTGTGACTCCTGGCAAAGGGCAGCAGTGTGTGCAGCACTCTGGGCAGCGGCGCAGGGAGCCGGGCTGCTGGGCAGGCTGGAGCACAGGGCAGCGTCCTTCAGGCACGGCACTTCTGCCAGGGCAAGCCAGGCCAGCCTGAGGCACTGACAGCTTGGCAGCTCCCATCTGCAGGAGCCAGTGCCTCCCACAGCTCTGCCAGGAAGCGCCTGCAGGCCTGCAGTTCTGCCCTGAGCCACAGCAAAGGTGTGAAATGCAGAGTGTTCTGCAGAAATATGGGCCTGAGGCCCACCAGGCCAGCCTGCTTTGTGCTCTCTGGTGCACAGTAAGTGCTGTGCAATGCTGCTCTGAGCTGCTGGGAGGGAGGTGTTAGGAATAAACAAACTCTTAGTTACCATTAAGTGGAGACAAAGTCATTAAAGCAAACGAGAACCTTCTTCTTAGTAAGGATTCAACTGAGCCTGCTGTGTATCTCTGTCTCCTAGGAGCTGAACATGCACACACACCAACACAATGCTGTTTTGATTGCTTTTCACAGCCTTGGGTGATCCCTGTCCCCTTCCCCTTTGGCTGGGTGCTAGGCAACTTACATTCTCTCCTGACAGCCTACTTTTCTGTCCCCTCTCCTCTTCTCCTACCTCTCTTTTATTCTGGTGTTCAACCCTGCCCCTTTTCCAGCTCACAGCAACACCCAAGAAATTAACTGGAACCAGAACTAACACCACCTAGCACCAACAGCTTTCATTCTTTTTTCTAATAACCTTTTGGCTGCAGCAAAATATGACCTCCTAGCTCCCTGAGGGAATCACGAGCCTAATTTCAACATGTTTTTGGGATGATGATGCATCTTCAGTGAATAGGTTTTCTTTTGGGAAGGGTATAAGGACATGAGTTCAAGGCTGCAGGACAAACCAGTTTTTGTTAGTTAGAAATTTTTGTCATGACCTTCCCATGCATAGTTTTTTAAGCTTTCTGTCATATCAAATGACCTCAGTTCTGTGATTATTACATCTGCAAAGGCCAAGAGTGTTGAAATACACAGACCCTGGGGGAGGCATCAGGGTATATTTATTGTAGCAGCTTCTCCCTGTAAATAACCCCCTGTCAGGCTCAACTTGAGAGAAATTCTCAAATAATAGCCAACCATCAGCTTCTTTTTGGGTGGGACGAGGAACACCCATTAGCCCACTCCAGCACTGGAAATATTTCAATGCAATGAAGAAGCAGTGCCTACAGGAGAGAGACTCTTTGGCTCTGGGCTCTCTCTGGCACTTTCTGCTGCAAGGACATTCCCCTCTGGAGCATTCCTACCCACAGCAGCCCACAGGGGCTGGGGGGCAGAGGCACAGGCTGGGGGTGCTCCCCTCTGGCCAGCCCTGCGGGAAGTAGGCATGGGAAAGGCCCAAACCCAGCCAAGTGCTGGTTCTGGAGGTGCTGGGAGCAGCCAGGGAGCCGGCACCAAACGGACACATCTGAAGGTCTCTTCTGCCCCGGATGAATCCGGGACTCAGGAATTGCTCCGGGCCAGGTGCAGCACCTGGCGCTTGGCCTTGTGGGACCTCATGAAGCTGTCAGATGAGGTTGTCTCCCACTTCTCAAGCTTGTCCAGGTTCCTGTGCATGGCCATATCCTGCCATGGTGCCCCTGCCCGTCTCAGCTCCCCCATCCCCTGCAAACGTGCTGAGGGGGAGATTGATCCACTGCCTGTGCCATTGGGGAAGCCACAAAAGAGCCCCAGGGCCAAGGCAGAGCCCTGAGGGACACCCCCCATCCCCAGCCTGCAGCTGCACATGGAGCCACTGCCCACAAGTCCCTGGCTGTGTCCATCTGGCCAATGGCTGGTGCCCAGAGCAGCCCACTCTCCAAAGCCAGGGCTCTGCAGGGGGCACGTCAGGCTGTCAAGTGGGACCATGGCACAGTGGGCACACTGTGGGACTGCGGGAGGGGCCTGGGCACACCAAGGACTACAAGTGCCCAAGTCCGGGGGCTCCTCCATGCAGTTTCCAGTGGGCTCCGCTGTGGATGGGGCGCTGGGTGTGGCCCTTTGTGACACAGGGCCCTTGATGATGCTGGACATGACGGTGCCCACAGACCATTGTGACATCAGAGGGCCCTTGATGATGCAGGACATGACGGTGCCCACAGACCTTTGTGACATCAGAGGGCCCTTGATGATGCAGGACATGACGGTGCCCACAGACCATTGTGACATCAGAGGGCCCTTGATGATGCAGGACATGACGGTGCCCACAGACCTTTTTGACATCAGAGGGCCCTTGATGATGCAGGACATGATGGTGCCCACAGACCATTGTGACATCAGAGGGCCCCACCATAGCTGGGGGTATATAAGGGGTGCAGAGCCCTGGGGTGCCCAGTCCCGTGAGAGCCACTCTTGCAGAAGGAAGTGGCTCCCGGGATCTGTCCATGCTACAGGACTGCAGAGATGGAAGCGAACAAGACAAACCTCAACTGCTTCCCGTCACCCAGCACCCTGCCCAGCTGGGGGCAAGACCAGGCCCTCAGCGGGCACCTGGTGGGGGCAGTGGGTGCCTCAGCCTGGCCACAGTCAGGCACTGAGGAGGAGGAGAAGCCCTTTGTCATCATGGAAGATGAGAACAAACCTGACACAGATGACAAGTGGGGAGACACTGGGGCTCAAGAGTATCGCCTTTGGGAAGGAGCGACAGGCTGTGAATTGTACCAGTTGGTACAAGTAATGGCAGCGAAGGCAGCGTCGCCACGCAGAGCTGGGAGTCCCCAAGAGTTGCACCAGTGGGAGGGGGCTGTGAGGGTGGCCTGGGGAGACAGGGCACAGCAAGAGCTGTACCGTGAGGACTGGACCTCAGCTGGGGATGATGAAGACTGGGAATACTACCCCCAGACTGAGCTTTCCCAAGAATATCAAGGTGAGGCAGAGCCAGAGCTGTCCCAAGGAGAGGTCAGCAGCTCTTCCGAGTGGGAAGACTGTAGCGAGCCAGAGCTCAAAGCCCTCCAAGACGTTTCCACGGAGGAAGACAACAGCAGCGGCGCAGACCTCACCCAGGACAGCCATGAAAGCATGAGCAACTTTAGCTTCAGGCCCACTCCCTTCCTGAGGGAGGACTACGAGGACGACTGGGACGAAGTCAGCGTCCTCGAGCCGTACGAAGCAGAAGGCAGCGCCCAAAGGCTGTCAGCTTCTGAGGCAGACGAGCTGCCAGTGCCCCTCCCTCTGGAGGCCTGGGTTGAGAGCCAGGCACCGGAGTCACCGTGCGCCTCGCTTCCCTCCCTGTACAGCGAAGCCTCCGAGGGCCAGCAGGGCTCCGAGGCAGGGCTGCAGAGCCCGGAGCCTGCCCCGCTCAGCCCTCGCGAGGCCTCAGCTCCCCAGCCGGGAGCGCAGGCCCCCAGGCCGCAGCCGGCTGCCCTCAGCAAGCGGCCCGGCCGCCTCAGGCGGGCGCTGCGGGCGCTGCGGGCGCTGTTCCGCTGCCGCTGCCTGGCGCCGCAGCCGCAGGAGTAGCGCCCGCGCCTGCCCAGCCCGGGCCTGCAGATGGCGGCCGGCCCGGGGCCCAGGGAGCCCTGGACATGGCCCCGCAGCCTCGACTGCCACGGCAGCCCTGGAGCGGCCTGGGGGCATCTCCCCAACACCCACAGTCACCACAGTGGCCAGCCCCACACAGCACGCGTGGGACACGACTGGAGCCAGGGCGCTCAGCAGTGAATCCCACAGAGTGATCAAGGTGGGAAGAGACCCTGACGGTCACCCAGGGCCACTGGCAGTGTGGCAGCACCACCATCGCCACAAAACCACGTCCCCAAGGGCCACATCTGCACAACTCTTCAACGCCTCAGAGACAGTGACTCCTCCGCCTCCCTGGGCAGCTTCTTCCAATGCCCCTCTGTCAGAGAAAAATTGCTTCAGATATTGAATCGGAACCTCCCCTGGAAATCAATGGCCATTTCCTCTCACCCTGAAAGGACTCCATGCTGGTCTTTTGGGATTGTATCCCTGAAGAATGGCACAGATGAGAGGTGTTGCTCCATGGATGTGACTGCAGGACTTGGACTGATACCATTATTCCCATTTAAGAAATAGTTTAAGAGTTTAATAAATAGTAGTAGTAAAAAAAAAAAAAAAAAATAGGGATAAGAAGATGAAGAAGAAGTAGTAGTAGTAGATAAGAGGAAGACAAAGGAACAGGATAAGAATAATAAGTTTAATAAGAAGAATGAGAATAGGAATAAGAAGATGAAGATGAAAAAATAGTAATTAATATAAGAATATTAAAACATAAGAATTATAGTAAGCATAAGAAGTGAATAAGATTAATTAGAATGAGAATAAGAAGAATATTATAAAGAAGATGTACAAGAAGAAAAAAAAGTAGCAGCATTTAAGAAGAAGGGGAAGAAGAAAGAAGGGAAAGAAGAAGAAGGAATAGTAATAAGAATATTAAATAAAAATATACACCCGCACATCTTCTAGAATCTCAGAAGGCAGGAGAGGACTTCAAAAAGTATCTACTTCCACCTGATCATCTTTTCAGCTCTCGCTCTCCAAGACCTCTTTCCTATTTCTAGCTCCCTAACTCCCATTTCTTGTTGAATAAAATCCATGTCAAACAAAATCTGGTTTTGTTCTCCTATGGTCTCATTTGTGCCTTCACTGAGGGACAGACACCTCTCCCTCATGGCATCTTAACCCTGGATGGAACGATGGGCAGGGTCCCTTCCAGCCACAAGCCTTCCAGAATTCAGGGACTCCCTTCCCTTCTTCCCTCTGCTTCCAGCTGGAGAATGTGCAGCAAAGCCACCTTTCCTTTGCTGTCTGCTCGGGGAGCCCCCCTGCTGCTGGAGCTTGACTCTGCCAAAATGCACAGACCCACCTGGGGATGCTGCTGTCAGCCCCTATGCTCTGCAGAACCTCTTCTACCCATTTCAGGCTTCAATATTAAACACTAAGCAAAAGCAAATGTGTCAGATACTGCAAAGGCCATCTCTTGCAATTTCTCCTTGGCTGACGTTTGTGCAGGTGCTTCATCCTGGTGGAGGGGAGGCTGTTGCTGAGTATTCTTCCTCCTGAGCCCCTCAAGTGACAGGAATTTCAGTTGGGTTCACAGCTGTTCACAGCTACCAAATCGGCTGTCACAGATCTGACAAAGTATTGGGGCAGGACACAGGAAGTTTCACACAAAAGACATTACAATCTCACAACATAAGAAGCCACATATGGACAAAAAAAAAAAAATCAAATTTAAACACTGTAATGAGCTTTAAAATAACAAAGTTGCAACAGATGCTCATTTAATGAAATAGCAGCAAACTTGCACATTTTCAAGTGTCTATTTAATCATAACACAGGTTCATCCTCACCACCATCCACTAGATTTCCACAGACATATTGCAGCTTCCTGCAAAAGTCATCTAATCACTTCCTCCTCAATTCCAATTAATTTGCCATAGCAAAGCATGAGGAAGCTGTGGCTGCTGCTTTGTTTGCTGAAGTTCAAGTGTATCCAACTCTGCCCATGGTTACAGGTGTTGTTTGTCACTGAATTACAGAACCAGGGACTGGGTTAGGGGGACCTTAAAGCCCATCCCATGCCACCCCTGTCATGGAAGGGACACCTTCCACTGTCCCAGGTTGCTCCAAGCCCCATCCAAACTGGCCTTGGACACTGCCAGGGATCCAGGGGTAGCCACAGCTTCTCTGGACAAAGCATAAGGAAAGTGGTTGTGCTTCTCCACAGATGTAAGTCAACCACAGTGGCAATAAAACCCTGGGCATAAGGATGTACTTAAAAACATCAGAGATGGTCCTTGTGCTTTTATAGGTAAAAGAAATCAAATGTTATATGAAAACAGTCAGGACTTTAATGCGTTCAGAAAGGCCTTTCATGAATGTTAGGCAAGAGGACAGGAATTAGAAAATACCTTCAGCCAAGTAAAACTGGCTCCATTCACTGAAATGATAGTAACCATTGGCTTTTTGTTGCCTCTGTGCTCTTACAATACTGTCCAGAATGACCATGTTCAGAGAAAGTGAACACAGAGCGGGGGGGGGGAAAAAAAGAATTATTGACAGCAGTTCTACAGCCCTCCTTTTACTTTGATGCTCTATTTAAATATTCTGGCTGTTTCAAGGGCTTGGTAAAACTGGCTTTTATAGACTGAACACAAAAAACAAACAGGAGAAAAATGCAGCATTTTCCCTCCTCAGCCAGAATACAGTCAAAGCACAGTGGTTAAGCAAAAGCATGGTAAGTTAATTACCAAGTATACAGCTGCTGCTACCTGGCAGAAAGCAAAGGAAAAAAAAAATCCTATCAGTCATCAAATGCAGTTCCTAAATCTGGAAAAGTCTTACAAAAATAAACTTCCACGAAGAAGGGACCAGCTTCAGAGAAAAAAAGAATGATGCAGATAATAAAGATCATTATTTCAGAACAAAAAACTATTTCCAGTTTGAAAGGAAAACCAATTTTTGGCAAGACAACTACTAAATATGCCATCTAGTTAAAAACAGCTTCTCTTCTTGTGGTTTGTTGGGGCAGAATGAGCAAAGAGATCTTCTACCAGATTCTTTTTTGATATCAAACACTGAAAGGGGGTGGGAAGGAGTCATTTCTAACCCCAATTTAGAACAACTTTATTCCTCTGCATGATCATCAGCACTTCTTATATCCACTGTCAACACATACAGAGGTCCAGATATTGACTAAGAACTCAGGGTAAGTTTTATATCTGCTTGAAACAGGCATGATAATCCTGACTCCCCAGTTTTGCAGACACACAGGGATATAAATACACAACTGTTTATGCTTTGGCAGAACTTCCATTTTGCAAAGCCCTTACTTGTGTAGTTTCTCATATATTTTAGAAAATAGCAAATGAGTCTCTAAATTACTAGTAGCAAAACAAGAGAATTTGTAGTAAGCATTGCTTGAATTTTTTATTTTTCAGTTTTGTGTGGCTAACTTTAAAGTTTCCCTGAGTTCTTTTGGGAGTTCTTTCTTGCACTCATGCATGGCTACTGCTGAAATTTTATTACATTGGCCAATACATTTCAAGATATTTAAATTTTAAAATTAAATTTAAAGAGAGGAGCTGTAAACTTCAAATCAGTGAGCTGTTGGGGCAGAAGGGTGTTGTGAGCTTTCTGTGTGTTGGGTGCCAGAGGAAGCAAGTTCTGACCCACCTGTACTCACACACTAAATGAGCACTGATTGACACAAGAGACACTGCTGCCCACACATTCCCCCACCAAATCCAGGAAGCCAAAACTGCATTTCCTTCAGTTTTCCAAATAGATTTTTTGATCCAAAATTCAAACAGCTTAATTAAAATTATTTTTGAGAAATGCATCAGCTTCACAACCTGATCCCATGAGCTGTTCCATTATAAGCTGCAAAATATCCTGATCTCAGAAGTCTTTTTCAGCCTAAATTGTTGAGATCGGAAGAAGAAATGCGGCACTCAATATGAGTGATCAGCAAATCTCGGAACTTTATTGATAGGCACACACATTTATATTGGTGTTAATGAGGCTAATACATATTGCAAAAGACAAGCTCATTATTGGTTAGTTACTTATCAGCTAACTACGCCTACCTTAGCATTCTTGTGGCTACTATGTTGCAGCTGTTCTCATCTTTCCTTCATATTTCTAACTAACAATCCTCTCCCCCATCCTGATGTTGCACCAAGGGCACAGTGCCCCTGCCTTATTTAGACACTGACTGCTGGCTGCTATACCTGTCTCCTTCTTCCTTAACTAACGCTATTATGTCAGTGTGACCTTTGTCAGCTAGCTAACTGTCCACAAAATCCTCCACACTTCCCCTGTTTTTCTGTTGCACAAGCATGGTCTGATTAGATGTAGCAAATATCATCCTGAACATGGATGCCAGGGAGAAGAAAGAAGAAGGACAGGGCATGCCCAAATCCCTCCATCTTGGAACCTCTGATCCCCACATACAGAATTCCAAACCCCCCTGTACAAGGTTCAAAACCCCCCTGTACAGTGCTCCAAAATTTTCCCCTTCACCCTGTGATTGCTACTTAAATTTTGTGACCTGTAATTCTTCATATAAGGTTGGCAATTTGCTCCATGAATTAAGATTGAATTTCCACGGGTCTTTGCCTTCCTGCCAGGGTCTCTGAGCTCCTGTAAGGGCTTTGAGACATCCAGGGCATCCAGAGAGATGTCCTGGGTTCCAACAGCACGGGAGGCTGGCTCTGTCCAAGCGCCCATTCCACATTTCCTGCACTGCAGAACCAGGAGGACTGGCTCTCCTCTGGCTTTGAGAGGAGCTAGAGCTTGCAAATCGTTCCATGCAGAACCAAGTGCAAAGCTTTCTCTCCAAGTGGCAGCATTCACCCTCCCCCCTTTCTCAATTTTCTGGTGCCCAATAATGTCACTTGATGTTTTCCCTCCTTTGGCCTGCTGAGCTGGTCTCTCACCTCAACACTCCTTCCCTGAAACTTGGAGAAATGGGATGTTTCTCAGGAGAGCTGATGGGGACACACACACTGGGGCAGTGCACCAGCATTGCTGCAGTCAACACGTCATGCAGAATTTCTAGGTCTCTTTTCCAGCTCCCTTGAAGAAGGGAAAATGTTCATCACTACTACTCTGGCACTCCTTTAAGGAAGGAACACCAAGAAAATTTCTTTTCCACACTAATGGCCTTCACCTTTGTTTGAATACTTAGGTGCCAGATATGGCAAAACCCAGCCACTTGTACTGCTTTCCTGCCTAAGGTTTAAGCAAAAGCAAATCTTGCTTCCTTCCCAGCCTGCATGTTACACCCACGCCAGCCACCTGCTGGGAAAACATCTGGAATGAGGCCCACTGCAAGGCAGATACTTTGTAGGCTCCAGATCCCACCTGCACTGGCTCCAGCAGGCAAGGGCAAGCTTTGGTCACTTCCCAGAAGCAGCCTGGCCATTCCCCCCTGCCTCGCCCCCTCGCCATCCTCCATGGCCCCTGCTGCCAAAGCCTTGCTAGGCAGAGCCATTTGCTAGGCTCGGTAAAAGAGTGACTTGGATTCTTCTTTGGCACAAATACCAAAGCTGTGAGAAGTGAGAGGATCAGGTTCACAGCCGCTCTGCTTTAGCTGAGGACATTACTGGAGGCTCAGAGACTGGTCCTTTAAAGAGAAACTGAATCTGAACTCCTGGTGTCTTTGTGGTGCATGTGGATATTTCTTTTCTAGAATCAGAGAGGTTAGCAATGTCCTCCAGGGTGCTCAAGTCCATCTGTCCCCCAAAACGAAACAAAGTTATGTTGCTGGGTAACAAAAAGGCCTCAAGCCCCTACTTTTATCCCAGCAAGTACAGTGAGACAAGAGCACTCCTTTAGATCCAATGCATTGAATTCAGCAAAGCCTCCCCAGCCACTCCCAGCTGAGATGTTCAGGAATCAAAGGAGGAAGCTCCACCATGATTTCATTGGCAGTAATGGGGACACGCCTCTGGAAGTGCTGCCAGCTGAGCCAGGGGCTGGGCCTGGGGGGGACTCATGTGCCCCCATTGCTCTCTCAGGGCAAATGCCGTGCGTGCAACACCAAGGAAATGTAACGAACACTGCCTCAGGGATTTCATACAGACAAAAAGGCAAAATGGAACAAACTTTGGTTTAATGATAAACACAGATCGTGTCTCAACAAAGACAAAATGTGAAAAGTTGAAGCATAGCAAACACCAAACTTCTTACATTTACTAATAAATCTAACACTACTAAACATCTTTAATAATGCTATTGTATCTTAACTAATAAACAGAGAGATTCCTATCACGTAAAATAATAGAAGAACAAACAATTCTAAAAACTTGAAAAACAGTATTATTTCTATCTAGTCCTCTCGATCCCTAACTCTTGCTAGCCTGGGGCAAATGCAGGGCTAATTTGGCCTTTTCTTCTTGGGGAGAGGCTGTGCATCCTTGCGTGGGCGATGTCTTCTCCTGTGCTTGTTCCTCTCCTTGATGGTTTCAAACTCCCTGGAAGACAGGAAACAAACCATCCATTGTTAACTCCATACACACCGAGCTCAAGTGTGTATGAAGTGCATACAAGTGTCGGGATCTCCATTTTTGAATGAATTTTTGTCTTGTCAGGCTGTGACACATTTGTAAATCGATCAGCACCATGACTCTGATCTTTCTGGTTTCAACTCTTTGAAATGTCTTCCTCCTTTTGCTTGATCCTAGGTTTAATTGGATCAGCAGCATCAAAGCAAGCTTTGATGCATGTGTTCCTGCTTGTATGAATTGTGTCTTGTTGGGGCATGGCAAGGTTTCACTGGGAATGCTGGGTTTGAACGAAGCTATTAGGGTTTCAAGTGGGCTGTAAGCTTGAGCAGGGCTGCCAGGGGCGATCCTGCAAGTGGCCTCAGCTTGCCCTGTGGTGCCTTTGGAAAGGGTCAGTGTGCTTTAGGCCAAAGGGGCAGCTGGGAGCAGAAGGAGGAGGAGCTTGCGCACCGTTGGCACTGCCCGCACGGAAAGGGGCCTCCCGCCGGCTGGGGCGGCTGGCGCGGTTGGCAGCAGGGACACTCCGCGCTGCCAGCCCGCTTGCGGCTTCTCTTCCCTGTCTCCCCAGTCTCCTTCCTGGGAGGGCTTTTCCTCCTCTTCCGTTTGCCCACAGTCTGGAAATCAAAGAATCCTTATCAGTGCTTCCGTCCTCTCAGAAAGCTGGAATTCACAGCATCCACCCCAAAAATCTATTGGCCTAAGCAAATTCTTCCAAACCCCGCGGAGCTGAGAAAAGGGCTGGATATGGCAGTGGGCTGTGGCAGGCTGCCAACCATGGAGGTTGGAGGAAAATACTCCCCTTCACTACAGCTCTAAGGGGGTGGGATAAACACGTGGCTATCTCTAGTTCTACATGTCTGATTTCTACCTCTCTGCCTAACATCTATTTATCTCTGGTTTTCCTCCCCACATGTCTGGGCATGGCTTTTACATTCAATCACACTAGTGAAGACACATGATTACCCATTTTCTGCTACCCAAAATAATCTCTCTCTCTCCCTCTCTCTGTCTCTCTCTGTGAAGCAAATTGTTCTTTGCTGCTAAGGAAAGTATTAAAGGTGCCATAGCAGCGGCAGCTCCTTTTTGGGGATACGCTGCGGTGCTACAAAAGATCTCTAAAATTTGGCAGCATCTCCATGAAGGCAGCCCGGATGGCTGATGTTAGCAAGCAGTGGGGAATGAAGGGTCTGATTGGAATCTGAGGGTGCCAGCCCTTGAAAAACTGATTTGTAGAGAGTCAAAGCCCATTTTGGTGGTGGTGCTGCTTTGTTGGGTCAAAGTTGTGCTCCAGAATTCCGTATTTCAGGGCAGCAGCATAATGAAGCCTTGGGCAGCATCTGCTGTGCCTTTCCCAGTGCATGGTACTGTGATTGGTGTTACCAGTCACGGCTAGAAAATCTGCTTTCCGATTGCCCTCTACAATGGGACCAGGAAGATCCACCTGTGACCTGACGTGCATTATATGAAATGGTTTCTCTCAGTGGGAGACAAGCCATACTAACTCAGAGAGCAAGCAAAATAATTGTTGATTAGACCCTTCTTTTAGCATGGAGTGTTCTGCCCTTTTAGCTGTCCTGGCAATATAGGCCAAATCAGTTACTAGATTAAAAGGTTGTTGGAATTTTTAAAATGCCCTGACATCTGCAGCCAACTCTGGAATTTGGGGGGGTCCTTCAATGACTTGAACATCTGACTCCCACTTCTGAGTGTTTGGATCCTTCCAAGTGATAAC
Source organism: Passer domesticus (assembly GCF_036417665.1). NCBI lineage: Eukaryota > Metazoa > Chordata > Aves > Passeriformes > Passeridae > Passer > Passer domesticus. The sequence continues at coordinate 26,770 of NW_026990166.1, forward strand.
CGATTTGTGTGATTTTCCAGTGCCATCTGTAAAAACTGTGAGGGCTCTAAGAGGAATCTTACCTTTTAGAGAATTTGGGACTAGATGGAATGTTTCTTTTAGTAGCTTGTGTTTTGGATAATGAATAGAGACTTGTCTGGGATAGTTGTCTAAAGCAAACTGAAGGTGTTCATTTGTCTGTAATAGGGATTCTAATTTGTGTAGCTGAAATGCTAGATAAATGTATGTTGGGTCACACGCTGCAGGGGTTCGGAGGTGGTTCCTGCCTTTAATGATTAACTGAGCTAAAAGGTCTTGAGGGATTGTAATAGTATTTTTGGTATGGCAAAAATACCCATTCTACAATTTTTCTGTAGAAGACGGGTCCCACTGAAAAAGTAGTGCCTGGAAATGTGGGGATTTACCAAGAATAGCAAACTGGGAGGTTAGAGAGCGGTCAACGTGGTGTGCTTTTCGAGATGAGATAGCAGGTGCTACCTTTCGCAGCGCGTCGTGGGCATCGGGAGTTAAGATGTGCTGGGAAGTCAGGTCATGGCTCCCCTTCAGTAGGCTGAACAAAGGGGACAGCTCTTCTCTCGTGAGTCCAAGCAGTGGTCAGATCCAGGTGATGGAGCCACACAACTGTTGCATGTCCCTTAGCGTTTGAGCCTTATCTTTGATGGAGATACTTTGGGGAATAATGGCTGGCTCACTGATAAGGAATTCAAGGTATTTCCATGGGGAGGTCTACTGGGTTTTTCAGCAGTCATATCAAAACCTGCATCTTCAACTGCTGTCATAGTCTTTCTGATTACTGTGTTAAGGTAAGTCTTGTCTTGGGAGCAAATTAAAATGTCATCCATATAATGCCGAATTATAGCTTCAGGGAAGGCTTTCCTGATTGGAGATAGAACCCCAGCCACAAACATTTGACATAAAACAGGGGAAGTTTTCATTCCCTGTGGCAATGTGACCTAATGATATCTTTTAAAGGGTTCTTGACAGTTGATGATTGGTATGGAAAATGTGAATTTGGGAGTGCGGGATGGAGAGGGATGTTGAATAAAGTCTTTGTTATCAAGGATTGGGAGCTGCCAGTTCCTGGGAAGCATAGAAGGTGAGGAGAGGCCTGGTTGCAAGGGGCCCATGTCTTCTAAAACATCATTTACTTTCCAAAAGTCTTGTAATAACCTCCATCTGTCTTTGCCAGGTTTTTTATAACAATGACATGGGTCAGGGGCTAGTTGATGGTACAATGTGTCCTTTTAATAATTGTTCTCACACTAGGGCGTGGAGTGCTTCTAATTTGTCTTTTGGAAAGGCCCAATGATCCACCCACACAGGATCATACCCACAGGGAGGGATCATACCTTTTCCCACAGATGGACAACAGCCATATTGAGTGGTTTAGTTTTCATTTCTTTTTAATTCCCAAGGTTTCTTTTTGTTTTTAACATTGTAACACAGCATCTCTATTCAAATCATTATACTCACCTTGGTTAATTAAATATTTATTAATTTTTCCCCCCCGTAATATCAGGATGGGACAAAAGCATAGGAAGAACAACAAGCAATTACAGAAATACAGAATCTTCCCTGAGAATCCCTTGGGAACCATGTTAAAACAATGGGAAGGACATCAACTTACTAAAGATAAAGACCCACGGCTCAAGATTGTGCATTGCATGTTTGAATGGCCAAAGAAGAAATTAAAACAAGGTCTGTGCTGGCTGAAGCATGGGTCTACCAGGTTGTGGATTTGCAAAGTACTTTACAATTATGTCCAAAATAAATTAAATGCAGACTTGGATTGCAGTATGTGGAGGTCTGGTTTAAATATTGGAACATCGAAAAGGAAGTAGAAACAGATAAAACATACCAAATTCTCTCTGTAACGATCAATGATAAAGACACAAAAAGGAAAACCAATCAACCAAGGTGGGACCCATTAAATTTCCTGCCCCCTACTGCACCTCCTAACGAACCAGCTGCAACTGCAGCTGAGTCATTGGAGGCTTCAACGAGTCATGTAACTGAGAGGGCTGAAGAAGTTGAAAGTACAGGTGGACATCAGAAGAAACGTATAATCTATCATCCTCCTCCAGGCAAATTACAAATTCAGCCATGCAGGAAGTTCCATCCAATCAAGAAGGTCCAGGCTTCTTCACTTGAAGGAGAACCCTGGCGGTACAAAAATATTCCTCCTGCTCCAGTAAAGATAAAACAAAGGTGCCACCCCTCAGAGAGGTCACAATGGGGGGTGCTCAAGGTGGAATAGGACATGGAAATGCACCCCTCACCTCTTCAGAAGAGAGGCATTTTAAAAAGGAAATGGAGATATCATTCAGTGACCCAGTAGTTTGTCAGAAAAAGTTTACCAGTTCTTAGGCCCTAGGATTTACCCTTGGGGAAAATTAAATTTAATAATGCAAACCCTTTTCTCTCCAGAGAAGAGGAAAGTTATTTAGACTGCAGGGATCAATATATGGGACAGAGAACATAATTTAGGACCAGCTGGAGAGAAGAAGTTAACATTAACAGATCAGAATGGAACCCTAACTCAGATGAGGGAAGAAAAAGTATAGCAGAATACAGACCCCGAATTGTAAGGGGAATAAAAGAGGCAGTCCCCAGAGTTAATAACTTGAAGAAAGCCTTTGGTAGCGAACAAGAAAAAGATGAGAGCCCAACTGACTGTATAACTCGCTTAAAGAATAATATCCAGTTATATTTAGAAAGAGATTTAGATAGTGAAGAAGGGAAGACAATGTTCTAGGTCCACTTTGTGTTACATTCTTGGCCTGACATAGAACAGAAATTAGAGAAATTAGATGGATGGCCAGAAAGGAGTTTAGATGAGTTATTAGCTGAAGCACAGTAAGTTTATGCCAGGTGAAATGAAGAGAAAATGAAGACTAAAGCTAAGATGATGGCTGCTGTCCAAATTCCTAAACCAATTAGGCAGGATGGGGAGAATATTCAATTAAAGAAACCTATTTGCTTTTATTGTAAGAAAGAAGACCATATGCAATCCTGCTGTTTTAAGACATTGAGGGACTTAAGAGATTCTCTAAGTGGAGAATCAACCCTCAGAGAACTGAGGGGGTCAGGGGCTCTTCTTCTAGGGGCACAAAAACCATCTTCAAGAGCCCTAGATAAAATCAAGGATAGGACCCCTAGAACAATTAATGGAATTTTTAGTAGACACAGAAGCAGAGACAACTTGTGTAACTGAAAAACCAAATGGATGTGCCATAAGCAAAGACACTTTCAATATTTGTGCTGCTAAAGGGGAATCCTTCCCCATTCCCATCATTAAGAATGTCACTATAAAGGGTAATGGACTAACCAAAAAGGGAGATTTGTTTTTCTACCTCCAGCAGGTAACAACTTACTTGGCCGGGATCTCCAGATACCTTTGAACATTTGAGTAGTTCCACAAGAAGGAAGAATGAAGGTCAAATTGTTTACTTTATCCACACAAGATGAACAACTGATTATTCCCACAGTGTAGGCCCGAACAGGTAGCCGGGATACAATGAACTTTACGCCCATTCTAATTAATCTCCTTCCAGGCATTAAACCAGCAAAAGTACCCCAGCACCCCCTTACAAAGACCAAAAGGTATGGGCTAAAACCCATAATAACTGAACTGTGACATGATAATATACTAGAGCCATGTACTTCCCCATACAACACCCCATTCTTGCTATTAAAAAGCCTGACAATGGCTACAGGCTAGTTCAAGACCTACGTGAAGTAAATAAAAGAGTGTGAGCTGTGTGCCCGTTAGTACAAAACCCTTACACCTTGTTAAGTTATCAACTACGCACTCTTGGTTCTCAGAAACTGACCTGAAGGATGCATTTTGGTCATGCCCTGTAGATTCTCCTTCTAGACACCTGTTTGCCTTCACCTGGGAAGATCCAGACACTGGAAGGAAACAGCAGCTCACCTGGACCTGGCGGCTGCAAGGGTACATGGAGTCTTCCACACTCTTTGGTCAGGCCTTGGAGAGCCTGTTCATTTCCTTTTCTCCACCCTCAGGAATACAAGTAACACAGTATGTAGACGACATACTACTCTCCAGAGAGCAAGAATCCACTGTAAAATTAGGCACCATTCAATTACTGAACCTTCTAGGAGAGAATGGACTAAGATATCTAAATCCAAATTACAATTTGTTAAACCAGAAGTAAAATATTTCACACATGTCATGGTACCAGAAAACTGAGTACTGAAAGGATAGAAGGAATTTTAAATTTACAACCTCCCCAAAAAAAGAGCGAGGTTAGACAATTATTAGGCTTAAGGAGGTATTGTAGAATATGGATTGATGAATACACACAAAGTGTCACAATTTTATATGAAAAATTAACTACATCAGAACCTATTAATTGGACCCAAGAGGATAATAAATACTTAGACAATTTAAAGCAAAAGATGATTCAGACCCCAGTTCTCTTTCTTCCTTCACTAGAAGAAGATTTTCACCTATATATTAAACCTATATAGGAATTACTTACGGGGTCTTGGCCCAAGAGTGGTCAGGATTCCATAAACCTGTAGCCTACTTGTCCATATTGATGGTCCCTGTGTCCCAAGGATGGCAAACATGCATCCAATCAATCGCTGCAGCAGCCATCCTAGTAACAGCCAGGCAAAAACTTACATTTGAGAGAAATCTGATAGAATACACACCACACTCCATCCAAACCATTCTTAAACAACGAGCAGCCGAATGGCTAACAGACTCTCATATTATACAATATGGGAGCACCCTCATCCATTCCACAAATGTAACCCTGAAAACAACCACCCACACCAATCCCGCACAGTTCCTATGTGGAATCCCCAAAAACAAGATCTCATGCACAACTGCATAGTTTTTATAAACCCGCAAACAAAAATTCAAGAAGACCTCCTAGAGAGCCCATTAGATGAAGGAGAAATCCTGTTCATCAACGGATCATCTAGAGTAGTAAATGGAAAGAGGTGCTCTGGATACTCCATCAGAGATGGAAAAGAACTGTACAGGTTAGAAAAGGAAAACTACCTGGTCTACCCAGGTATGTGAATTAGATGCTTTGGAAAAAGCATTGCACAGACTAGACAGAGCTATTGGAACCATTTATACTGACTCTAAATATGCATATGGAGTAGTCCACATGTTCGGGAAAAGCTGGGCTGAAAGAGGGTTTCTCAGATCTAAGGGCAAAGACATTTTACACAAAGAACTTATATTAAAAATTAGAGGCACTTAAGTTACCGAAAGAAATTGCAATGGTACGTGTTCCAGGTCATCAAAAGGGATCTCTGGAGAAACCAGAGGAAACATCCTAGCAGACCATGCTGCAAAGGAGGCTGCTTTTGAGGGGGAAGTAAAGGTATACAGATTTTATCCAAGAGACACACCCGAGAGTACACTGGACAACGCTCTTCCCATCCCTGTTTTTAAAGACAATGAAAAACAGAAACTCATATCACTAGGTGGAAAGGAAGATTCTGAGGGACGGTGGCATCTTCCTGATGGCCACCAAATGTTAAATAAAGAGCTCACTCGAGAAATTTTACAGAACCTCCACCAATCCACACACTGGGGATCTAAAGCTGTAGCAGGTCACTTTCTTCAAAATTTTGGATGTCGGGGAATTGATGAATTAGCTAATCAAATTACCATAGGTTGTATAATTTGCCAAAAAGTCAATAGAAAATTAACGAGGAGAACGAGACCTGGAAGAATTGAAATTGCAATTAGACCCTTCCAAAGTATTCAAATTGATTTCACAGAAATGCCCCATGTCCAAAGATGGAAGTATTTCTTAGTGATTGTAGATCACCTTACCAATGGGGTTGAAGCATTTCCAACTGTTAATGCCACTGCTCAAACAGTAAGTAAGGTAATCCTAGAACAGATAGTCCCAAGATATGGAATTATAAATAACATTGATTCAGACCAAGGTACCCATTTTACATCATTAATATTGCAACAGTTGGCTCAACAATTTGGAATAACTTGGAAATTACATACCTCTGGCACCCTCAAAGTTTGGGAAGGGTAGAACGCATGAATCAGACTATTAGAACAACCTGGACCAAACTGATGTTAGAAATGAGGTCGACTTGGATAAAGTGCCTACCCCTTGCCCTTCTCAGAATCCAGAGCCAACCCAGAGCTGACTTAAGTTGTTCCCCATATGAAATGTTATACGGGCTTCCCTATTTAGCCACCCCACATCAAGTAACTGCCAAAGAGTGAGGAAATAGAAATGTGCAAGGGTATATTCAAAAGATTGCCCAGAATCTAAAAGACTTAAAGCAGAGAGGTCTTGTACCCCAGAACATTCATTTAGACTTCTATTTACATAAGATCTGCCCCGGAGACTAGGTACTTATTAAATGCTGGAAGGAACAATCCCTGACTCCATCAGGGGAAGGTCCTTTCCAAGTTCAATTGACCACAGAGACAGCCATCCGAGCACAGGAAAAAGGGTGCACTTCCATCAGCCGAGGAAAAAAAGGTCCAGTAACACCACCGCAAGATGACGAGAAACCTCCATGAACTACTCTCTACAACAGTCCTCCCCGGTGTTATTCCTGAAATTATTATATCAATTGTTATTCTCTCACTGCTTTACAGCAGAGAATCTAATGGATGTTGTAGTTACTATTTAACAAGTTATTACGAATTTTCAATTCCATTTCTCCACCAGTGAAGAGTATCATTTCCCTGAGAAATGACCTTTCCTCTCCAATAACTATGTCTTTTTTTTTTTTTTTTTAAATTTCCTTAGGAGAAACAACATGAATAGAACCAAGGCCAGTTCCAGGTAGGACGTTACTGCATTTAGGTCCCTTCCTGCATCCAGGTACACTCCCATGACAACCAAGGGGTTCGAACCCAGGAGAAAAAACAGAGAGCTTGAAAGGTCTGCACCACCTATCAGACAGTACCACGGCACTTCAATCTTCCCACTGACCCCTGAGCGAGGGAAGGGAAGGTGCGCCCTACTCCTCATACTCTCCCTCTGGATCCAGTAGATCCCTCTTGTCAGAGCCTGCGTCTGCTGCCACCAATGCTAACATACAGTGTACCTGACCAAAGGAAACTCCTACCTCATAAAACACTCATTCCAGGCACATACTTATGTAAATCCCTTTTGTTATAATATGATGACACTGAGTAGATACTGACAATCAGGCAAAAAACAGTGGATTGGTAGAGATATTGGAAATGCAAACCAGAAAAGGAATGGAGAGTGCCCTGATCAAGAGATTTGGCTATATGTCAAATTTAATTATATAACGAAAAAGAAGGATTTGTTAAAAAGGAAAACTTATGATGTTGATTTGATTCGAGAAATTGTAATAACTGAAAGGGGGAAACAAAAGGGGGACAATCCATTAGCTACTGATAAAAACTTATTTATTGTTTTAGCAGAACAAATTAGTAAAAATCGAAATATAACCAATTGTTGGGTTTGTGGAGGCACCTTCAAATCAGAAGCCTGGCCTCAGCAAGGAGTCAGTACTGGACCCCTCAAATTACTTAAACTAAATTATTTCCCCTCCCAAACTCCAAGAGATCAAGACAATTGGCTATTGAAGGACACAGTTCTTGGAGAAGAATGTATCTGGAGAAAAGGAAAAAGATATATTGAGGAAGTTGTAGAAACTACCTGTAAAAGATATTTACTAACTGAGGATCACAAGACGTGGTGGATACTGAACGAACCAGATACCTTTTGGTCAAAGAAGAAAATCAGAAACAAGAACTGCATATTACATCCCAATGAACAACTTTATTAGTGCTGGGACCCTAAAAGTCAGCCTTTATTCAGTATTACCCCAAGTTTCTAAGTATTGGACCTCCACTTTTATCACGCTTTCACATTTTTGGGAGGCCCCCCAAGGTTTATACTGGAATTGTGGGCAAAGAGCATATTCTAAACTCCCTTCTCACTGGTGTGGCAATTGTACCTTAGGAGCAATATGACCTAGTCCCTTTCTACTATCAGAAGCAGCTGGAAACCAGCTCGGAGTTCCCCTAGATGATAAATTAAAGAGACAAAAAAGATGTGAAATAGGGGGAATGCAACAATGGGGCGAGGAAGAGTGGCCACCAGAGAGAATTTTAGAAACTTACGGACCTGCCACTTGGGCTCAGGACGGGAGCTGGGGCTATCAAACCCCCATTTACATGCTAAATTGCATTATTAAACTACAAGCCCTGATTCAAGTCATATCTAATCAGGCCAAGAGTGCAATTGATGTTTTCAACGCCCAACAGAAGCAAATGAAAACAACTGTATATCAAAACTCTTTAGCCCTAGATTATTTATTAGCCAAAGAGGGTGGAATATGCGGCAAGTTCAATACATCAGACTGTTGCCTGCATATTGATGACCATGGTGAAACTATTACTAAAATTACCCAAAACATCAGAAGAGTTCTAGTCCAGAAATGGTTTTCCCTCAATACATCTGAATACTGGAAAAACATGTTCTCTGGGGAGTGGTGGAAGAAAGCCTTAATTATTTTTGGAGTTTCCTTACTTAGCGTTCTCTTTCTCCCCTGCTTAATCCCATGTTTCATTCATCTAATTACCTCAGTAGTACAAAGCATGTTCGCTAGTCAAAATCTTCAAACGAGCCAACATTCTATGCCTACTGTCAAGAAAATCATAAATCTCAATCCAGTCAAAAGTGAGAGGAAAACGGTAAAAAGGCCCAGCAAGTTTAGATTAATTCTAAACAACTAAACTCTATCAACAAAGAACTTTTACATTTATGTAAATGCAAAAGCCAATGACTAATATAAGAGAAAGAGGGAGGAACTGTCATTTATAAAATCCCTTACATGGCTTTTGCATTTGTGTCTGGTTTATATTTGTAACTATTAATTAGCTTTTGCATTTATAACTGTTTAAAGTTACTAGTTTGATCAAATAAAAGTGTTCAAATTAATGAAGTAAATAATATAAAATCATTATCAAGTTATACTAGCTATTCAGTAGATCCCAACTGAATGTTTAACAGTCCTGTTAAAATAGGTAGCAAAATAAGAACTATATTATTTTTATAATCCTTTGTTCTTAACCTAATTACATTATTTGTAAATTTAATTATCTCTTTTTAGTAGCCTTATACTTTCAAAGGTCCCAGTGCAGTTTCCTCTCACCAACAGCATGCAGCATTTTATAGACAATTTCTAACCCACTCCAGGTTGAACTTGATGCCATAGCAACTGTGCGTACTAATGAGAGAGCTTCCCATCAAAAACCTCAGAGAGATCATCCCACCCCAGTGACAGCACACTCTGGGAAAGAAGATCTTACCTCATCATCTACTAGCACCAATCACCAGAGACTATGGGGGCAGAACTGCAAGTACAGACTGAGGGGAGCGAGAATATCAAAGGGGCAGCCTGGCCTGAAGAGCTGCCTTTGCTGTCTTTTACTGTGACTGGGACTGTGACTTAGCTACAGCAGGGGACCCCACAGTGCAGATTTTGGTCAATATCTCTTTTTAGAGACCTTTTTCCAGATTTGAGGGCAGACTAAGTGCATTCACTGCAATGCCCTTGGGTTCTGGCCTTGGGGCCAGACGCCAGTTCGGCTAGAGGTTTCCTCAATCCTTGGGCCTGGGACTTTATCCTTTTTTCTTTCTTTCCTTTCTTCTTTTTCCTTACCTCCCCTTTTGTTTTTCCCCTTTAAATAAACACCCTATTTTTGTTCAAATTGCCAAAGCTGTATCTTTTTACCACATTCAGCAAATTTTCAGACTTCTTTTCAGCTCCTTGGAGCAAAGCATGAAATTACTCCACCAAGGCAAGTATGTGTAGAACTCCCTTGTGTTGGCATCAGTTCCCGTGGCAGAACTTGCCTTCCCACTGGACACTCACCTGCGCCTGAGCCTGTGGAGAAGCCCGGCTCCCTCCCCCTCTGCCCACAGCAACACAGACGCTCCCAACCTTTCCCAAGAGCTGCAACACAACCACAGGCACAGCAGCATCCCCAGCAGTGACACCACTGCTCTGCTCCATTCTGCCCTGCTCTGCTCCTCTAGTCACAGCTGCAAGCCTGTATCTCCACAAGAGGCTGTGGCCTGGAGGCAAGGAAGGAAGAAAACCTTTGCTCACAAACAAACCGTGCCACAAACCCCATCCATGGGTCTTCCCACACAGCAGAAACACCTGACCATTCAGAAGCAAATTTAGAGCTTATTCACAGGGTGAGAACAAAGGGAAGCTTCCAACAAAGCAAAGGGTTTATTTATTATAGTATTTATTCTGACTATCGCTCAAAACAAACTACAAACTACAAACTACAGACTACAAACTACAAACTACAACTACAAACAGCAACAAAGGCCTCCTCCAGGGCTAGAATCTTCTGTCGGCCATGAACTGCTGCGTGGCCATGATCAGAGGCGTCAGGGAGGAGGCTGGCTTGGCTGATGTTACAAATGGATGCTGCCCAAAGAGAAAAAGAAGCAATGAACTTCTACTTTCCCCACAGCCTGAAGCAGGCTTTCTCTGCCTGCCAGAAAGATACAGAAAGGAGGGCATTCTGTGCACCTCTCTCTCCACATCCAGGACCTGCAGCCGCTTTGCCTTTTACCTGCAGAAGTTCCTGGGCAGACCAGCGCCTGTCCTCGTCCCTCTCCAGGCAGCAGTGCAGAAAGTCTCGCAGCCACGCCGACTGCTGCCTGGGCTTCTGCAGCTTCGGGGGGGCCCCAGTGCTTATCAGCTGTTGAACCTAGAGAAGAAGGAAATGCCACACTCTACCTGTCTCCTTCGCATCCCAAACTGCTCACACAGAGCCCATTGGACAAGCTCCACTCTCCAGTGGCACTTTACTCCCTGCCACAGGGTGGCAGATACCTTTCCTACCCCTACTAAAACAACCCAAAGCCAGAGGCAGCCATAGCCAGTCCAGTATGCAAAGGCTCTTGCCTTGACCCCTGATTTCACTGGATAATGGAATTAGCAGCAGCTCCATCAGCAAAAGCTTTCCTTCTCTGAGCACTGACACCACCTCTACAGGCGTTTTAAAAGAAGGACTTGGTCTAACTCTACTATTTCCAAGGATTATTCCATAAAATGCAGCTCAGCACTGCTCACTGCTCCCTTAGGCAAAGCTTCTGCCAAGCAAAAGGCATCCTGATTTTTAGGTGCTGTCCATGCACAAAAATGGCAAGGGGATGATATGGCCAAGAAGCATAAGAGAGTGTGCAGCCTGGGACCTATCATTTTCAGTTCTTGGCAAGCTTCCCAGGCAGAAGGATGGGAGCAGATTTTGTTAGGGTGACAGTAGTGTCTGAGAGCAGCTGCAGAGTACCGTGCGGGAGGTTTTCATCAGGTACGGAGGCGCTCCTTCCACCATCTCGATCCCCACAATGCCAAAGGACCAGATGTCCACATTGGGGCCGTAGGGCTTCCTGGTGAAAATTTCTGGCGCCATCCAGTAAGTCGTTCCAACAGCTGATCTCCGTTTGTTCTGCTCAGCAGTAAGCTGAGCAGCAAGGCCAAAATCAGCTGAGGAGGAAAAACCACTCTGATCAAACCAGCGTGACTTAGGAAAGCAAACAAAAGAAATCCCCACTGTACCAATGTCCAAGAAGGCAGTGTGGAACCCAGCTGTAAAGGGGCCATTCCTCAGGCCTGCAGCCAAGGAAATACGGAATTGGCCACTTAGCAAAAGCCCCCAGTTTCAGGCAGTGGCTTTTAGTCCCCTGAAGCTATTAGACCGTAACTGCCTTGCTTGGGAAGGGACACACACAACCCAAAGCCACTCCTGGGCCCTTCTTCCCATTAACACCTCCCTGCACCTTGTGGCTGTGCTCTGTGCTTGCAGCAGGGCAGCCTGCACTGTTACAGGTCCCACTGCAGGGAACTGGAGCCACCCAAAGGCAGCCCCACACCGCAGCCCGCCACGGCTGAGCCTGGCCAGCAACACCCACCCAACTTGACTGATCCATCCAAGCCCAGGAGAATGTTGTGGCTTTTGATATCGCGGTGGATCACTTGATTGGAGTGCAGGAAATCCAGGCCTTGCAGGCACTGAGAGAGGAAAAAGAAACACAAGCCTAAGTGGATTTCATCCCACAAGCAGGGAAGTGGCACATCTGCAACACTGACTTCCTGGGAGATGGTGAGCCATGGCAGGACAGGCTGCTGGCAAGGGCAAGAGCCTGCTGCTCCACCACGAGAACAGCAGTGCCTTTCGAAGTGAGGGTGTGTTTGCTTCTGAAAGAGAAAGGGCAATTGTTCCTCTGGCCAGTGCCCTGCAAACACAGGCTGAAGGAGCCCTGCTGCAGTGGCTGTGCTCTCTCCAGCCAGACAGCAGTGGATGCTTTTGCAAACACCACTTTGGGTGCAAGGCTCTCCTTTGAGGCTGAGCTCTGGGAGACTCCTGTCAGTATCTCTTTGTCTTTGCCCCTTGCTTCACTTTGCACCACCAGTGCCTTTGCCCTTACAGGGAAGGAATGCAGCACACACAGGCTCCAGGCAAGTGTTTAGAGAGGCAAAGACAAACACACTAGAAGAAGGGCAGGGACACTGGCAGGCACTTCTGATGCTGTTGCTACTGCCAAGGACATAAGAGAAAGGCTTGGAAGATGAAATCTCTCCTCTCCTTATCAACCATTTGGAAGGACCATTCCGACCAAGCCATGGGAAGCACAAGTGCCATCCCTTACCTCCCGAGAGACAGCTGCTATCTCTCCTTCTGCCATGCGAGTCTCCCTAATGACATCGTGTAAAGAACCTCCGTCCATGTATTCCATCACCAGCCAGAGTTCCTCGTCCACCAGGTAGCTGAAAGGAGCAAACCACAGCCTGGAGATGAACGCACGCACAACCTGATGGATTCTTGTTTCTGTGTCTCTCTCAGAGGAACACAGGAGGAAGTGAGTAGTCATTCACTACGCTCTGCAGGACTTGAACTCTGTGCAGTTTAAAAGACTGCTTGGTATCCACACCAATGCAACAGGCCAAGGGAAATACAATAGACAGTGCTTTGTCAGCACTTCAGACCCAGGGGAAAAATCAACCCCCAAACCCAACAAAACAATGTGGAGAGAGAACAGGAACTTGGAGGCTGTTGGCTCAGTAAGACAGGGCCAAGTCCTGTCTTTGAAAGCGTCCTTCACACTAGGTATGCCAGGAAAGATGAATGCAGCCCCAATGCAATCTCCTCCCAAGACGCTGTAAATCAGCCCAGAAACAGCAATTAACAGCTCCATCCTCTTTTCCCAGCGCCCAAAGGAGTGGTTGAACCTCTGGCTTGCAGGATGAGAATGACCTTTCATGGCAGGACAGCAGAACCACTCACCTATCTACAAAGTTCACAATGTTGGCATTCTTACTGCCACGCATGACCTGGATTTCATTCAGGCACAGTTCGCTGCTGCTCTCTTGCAGGAGACTAATTTTCTTGATGGCCACCTAAAACAACATGGAAAGCCATGAAAAAAAGAAGTCTGTGGCACAGGTCCACAAGGGGAAGATGGAGACAGTGATTATGGGATGACAGCAGCCCCAGCTGGGCTGGGCCAAACTGCCTTGTGACTGGACATCAGACCCCGTGCTTGGGCACCTCCCAGGACAGAGAGACAGATATCCTTTGCCCTGTAAACCTGGGAGAAACATGGTCTAAGCTCTCCACATCAAAGCTCTAACAACACTCACTGTGCCCACAGTCTTCCCCCAGGGCCTTACTTTATCAATCCCATTGTCATTGACACACCTCTTGCAAGCAGGAAGCCATTTTTGTGCTGGTAAAGATGGAGCAGAACTGCTGGGAAACCTTGGGCACTTCTAGGGGGCTTGATCATTACTCCAGCAACCACTGGCATTCTCCATTGCACAACTACAAAGCAAACTCTTACAGACATGACTGATAAAATGGTGTCCTATGAAAATCATGAGGGTTATTCCCCATAAGAAACACAACCCTACATATTTCACAGAAAAAATGCTGTGATGATGAAAACATCATTAAGGACACCTCCAAAAAAGACAATCCTAGCACTTCCTCACTTCAGGAATTTGCATTTTATTCCACTAAAATACTTTACTTCACACCACTAATATTAGCAATTACTGCCTGACTGTAAAAAGAAATAAGCCATGCCTTGATCCTCTAGGGATGTACACCAGGCTCTGAGCAGGGCTTAGGCCCTTGACAGACTCCTTGCACACCTCTCTCTCTAAGCACAGATCCCAAGGGCAGCACTGCAGGTGGCTGCAGAACTACCAGCACCATTCCCATGTATTGGCTAACAGCCTGAAATGAGAATTCAGGAATGCTGCAGCCCCAAAGAGCAGTGCCATGCTCTGAGACACCACCTGGGCACTTAGACCCAGCCCTGTGTCCTCCTCTGAACGATACCACTTGGCCTCCTTGCATCCCCTGGGGCAGCTGAAAAGGACAAAATCTGTCCCCACTGTATTTGGCAGGAAGACACGGCTCTGCACTCCATTTACCTTTGCAGCAAAGCTCTGCTGGCGAGCCAAAGCTCAGCCACAGCTCACAGCAGAGGGGAGGGCACTCGAGAGCTGCAGAAGCTGCGACGCTGCTTGAGGCTTACCTCTTCTCCTGTGGCAGTCTCCACTGCCATGCACACAGTGCCGAAACCCCTAGAAACAAAACAGCAGTGGAGAAAGAAATCCTTTAGTCCCTGCAAGTGCAAAACAAGTCCAACAGGAAAAAAGTCCTGGGGAAAACAGTAAATGGAACACCACAGATTCTTCTCTGGGTTTTTTCTCCCTTTTCTCTTTTTCTAGCTGTGCATGTGTCTGATTCTTCCAGGAATTTGCCGGTTGGGTCTCCTTACACCTCTCCTTGGAGTCTGTCTGCCAAACTCAAGCAGACACAGATCCCTTTTCCAGCTTGCAAGGAAAACAGTGTCCAGCCACAGCCAGAGCAGGCAAAGCCTTCCATTGCTGCATACACAAATGGAGAAGTCCTCAAAACACAGGATCCTTAGGCAGCTGTGTTCTGGGTCCAGAGCCATTGGCAGCTGCTTCTCTTCAGTGCACCAACCACTGGAAGGACTCTACTCTTCTGGTGACTTCTTGTACATTTGGCTTCTGTTCTGGGGTGACGTTATGATGCTTGTACCCCCAGTCACCTGTTCTGTTTATGCTGGATGTTATATTCTGTGCCTCCAAGACTGGATCAGACAGTACGGGCCGGGAGAAGAGGGAGCACAGAGTTTTGTTATCAGCTGCACTCTCCCCCGCAGTCTGCTGGAACACAGAACTCCAGTGTTGTTGTCTGGGCACAGACAGGGCTGAACACCACACTCCTTTTGCTTTTTAGTTAGATAGTTAGTTTAGCTAGCTAAGGCAGTCTGAATTTTCCCTTTACTGTTTTTCTTTCCCTTTTCTTGGAACCATTCGAACCTGCTCCAGACTGGGACCCGGCAAAACACTGAGAGCTCACACTTTGTAGCCCACCAGGGCCTACTCTGCAGCCTTTCCCAGCACTGGAGGGACAAATAACAAAGTGACAACCCCCAGGAGAGAATTTCTGAACTTGCCATCTCTTCAGAGCAGGAAATGAGTTTTGTCATCCATGATTGTTCATTTTGTATGCTGGGGAGTGCTTTGCCTGTTAAACAAACAACTTCTTTCCACTTCTGTCCGAGGAAATTTTCCCTAATCGGCTGGGGGCAGTGGCCAAGTGGATTTGCTTTCTGGAGGTTTCTTGCCAAATTCGCCCTGAATCAGGACAGCTTACCCAGAGAAAATGCTGCAAGTCAATCCCATCTACAGTCAGCAGAGCTGGCTTTCAAGGGGAACAGCTTGGTGGATTCTTTGCAGCAAAGGCCTAAAGCCCACAGGATCCACGAGGGGTCTGCCATCAGGCAGATGATGCCTTTTCCTCTAGAGTGCATTGGCACTGGGCATTCCCCTGAATCTTTGTCTTTTGCCATCTCAGCCACAAAAGAGAGCTGCTGCTTTCATTTCTGCTTTTGGCTTCTACACTAGGTGGTGGTCATCCTGACCACTGAATCTTGTTTTCAGCAAAATACTGGAAAGAAATGTTACCAAGAGCTGTTCCCTGACAGCTGTCAGCTGCTAACTTGACCTTTGAGGCAATGAGGTTTCTCCTCCTTTCATTCCCACATATTCTGTACTGTTTCAAGACACTCAAAAATTATTTCTCCTACGAAAAGCGGCAAACAGGTGCAAACACACTTGAGGGACAGGAGATCTGCCAAGTGCTGCTCTTTACCACAGACAAGACATTGCCAGCATCCAGGTGCCTCTGCTGTGCCTTTGGACAACAGCTATAAATGCTGGCCAGCACTGAGAGATCACCTGGCATCTTCTTAACACAGTGTATGAACAGCTTTGGAGCTTGCCTGATGTCACTCTGGGGAGATGGGACACCAGCAAAACACACTGCCCCTCCCTTTGAAGAAGGAACTGTGGCTGCACTCACCCTTTGCCAAGAGTTTCCACTTCTGTGTATTTAGCCTCAGGATCTCCCTCGCTCACCAGCATCTCTGTAAAAATCCCAAGGAAAGATGCTCACTTCAAAAGAGATCCCACCCTGCAGCAGGTCACAAAGGCAGCCCCACTCTCCGGGACACTGGGCCCTTTCAACTCAGTCAGTCGGGAAACAACAACACCACCACACCAGCACCACCTCAAAAACAGCAGCAGCAAGACAAGCAGCCCTGCAGCACAGATAGCCAGCACAAAACTAATAGTCTAAACTGCAATCTAAGCACATGGAGAAATAGTCAGAGGAGACAGGGATCAGAAAACTCTAACCAAGAGAAGTGATTGTTGTCTATAAACATTAAGGGCAGCAGGAAAAACAAAACATTCCTGCTCTTGGCAATGAACACTCTGCGACATTCAACACAAGCTTTCATCCTTGCAAACATCAAAGGCATCTTGGGTTCTGGAATCAATTTTTACCATCAGCTGCCCTCTCCAGAAGAGGAAGAATATTGCAAAGTGCTTCCAGCAGAGCCCAGATCTCCAGCTTTAAGCAGGACTTTGCCTAAATAATGCCCTTCAGCCTTTCAGGAGCAGCAGCTCATGTTATAAGCTACTGTGATGGCCTCAGGAATGAGGTCCCTCAGCCTTTAGGACAGGCTGAGTGCTGGAGATGACCTTGGCCATGCCCACAGCAGCTGGGCCCCGCAGGAGCTCCTTGAGGCCTACTCATTCGCGAGGTCACGGCCTCCTGCTCAGCCAGAAACAATCTCTGCTTGGCCTTTTGCCCACAGGGAAGCTCAGGCAAAGCCAAACCAGGCCGAGCTGCTCTCAGAGGCAGGAGCAACACCCCGCTGATCCCTCACCACCTCAGAGCACAACAACAGGGCCTGTGTGGAGGAGGCCTCAGGACCTGGCACTCAGCTGAGGAGGAGCAGGAGGTGGGACAGCTCATGCTGACACACGCGCACACAAGGCACTGCTCTGGCACACAAGGATCACAAAGGACCTACTCAGCATGGCCAGGCACTTGTCCTCTGTCCTCTCTCGCTGCTGCTCTCTGCTGCCAGACGAGCTGGTCGTGCTCCAGGTGCACGAGCTGCTCGTGCTTGAGCTTCCAGCCTGGGCACTGGAGCCTTCTCCCGAGCCTTCAGCTGCAGCTTGTGCAGGTGCCAGGACAGAGGAGATGGAGCTCTGGGACAAGAAATGAATTTGGGTCACAAATGTGCCTGGCAGAGATGCCCCTCCCATCCCATTTCAAATGCAAGCCCCTAGGAAGATGCTGCTGGCCACACCCAGGGCTCTTCACCTCTCAGCTTGTGCACCCGCTTCAACAGCTCAAGGCACAAAATCCAAAGGCTGCTTTTACATGACGGACAAAA
The DNA here is from genome assembly GCF_036417665.1 of Passer domesticus. Classification (NCBI taxonomy): domain Eukaryota; kingdom Metazoa; phylum Chordata; class Aves; order Passeriformes; family Passeridae; genus Passer; species Passer domesticus. Next base: position 44,592 of record NW_026990166.1, read on the forward strand.
TGACACCAAAGACGCTGCTACCCAGAGCGGGCACTTACTGGTGTTGTTTGCTCCGGCTGTGGGCTGACAGCAGGGCCAGGTTCATTGGCACCTTCCTCCTCTTCAGCCTCTTCCTCGGGTACAGAGGCAGCCAGAGCAGGTGCTGACGCTGCCCTTGTGCTCTGTAGACAGACAGCAGCATGAGGGACAGGAAGAACCTGTCATTCACCACCTTACCTATATTCAGCTACAGGCCCTGCTGCAGCTCAGCTCTTCCTTTAGCTACTGACTTTAGCTGCTCTGTGGGGAGGGCCAGGTCCCTGCTGGGGACAGTGCCTCCTCATATCCTGCAAGCTTGTGAACTGCATCTTTGCACTGCTCTCCTCACAGGGGACAGGGAGCCTGCACAGCCACTGGCCACCAAGGGCCTCACTTGTACCCCAGGAGCATCCAAAGACATCCTAATGCTACCTCTTGTCTCTTGCTAAGACAAATTCACAGCCCCTTTCAGAACAGTAGGAACCTGCTGCCTAAACAATCCAAGTTCCACTCCCCTTTTCCAGGCCCCACTGACTGGGGGAAGGGCTGGAAAGATTCCGGCCCCCAGCATCTTCAGCCAGGCACAGGAGGTGCTGTCTGATCAGAAATTTGCAGCTATACTTTGCTCCAGGCACAGCACGACCCAGAGCTGCCACTTACTGATGCTGGATGCTCAGGCCCTGCAGTGGCAGCAGACACAGTTTGGGGAGCATCTTCCTCTTCTTTGGCCTCTTCTGCAGGAAGACACGCAGCCAGAGGATCCTCCGAGGTTGGTGTTGGGCTCTGCAGACAGAGAGCAGTGTGAGGGACAAGTGACCTTCTTTATATTCAGCTCTAGACCCAGATGCACTAAGGAAAAATCATCTGCAGAGAAATGGGATTCTAAGTTGTTCCAGCTCAAATAAAATGGGACAATTAGAGGGGACTGCGCTCTCTTGTGCAGGGGAAATTCTGTCATGGCTTAAAGCACCAAGCAACCCCACTTCCAGCTGCTTAAAAGCTCTGAAAAGGAACTGGAGAAAACAGCCTGGGCTCCTCCTCCTGCTGCTGCTCTTGCTGCAAAGGGTCTGGACTGTAGTTTCATTCATCCAACCAGGCTGGCACTGGACTGCAACAGGCCCAGCTCACAGCTTGCTCCACAATTGTCAAATGCTACCAAAGCCAGAGGCTCCTTTCCCACTCACCCAAAGACCGGATTCTCTCCAGGCACGGGTGATGTGACCTGCAACACACAAGGGAAAAACAACCAGATGCTGTAAGAAAACTGCCTGTGCTGGGCAAGCCCACAAAAAGTCAACCCAAAGACAGAGCATTCTGCTTTCACTACACCACTCCATCTGCAACCCCTGTGTCACACAGCAAGCAAGTCAACAGCACAAAATATTGCCTGGTATCTACCTTCTGTCCTCTGTGGCCACTCAACCCATAGAAACTTGAGACTCAGAAAGGCCCAGTGGTTCTGTAACAATCATTGCTTCTGCCCCACCCCACCCAGCAGGAGCTACAGCTCCTCCCTTTCCTGTGCTTCAGTTTTCTCAAGAGATTGCATGCAGCAATTGCCATGAGCTCACTGAAAACCATTCCCCAGAAAAGCTCCACCCAAGTGCCAGGGTGGCAGTTCTATCGTGACACAGCACAGGAACAGCTCTAGGGTTCGGGAGCATACAAGAACTCCTCTGAAATGTCTATCTCAGAGGCCTTTTCCAAGCTGATTCTGTGACTTCATCACAGAACAAATGGCTCTTTTAGTGTGCAGGAAGTGTCAAGGTCCACAGGCACATGCTGGGATGAGGGAATGCAGACAAAAAGACTTGAACTGAGGGACTTTCCCTCAGTCCTGGAGAGCAGTGCACAGCTTTTACAAGGACTCCTGACAAGCTCTCCAACTCTTCCTATCTTAGAAGTTGTCTTCCTTGAGCTAGCAAACTGAGGAGACTCTAAACTCCATAGCCACAGGCTGTGCCATGTGAGGAGTGGAATCTCTGCAGGCCACATTACAAATGCTGCCCACTCCCCACTGGCTAGAGACACCCCTCTCTTAGCTGGAGCTGTTGACAGCGGCTTTACCCAACCAAAGGCCTCTTTGTGGCATTTTGGTTTCCATATGCTGCAACATCTACTTACGTGCCAGGTGGGTGAGAAAGTACCCAGAATAAGCCACGGAAAAAGCCGTGCAAACTGCAGCACACACTCCCTCCATGGCTCGAGCAGCACTGCTCCAGTCTGCACCAGACAACGCCTGTGGGAAAAAACAAAAATACTCTGAGTCCTGCTGGCAGAGACCTCGTCGATCAGCAGGTTCGCCTGCAGTGAGCGTGCCACAGAGCTGCTCTGCACACTGAGCCCTTCCGGGCCTCAGCACAGCAACTTTGCCTTGACAACGCCGGGATGCGGCCGCTGACATCACAATAGCAGCCGCCCTAGGCTGGATTGTGAATTCATGCATAGAACCAGACCTGCTCTACACCTAATGCCAAAAAAAAAGCCTGCAAAGTTCTCCTCTGCTACAAAGCAACACAAAAAGCCCTCCTAGTCCATCACCTGTTGCTCAAGGCATGTAAGAGTAGAAACACACTGAGCCCCTAGAGCTCACACTGAGAAGCTGAGCACTGAGAAGGGACCAGGATGTGAGGAACCACATTAGTGGTCTTTGGCAACTATTTCTGCTGAGCAAAAGCCAGAAGGCTTGTTCCAGCTGGACCTTCCTTCGTTCTAGAAAGCAGAAAACAAGGAGAAGCACTACTTTAATTACATTTAGAAGTTTCTCCTAGGTACAGAGACAAGGTCATGGATCTTTCAGCAGTCTATATTCAAAACATTTTACATCATAGCCATGGGTGGGATTTCAGCAGGGAAATGCCATGACAGAAAATGCAAGGAGGATCATTCTGTCTGACTCACTCTAACAGGGAGACCTTGCGACCAAAGCACCACCACCATTTTTTCCCCCATTTTTGTCCTTCCACAGTATTTGTTAGCACATGGGGCTGAGATGGGTGGCACGGAAGTGACAGCTCTGACACACAGCTGAACCCAGCAGGGCCAGAGTGGCATGTGGGACTGTTTTTCTGCTCCAGCAGAACAAGGCAAGCCAGAGTGGTGACACTGATCCCAAGTGAGTCCAGCCAAGCCAAGTGGAGCCCAGCAGGGTGGTAGGAAGAGGCAGTGAAGTGGCAGATCCCATTCCCACACACATGCCCAGCGTGGCAGACTGATGGCAGCGGCAGTGCCAAACAGAGCTCTGCAGGGACAGAGAGACACCCATCACCATCGCCACTGCCACCATCCCTGCTGCAGAGAGGGAGCAGGAAACTGCCACTGCAGGTGCACAGCTGCTCCAGGCAGCACCAGCAGCCCCCATCTACCATCAGAACCATTCTGTAAGTCCTTGCCATCGTGTCTTTGTTCCAGGGGCCCCATGTGACACTTCACCTTTGTTGCTTAAGCCATTACTCCTTTTGCACAAGTTTCTTCTTATTGTTGTGCACTGTGGTTTTTTTTTCCTCACTACATTTCTAACTTTAACATTTTCAGTCTTTCATCTATTGTTTTTTTCCGTTGTTCCCCTCCATTTTCATGAAGAAGGGGAGAGAGGAGAGGCTTTACAAGGACTACCTCAAGAAGAGGACATAGAATGGAGGGAAGGCCTTCGAAAGAATAAACAACCCTCATGCTGCCGCTTTTGCAAGGAATAAATGTCCAAGTTTCTTAGTATCCAGACACAAATCTGTGGAGTCTTGACAGCCAAGAAGCACAGGAACCTGGACACCTTGTTGTGAGAGACTAGAGGAGATTGCTGGCTCAACACTTTTCAGGGGCTTGTATGTGGGGAAGGGGGCAGATCAAGCCTTGCTCTGGTGAGGCGATGCCCCACTCGGCACGCCCCACACCCCCAGGCCTGTATCCCAGCCCAGCAGCAGCCACTGATCCCTGGCACACCAGAGGCAATGCCCCACACCTGTGTCTGGAGCCCCTAACCCAGCTCCTAAATGGCCAGGTGAGTGGGAGCCCCATGTGGGGGAAGGCCCCAGGAGAGCCAAAGGCTATTTACCTTGGGATATGTGGCCACCACATGTCTTGATCCTACTTCTTCTTGGAATTTCTATCAGCTGAACACCACTGGAACCAGGAGTGATAGCTATGTTGGTTCCTTTCTGTCATTCTCTCTTTCTCTTTCTTCTCCCTTTTCCCTGCTCTCAGATGTTTGAGTAATTTAAAATCTTAACAGGGTTAATGATCTAAATCTAACTCAATTAACACATTTTGTTTGGTTGATTGGGCTAAGTTAATGCTTTGTAAAATATTCTCTGTTATGTTTAATTTTTTTACCTTTCAAGTTCTCTGATTTTTGAAAGTTGACAGTGAAGGGTTTTTTGTTGTTCCAATATCTTGAGAACATCTCATCAGTATTTTTCCTGCTTTTCTATCTTAAGAGTACAGGAACAAGTTTAAGTCCTTTTACAGTGTCCCACAGAGCAACATTTTTGGGGCCTTACATTTTAATTGGCACAGCAGGCAGGGTACTCTTGAGGTGACTTGAGCCTTTTATACAGCATTAAGTGCTCGTGCCATAATAAAGGAGAAATAAATTTTCAGTCAAAGCTGCTCTTTTCTGGCAGGAAAGTAATGGATTTGCACCCAGAAACTGATCTGAACTGCTCTCCACTGACACACTTGCTAAAAGCTTACATAGAAAGCTTGTCCAGCACTAAAGAGAGATGGGGATGGAGAGAAACTAGCACCATCCACAGTTTCTTCTGGAGAAAACATGAACTTTTTTAGAAGAAAATTAAAAACTCCCAGTAAAGGACCATGCCTGGTATCCATATGCATGGAGGATTGACTCAGAGCTGTATGGTGCCCATCAGCTAGAAAAGGAGCTTGTCCTGGGTTGACTATATGATGCTTTTATCCCCAATTGTCTTGTTCTGTTTATACCGAATAATAAGTTTTACACCTTTAAGACTCTCTTCCAGACAGTGAAGAGGGGAGGGAAGAAGCGCACAGTTTGTTTTCAGACTGCTCTCACTCCTCCACATTCCTGCTCCTGGACTGTGTTGTCTGCGGATGGACAGACAGCCGGACAGAGCTCCTTTTTTCCCTTTTCCTTGCTTTTAGTTAGTTTTAGCTAGCTGAGGCAAAGAAGTTCTCCGGATTGTGATTTTTTTCCTTTTTTCTTGGATCTGTTCAAGCCTGCTCTGGACTGAACACCCAGAAGAGCACCGGCAGCTCCACCTGTGGGCCCTGGCCGGGCCTGGGCCGCGGCGTTTCCAGCACCAGAGACTGGTCAAAGACTGAGTGAGCCGAGCTGCAACCCAGGGAGGGGACTGTTCTGAGTTTGCTTTTCCTTGGATTGTTTAATATTGTTTTATTGTTTAATATTGTTTGGTTTCTATTGCTTAATAAACAGGTTTCTTTCCACTTTTCTCCAAGGAGATATCTTCTCCCGAACTGGTTGGAGGGGGGAGGGGCAATTGAATCTGCTTTTGTAGAGAAGCCCCTTTGGGGGTTATCTCCCAAACTTGCCCTAAACCAGGACAGAGCTGCATCAGCTGAAAATTGCTGTGCCTGAAAGAATAGCCAGCCTCAGGCCAGAGCAGGAATTGAATGCCAGGATGAAGCCAGCCCCCAAACCATGAGAAACCAGTGAAACACGCTCCTCCAAAGCCAAAGAGCTTTAGAGTTGCAATTTAACACTGCTGGGGAAGGTCTGGAAGCAGTGTTTTCCAGACTCCAGGAACAGCCAGGCCTTCCTGACTGCAAGGTCAGCCCCACAGCCCTTGGGAGGGCTTTACTGCCTCAAAGTCCAACCCCGCCCCTAACCCTAAACTCTCCCCACCCCTACACAATACTGAGGCAGGATGCCCCAAAAGTGATGTCACCTTCCTCTGCTCCCTGGAGGAGAGGTTCGGCTCTGCAAAGCCAATCTTCTTCCCTCCTTCTCATCCCAAGCCCTTCCTGCTGATAAAGAAGGAATTGGCTTATCAGGATGCAGTGTCTGGCAGTGATACCTCATTCTGCAACAGAAGTGGTAGAATTACATGAGAAAATTAGAAATGATCCCAAAGAAAATGAAATGGAGAATGTTTTGCGAATTGGATTTGGGGAAATGAAATAGAACTTTTGGAGAAGGAAGCACATGGTGAAAATCCCTGGTCTTTTGCCCGGGGAACAACCTGTGATGTGACAAGTTTGGACCCCTTGCAGGGGAGAGAACCCCATGCAATGCATGAGAAACAGCTGATGCCCGTTGACCTTCCTCTGTGTTATTGTAAGTTACTTCAACATTTAAGGATCAAAACTGAGAAAACAAAATCTTGGCACCACCTCCAAAAAGTTATGGTTGTTGATAGAAGGTGGTGGATTGAAGTATCTCCAGAGGCTCTCTGGAAAGAAAATGGGGATTAAATGGGGACTCAGTTTCCCTGGATTCTTAATGAAGCTTTGCAAACTGCTCCTGCCCTGCCTCCTTCTGGCAGCCCTGGCTATTGAGCCTTGTCTGCCACCAGAGGCTGGAGGCTGAAATGCTGCTGCTAGAGCATAACCCTTAGGAGAAAATGCTTTTATCATCAAAAAGTTTGATGATAGTGCAAGTTTGTTTTTTTGGTCTCAATAACAAGCCTGAATGTTCAAGAACATCCTCACTAGTCAGGAGACTGGGTGTACATCCAGACCTGGAATGGAGAGCCACTTAACCAGAAGTGGAAAGGACTTTTGATCCCATGGCTGTGAGATTTACAGCTGGACACTCCTAAATTATGTGATTAAAGTTAGCTCTGGACACATGGAATTCTATTGGACAGTCCAGTAAATGTAACTCTGCTGCAGATAAAGCTGCAATGGAACATTTCTAAAGTGAAAAACATTAAATGGTTTCTCTTTCTGCCCATTTCCAGAGCAGTGTCCCTGGTATGGCAGCAAGGCTGTTTGTTCCTGAATTAGTCAACCATCCTGGCAGGACCATGTACCTAATGACTACAATAGCAAGTATGGCCTTGAGTGCCAGAGGGGTAAGAGACCAAGAAAGAAAAGAGAGCCATGTCTGTAGGAGTGTGCACCCTAATGGCAGAGTGGCAAAACTAGCCTTTGTCCCCCAGAAAAGGAAAGAAGGCCAGAAGTTTCTCTCAAGGATTAGGTGAAAAGCCACCTCATGGGACCTCAGGGACTTCACCAAATACTTGAGGACATCTAATTGGATAGAAGCCAAAAAGTGCCGCTTGATCCATCAGGGAGAAAAAGAAGAGAAGAAAAGAGCTAAGTGCTTTTGTGAGGTGTTTTTACCAGGAGCGGACTGCTGCACCTGGCTCGAGTTTTCCTCTTTGTTATTATGCCTTTTATTCAACCTTTTTGTTTCTAACACTGCAGCAGAAGTCATCCTGCTAATTTTATGCCTCCAGAGTAATAGATTAGCTGTCCTTGGGTGTATTATATTTCTTTTGAGGGCTTATGAGACCTGGCTAAGAAAAAGAAACATAATAGAGCAGAGCTGGGCAGCAGCTGGGGGTACTACAGTGCACTCACAGCCACCTGCCAACGCAGCTAGCCAAAACTAAAACAAGCAAACAGAAGCAAAACCAAACAGACCAACCCTCAAATAATTTTTAAAAACTAAAAAAAAAAAAAAAAACCAAAAAAAAACCACCAACAAAAAAACCAAACACTACAGGTGCTTGGCCTAATGGCCTGGTTACTAATAACCTAAGAAAACAACTATTAAAGATGACACCTGGGACACCAGCTGGCCAGAGCCAATTCCCAGCTATCCCATAACTTGCCTTTCTGTGCAAGCACAGAGGTTTCAGTTGCCCACTTTTCAGAGAGAGGAGCCTGCCAGACCAGCTTGAACATTCAGCAATGTCTACTTGAATGATCTAAAGCTTCCAGTCCAGAAGCCCAAGCTTATGAAGTGTGATTCTTCCTTTAATTTCCTAGATTCAAAACTGATTCTTCAGATCTACGCATGAGACAGTTCTCCAGATCTACTGAGGACATGGAATGGTTTGGAAAGCAAACTAAGGAACAAGGCAAAAAACCAAATTTTACAGGACCAGGCAGAAAATGCTAAGAGGAAAAAGGGCAATTGTGTTTTTATTCCATCCTTATTAGCTATAACTTGCAATTGCTGTGGGGTAGTTAAGAGTTTATTCAGGTTGACAACTTGAGTCAAAAGTTTATTTCATTCCTGAAGCTGCAGACTTGAAATGCTTCAAGTTCTTCCATCCCAGGGGAATCCTGTATGCAAAATACTTGAAAACACATTTTTTATCAGAAAGAAAAAGAGATTTAAGCGTTGTTGCAAGTGTTTTATATATTCATAGAAATCTCAAACTACTAGGTTAATTCCTGAGACTATTTTTATCTTTTGCTCTTGTGCTTATTGTTGTCTTATTTGATATTCTCTTACTGCTTGTAACCCACACTAATCCTATCTCACTGCATGCAATAATAAAGCAAAGAATTACCTAAGGGATGAAAAGAAGGCATTCCTCACTATCTTGCATAAGGATGAAAACCGAACATTTCAAAGACTTCAACAACTCATTTCTCTGAATAGGAGCAAAGAAATAAAAGGCAGCAAGCTTTAACCACTCCACAAATTCCAGCTCAAGTAAGAAGCTCACAAAGGGCACTAAGGCAGGGAGACGTGGACACGTGCACACCATCACCTCATCTGACAAAAATGAACCTGTTTCACAGCACCAGGCAGTTCATAGAGCCAAACTCCTTCTCCAGCCCCATGGGAAAGCAGTGTCAAGGCACAGGAACTGGGAAGTGTCCCAGGGTGCAGAGATAATGCTGCCAGCATTTGAGCCTGCAGCACTGGCTCAGACACACTGAAGTTCACCTGTGAAGAAACTGTACAGCAGTTTCTTCACACTGCTAAGTTTCATGGGGCTGGCTGTATTTTTCACAGCAGCCACTTCAGTACTGGACTGGTGTAGTGAAAAGTTCTGGAGTTCTGTTTCCTCTCTTGTAAATTCCTATTTCTCTTCTTCTTTAGGACACCCACAACTTGAGACACCTCAAGAGGCAGCATTGAATTGCAAGCAGTTCCCAAAGCGAGCTTGTAAAATATGCTCCGTGTTTAGATTATGTAATATGGGGATTTCAAAACTCTGTATTTCCAAAAACCGTTATTTTTCCAGTTAAAAATGCCTGTCAATTAAAAAGCTTAAACTTGGCCAATTTTAACTGCAGAGGAGAATACTCTCTGTCCCAGACCACCACCCAAACACACCTTTGGTTGGATACAGCTCTTGGACCTTTTGGGTAGCTTGACTACAGAATTCAAACATTCTAGAACAGGGGTACAAATACAAATCCTTATGTAAACGTCTGGAAGCAACTAGGAAGTTGTTGGGATGTTCTCATTCTGTAGGAAGAATTAACACAGCAGTAATAGAAATCACCTTTCTCCAGAAGCAGCTCTCACAGCTAGCACACTTCAGACTGCACCACAAGCAGTTCCTAGGTGTGGAATCTAGTTGTTACATGCCACCAATAGCATGTGGAACTGCTGCAGGAAAACACCACAGACACGTTTTCTTCTTTTTTTCTTTCAGTTCCAAAGGGAGTCATAAAACCTGGCTGGCTGCCTGGGTAGCTATGTTAACACTAAAAACACTGACCAGGAGAAATTATTGCAATCACACCACTAGAATCTTTCCCGGAGGAGGGCAATCCTACAGATCAGTGCATGGTCAAATTTGCCCCGAATTCTCATCATGTCCATCTACTCTGGATACCCTTACTTGGGATTTTTGTTTCTCAGCCCTCACAGAACTGAGAGCTGAGAAAAAGAGAAAAAAACAAGAACAGTCCTTGGGTAAGGGCAATACTGGACTGTCAGGAACTAAAAATAGTTGATAGCATCTGTATCAGGCATTGTTTTTTTACTCTCTACCAGCATCCATTTCAGGTATCCTGATAGCATGATTTAGGATTTTGCAGCTAAATACAATGGGCTGCAATTTGAGACGCCTACAAAAAATAAAACCTTATCAGACTGGTTTTTCACCTAGGTGACAGGTGCAAATTAGAAAATGAAAGGGCCTAGAGATAATTTTAGAAAAATATAGTATTTGCATCAGATTCCAAGGGCATAGAGATGTTGGAGCAGCAAGGAAATGCTCCCAGAAATGTTTGTCTAGCCTGAAGAGACCAGCTAGCCAGAGGAACATGAGAGAGCCACTTCTTTTAAAATGTGTACATTACTGAATGCAAGATCCATTGGCCCTTTCAGCTTCTGTTTGCAACAAAAAGTAAGATATTAACTTGTGCTTATGAAGACTATAATTGGACTTCAATGTTGTTGAGATACTCTAAGAGCAAAACACAAAGAAACTGCATTCCATGCCAGTAAATGCAGCATTTAGAGTAGCAACTAAATAGTCCTATCTTAGAATTAAATGTTCAGTTCTTCATAAATGCACTACCTAAACCAGTTAAATCCCACCTACACTCCAGACATCCACCTATACCTGCTTGTGTAAATAGTATTTCCCACTCCACTCCCTATCTCTTCTCTCAGCACAGTCCTCAAGCCCTCAACCAGGCACAAGCCAACTTCTCACCTGGCTGTCAGTAATTACCAAGCAGCTGTTGGTAATTACCTGAGCACCTGCCCCACCCACAGCAGCTGTGCAGGGCCCTGACTGCTGGGAGAACAGGCTTGCAATGCAGACCTGACACCACACCAAAAAAAAAAAATAAAAAAAAAATAATTTTACAACCTTTCTGAACAATTTCAAACTAATAAAAGATCAGGACATAGAGAGAGACTTGTTTATTCCCTTGAAGAAAAAGTTTATATCCTTCTCTGAGAAGGGAAGTCACAGCTTCTTTTTTGAAGCAGAAGCATGTTTTATGAGCCCACTTTCCTTCCTCGTTTGTCCCTGCTCCCCAGCAGGCCACTCACTAGGCATATATAGCAATACCTGTGTCTGAAAACACATCTACATGAGTGCATGACTTGCACTGCAGCAGTTGAAGGCATTGTTTTTATTGCACAAAGATCAGAAACCTGTTCTAGAAGAACTGCAGAGTTCTTACTATGGGGCTGTAAGAACCCTGCCAGCACATCTGCTGCTAAAGCAACAATTCCAGCTTTGCAGTGGCTTAAGCGGGCTGAGACAGAAGTGTTGCTCCATCAATGCATAAACCACAACAAAGCAGTGGGGACAAGCCTTTGTTCCAAGTTTGACTGAAGCTTTGGGAAGCAGGTTTGCCTGCAGAGGGCACACAGAAGCATGACACCTTTGCCTCCTGTGCACCTACAATTTCTACACCATCATTATCACTGCTCGGGTGACTGAGCAAGCTGACAGTGTGTGACAGATTGTCTGTCGTGTACAGAAAGTCACAGAAAGAAGAAGGGAGGGAGAAAACAGGGAAGATGACAATGCAAAAGATGTTGAAGGAGTGTGGCAAGGATTGAGGATTAAGAGACAGAAATAAGAAGAGACCATACCCCTTAACTGTCAAGTGCTGAGGGGAAACTGCAAGTACTTGCATATTTGAGCTCACCACCTGGACTTGCATGCCTTGTCCACATTAACATTATTTCAATAATTTTTCTTCCTGGAGAAGCTGCCAGGTCCCCAGTACCAGTCCTACCTCCCTTCCAGCAGTCTCTGTCTGGGCAGAGTTGAAAATAGATCAGGGATTACCTTATACTCCATAAGCATTCAAGACAGCCAGAGAGCTTCCAGGAAAAAGGCCATAGTGAGTGCCCAGGACAAAGAGATTTTAAGCAAGTGGAAGAAGGAGGTATTGATTGAGGATCACAGTTATCTTGAGGTTTAACTTTTCAAAGGTTTGTTGCTTTTGAAATAGAGATTTTAGAGCTCCCTTGAGTTAGCAATATGAATTAAGCATTTAAATTTTAGCTTGCAGAATTATGTGTTGAATTTTAACCTTTTACTTAAGAAACATCTGTCATAGTACAAAAATAATAGAAAAATGCAAATATCAGAAGCTTCTTGCATAAAGAACAATACTGGGAGAAGACCAAGGATGCAGAAACCCAGATAAAGGGGCTCCTCTGTCTCCAAGCTCATCAAGACCGACAGACGTACTCAGATAAGCACCAAGGGACCAAACCACATGCACAAAGGAGAAAAGTTGAAAAGTTCAGCCATAAGGATGACCACTATCTTCGGCCTCAGAGATCACCAAAGACTCCTATGTGACCCCCACCATGAACAAGGCATGCTCAGAAGGGCATGGATCTAATTATCATGCCAGGCGAGGACAGGCGGGGCCAGGGGTTGAATATGCATGAAAAGGTTGAGCAATGCCATCTATATGGAGCACCTTTGTGAGTAAAAGATTGGGCTCAAACCAGGGCTTAAGGCACAAGTTTTCAGGAGAGCTATCTCGCTTGTGCCAGGTGCTGACAATACAGACCCACTTCATAACTACATCAGGTTGTGGAGTCTATTTATTCCACCTATGGCTTCACTTTTCTACTGAAAACTGCAGGTGAGAAAGCCCAGGCAGAAAAGGGAAAGAAAAACCCATGTAAACAAACCCACAGCTCTATACAAGGACAGAAGCAGATTTCATCTTCACCAGGCTCAAGAGACTTCAATTTGCTCTGGCATTCTTCACATTCATTCTCCTGTGGAAGAGCGCAGGGCTCACATTACCTGAGAGGAAACGCGCTCTGCTCCTGGCTCAGGCACGGGCTGTACAACCTGCGGCCAGTCCCGTGCTGGTGTGGCTGGAACAGCTGCGCTGCGCTGTGAGCTCAGAAGAATGGAGCTGTAGCTGCTGCCACCCTTGGCTGTGTTTGGGAAGCTGAAGGTAGGAACATCAGTCATCTGTTGTGTTTGACTTTATTGTTACTTAAGATTGTAGTAAATACTGAGCATGAGCTGGGGTGCAGATTGTAATTGCACCTACCTCACTGGGGGCTCCTGGGGAAGCAGTTTCCTTGACAATCAAGCTCCTCTCCTCCAAAGGCACTTCCCCAAATGTCTGCATTTCCCAGGGAACACCAACACACACTTAAGAAACCCTGACTGAAGGCTGAATTCCTTCTGCTCCTTGCAGCACAGGCACTCCAGCTCGAGCTCATCTTCCTTCCCCCAGCTCTGTGTCACTTCCTTCCCCACGCCCACGTGTCGCTTTGGGCGCGCAGCCCCGGGCCCCTACAAATACGAGCTGCCCGCTGCCTCTGCACGTGCCTGAACTCCTGCCTGCGCTCACGGCAGCAAAACCAGGCTGTTCCCAGCCAGGGAGCGGAGCCCTGTTCCCGCAGGAGGCTCTGGTCAGCCCCTTGCAGGACGCTCCGCTGTGCACGCAGCACTTCTCCTGCCCGCCCAGAACGCTCCTGGCACAGCAGAGCACAAGCTGGCCGGCTCTGGGCTCAGCACACCCCAAACACGGGCACAGGAAGATGCAGCGGCTGTTTTGCAGCCATGTCCAAGACAGCTGGGAAGGGTCCCCTGCCTCTGGTCTCACTTGGTTGGCTTTCTGAGTGGGCCTGAGGCAAGGGCTGCGATTCCTCACTGGTGGGGAGAGCAGAGCTGCCAGAAGCGCACCCAGCCTGCAGGCACTGCCTGACAGCGCTGCGGCCAATAGGACGCTCGCGCCTCTGAGTCACAGCCACTGCACTGCTGCTGCTGCTGCTGCTTCATTTGCTTTGAGGCACACCCAGAGCTCACTGTTAGGCCACCATGCTCTCTGGTTCTGCCCTCTTCCTCTCCCTGTGTATGCATGGAGCATTGCTGTGCTTTCAGGAAGCTCTTGGGGAGAACTTCCAGCACCGCAAGCTCCTCTGCCCTTGGTGGATGTTTGCCATGGAAGAGCATACTCAAGCTGGCTTTCCTAAAACCCAGGATCCTTGTTCCCTTCAGTGTGCTCAACACAATCTTCAACTCCACGGTGCTGTGCAACTGGAGCAGCAGGACAGGGACCTTTGCAGCCTGAGCTGCCCTTGTTCCTCTCTGCCCGTGCACAGACGATGGCGTGGAAGAGAACGGCAGCAGGGCCCTGCATGTCCCCGGGCTCAGGATTTGTGCTGCTTCAGCTCCATGGACAGATCCACGAGTCAAATGAAAAAGACAAACTGTTTAATGAGGGAAGGCAAAGCAAAGGGGTGAACTGGGAGGGAAAAACGTGGATGGGCAGGGCCTGGGGTCTGGAGGGAGAGAGCTGCCAACAGGGAGGGAGATGGCAGGAGCTCCTGGAGCTTGCCACAGGCTCAGCTGTGAGCAGCAAGAGCTGGGCCTGGAGCTGCAGCTGGTCCCCTCTGCTCTGCAGGTGGTCCCATCTTCAGTGGGAACACCCACTTTGGGTGGCCAAAGGACACCAGTTCTTCTGATCCTGCAGATGAAGTTTGGCAGATCTCCTGGACAGGGACAGCAGATGGGACATGTGGGAAGCAAAGGGAACACTGAGTCACTATGGGGACGTTTCCCTTGGCAGCAGCTGCACTTCCATCAGGGAAGAGGAAATGTCAGAGCCTCCCCAGGAGGGTCAGAAAGAGAAAGCAGCCGAGCGGGCCGGGCTGTGGTGAGCACCCACGCCAGCCTCAGCCCCACCCTGCCTCCCCGGCCCTGGGGCCTCACCCGGGCTCTCTCCAGGCTGGCAGCAGCAGGGCCCCGCTCACTGCTCCTGCTGCTGGCACTCAGCTTCTCCCTGCTGGCTCCTGGCAGTCTCTGGCTCTCCTCGTGGTCTTCATTACAGCTGTGGCCAAAGTGGAGGTTCTGGAATTGGTTCCAAGGCCTGGCAGAGCTGCAGTCGCAGAGCCCTCTGTGCTCCCTGCTGGCCCCTCCATCCCCTCAGCCCCGCCATGCTCTCGGCAAACCCCCAGCCCCCTTCAGCTTCTTCAGCCCCTCACAGTCCTCTCCCCCGCCTCAGTCCCTTCTGACCCATCCCGTCCCCTTAGACCCGCCACCCCCTCAGCCTGTGCCACTTGCCTGTCACCTCAGTGCCACCATGGCCCTGGGCTGCCCCACAGCCCTCAGCCCCAGCAGCAGCTCAGGGTCACCGTCCCTTCAGCGCCACCGCCCCCTCAGCCCCCTCAGCCCCCTCAGTCTCACCGTCCTTCAGCAGCTCCTCAGGGGACAGTGCCTGGGGCCACCGGCAGCTCCCAGCGCTCCAGGGACACTCGGGGCTGGAACTGCTGCTGCGCCCGGCCCGGCCGCCAGCTCGGACCCAGCCCAGGGAGAGGGGACACAGGGGGCACAGGGGGAAAAGCAAGAGGTGAGCGAGGAAGCAGAACAGGGCAAGAGGTTAAAAAGAGGTGTATATAAATACCAATCTATGCGTCTAAACCCCCATATACAAATATAAATATGCATTTACAAATGTATATATGTAAATGTAACTAACGACACAATTATAAAAGCAACTGGGCACATCTATAACCACAACAATACATCTAAAGCTATAACAATATATATCTAAAATAAAAAAAATAATTAACTGTACAGCTCTCTAACAATAATTACATGAATCTATAAATACCACTACCTAAATAAACTATACATATCTATAAATATAACTAGAGACAGAGGAATTCTACCTGCCTGATGGTCACAGGCTCTCCCTCTGTCTCTTCCTGCCACATAGGGCAGCCCTTCTGGAGAGGTCGGTCACACGGGATCTGGGAAGCAAAGGGAACACTGAATCAATATTGGCCCTTGTGCAAATGTTCCTGGAGCACCAATTGTCCTTCTATCAGGGACTGTAAAAGATGGCCCGAAAGGCAAACTCTCACTTAGCAATTTGAAGCCTGCTCTTTAAAGAACAGGGATCCTTCCAAGTGTTCAAAACTTAACTGTGTGAAGTGTTTAAGTATCCTGATAAAGCCTCAGCAAGTCTCAAGCTCAGTGACAGAGAGACCCCAGTCCTCACTGAAGTGGCTGAAGCTGAAGGCTGCTGGGAGCTGAGTTATGAACCAAACTGGGACCAGCTTGGTGACACAACTGCCCCAAGGTCAGATTTATTCCCTGCTCTCTTGCCACAGCAGAGGACTCAGTGTCAGAGCCTCTGGAGAAGCGTGGAGGGCAGGGCTCGGGGAGGTTGTGCCAGTGCAGGATTTGAACTAAAGGCACCAGGCAGCACCAGCCCTGCAGACAGGAACTCAGCTCTGCTCATCTCCCTTGCTGCCAGAGGCAGGCTCAGAGCAGCCGTCTCACACCTTGTAAACCAAGGGGGGCTCTGTCCTTACCAGGCTCCTCAGGCTCTGGGGAACTGCTCCTGCAGCTCTCGGTGCCAGATGAAGTTTCCTCTGCTGCAGCTCTGTCCACAGCCTCCCCTCCTGAAGATTCAGGGGCAACACCAATATTGTCCTGAGCAGAAGCACAGAAAGAAGGGAACCCAAAGATCACTCACTATTTTGCTGGAATCACATCAGGGATACAATAACTCTCCTTCTCCACTCCCAAAGGATATGGAGCACAGGGGGAACACTGCCCACATGGTTTACATGACAAGCCTCTTAAACTCAGAATTTGGGTGACCAAGGTGAAACTGAAGCTCTTACAAAATGATCTCTGGGACAAAATATGAACACAGAAAACCAGAAGACACCAAGTGAGGGGATGTGGGGGAGGTGCCCTCACACTCTGACCCTGGCTTATCTCAGGAGCTGGGAGAAACCAGCCAGCAGAAAGCCAGAGGCTCTCCTGGCTGCCAGCACGGCTGTCAGCAAGGGCAGAGCTCGCTCCCAGCCCTGCCCTGTGCTGCAAACCCACACGCAAGGCACACATTTCTGGCTGGGAGTCTCACCAGCCCCACCCAGCCGCTCAGACAACCCATCACACCGTGGTGCTTTTTGGAGCCCTCTGCTGCTGCCCCATGTGTATGATCCAGGCAAGCATTTATGCAGCTAGGCTACTTCTAGGATCACATTCATGACCAGTGGCAAAAATGTGTAAATCAGGAGAGCAGGAAAAAAACAACCCAAAAGACAGGAAAAGCCAAACAACCAAGCAGTGTTCCTATTCCACTGAGGAAGTCAATGTCCACAATGAAGCACCTGCAAATTACCTTTGGGCAGAAAGATATTCTCACTAGGACCAGTTCCAAAATATTCATCTCTTCTGCGATTCTGATTCCATCAGAATCCTAAAGATTCTAAAGATGGTTGCGAGCCTGCAATGTTTCCTTTTGTTATGGAATAAAATGCTTCTGAAAGCTGCTATGTGTGAGTTTACAGAAGAAAAAAGACAAGCTACTTGAGAATATGATATTGGGAAATCCAAAAAATCCCACTCCCCTCCTTGAGTCTGCCCTGCCTCGATCATGAATGTACTGCAGGCACTGGGTCAGCACATGAACAGAAAGAGAGACATTCTTTGGCCAACACACATAATAATCTGCACAAGGACAGAGAGCTGCAGCTCCAGCCCAGCCTCACACACGGCTCTGGGAGCGCCCACACGCCCGGCAGGGCTCACACAGCAGCACCAGCTGCAGCTCAGCCCTCGCTACAAATGCCCCTGTAGGAAGGATTCTTCCCAGGAAAAGGAGCACTCAAACTTGGCCAACACAGGCTCACAATGCTCATCCTCACTAAGGGGGGGGGGAAGACTTTTAAAAATTATTTCTTTACTAAGAATAATTAAATGATTAATTAATACTGAAATGAGTTCAATTAAAGAAGCTTTTGCTTCTGAGCCATGTAACAATGATCAAAAGCTCCCAGCCCCTTTGGTTCCCATCCAAGGGAGTTACCTGAGCAGAGGGAGATCTTTCAGACATGGACCTCCTGATCTCCCGAATCATTTTCTCTACTGCAAGGCCCAGATCTGCTGGTGGCCATTGCTCTTCCTCAGGTGCGCTCTGTGATGACCTGGAGGCCATTGGTGCTGTACAACCTGCACGGCCAAGTGGAGCACTGGGTACTGAAGTGCCTGGGGTGGCTGCAAGAATCCAAACAGAATGATCAC
Organism: Passer domesticus; assembly: GCF_036417665.1. NCBI lineage: Eukaryota > Metazoa > Chordata > Aves > Passeriformes > Passeridae > Passer > Passer domesticus. Next base: position 62,516 of record NW_026990166.1, read on the forward strand.
ACTCCACAATGTGGCTCTGGGACACAGAGTTCTATGGGTGCTATAGATCAAACATCACAGGAAGGAAGCAGGGAAAAAAAAAAGGCAGAGAATTTTTTAGCCTCTTAAGTGCCCCCTCTTAATAGGCTTGACAATTGCTGGCTGAGAATGACAGAGCCTTGTGGAAAAATACTTCAAACAGCCACTTTTAATTACATTTTAGAAAAACAAGGCTACAACTGTTTTCCTACCTCGTGGGTCCAAAGCCGGGGGCTGGGGCTGCTGCTCCCTGTGCAGCTGCTGGAAGCTGCAGGGCTGGAGCCGGAGCACCTCCCGGTCGAGCGGCGGCAGCTGCCCCCCGTAGAGCTCCTGCAAGCGGCTGGGGGGCCCCTCCTGCCCGAGCGGCAGCGGCCGCTCCCCGTGGAGCCCGAGCAAGCGGCAGGGCGGGATCCCGAGCACCTCCCGCTCGGCGGGCGGCGGCCGCTCCCCGTAGAGCTCCTGGAAGCGGCTCGGCCCCTCCCGCCGGGCCGGCAGCGGCCGCTCCCGGTGCAGCAGGTGGAAGCCGCAGGGCGGGCGCCCGGGCGGCAGCGGCGGCCGCTCCCGGGGCAGCGGCTGGAAGCGGCCGCGCCCGTGCCGCCCGTCCGGCAGCGGCCGCGCCCCGGGGAGCTGCCGGGAGCCGCGGGGCGGGCGCCTGCGGCGCTCCCGGCCCGCCGCCGGCCGCCGCCTGTCGGCCGCGCTCCGCCGCCTGAGGCGCAGCAGGAGGTCGGGGCGGTCGCGGCGGAAGCAGGGGCTGCTGTAGTGCAGCCAGCCCCCGGCATCGCCCGGCGCAGCCGCGCCCAGCCAGCCCGGCACCTTGCGGAAGCCGTAGCGGTACAGCTGCCGGACGAAGCTGCGGAACTGCGTGGCCCTGAAGGGGCGCGGCACCGGCCCCGCCCCAGCGCCACCGCCCCCGGGGGCGGGGCCCGGGCTGAGCAGCTCCCGCTCGAAGAGGCAGCGGTCAATGAGTAGCCCCCGGGCCCGGCTGTCCCAGCGCACGGAGCGGACGCGGGGGCTGTTCAGCAGGCGCCACAGCTTGGCGGGGAAGGCGCTGGCGCTGAGCCCGGCGGGCAGCGGCAGCTCCGCCATGGCTCCGATCGCCGCCTGTGGCCGCAACGCCCGCGGCGCAACGGCCGCGGCTGCGCCGGCGGCGCGCGGCCTGAGGGGGGCGCTGCGCTGGCGCCCGGCGCGGCCCCGGCGCGGGCCGGACTTGGCGGGGACGAGCGCGGCAGAGCCGGGGCTGCGGGCACAGCGCGGGCGGGGCGGCTCCCGGCGCTGGCCGGGCTCCGCACGGCACGGCACGGCACGGCACGGCACGGCAGGACTCGGCGGGCAAGGCGGGCAGGGAAGGGCAGGGCAGGGCACTGAGAGCAGCGGCGGGCTCTGTCCCCACGCTGCATCCCGTGCCTGGGTCACCATCGGTGACAGGGAGGAAGGACATTGCTCTGTCTTGGCTGGGGAAAGGATGAAAAGGGGGCATTAGAAAACATTCATTTGGTCTCCTTTTCAGCAGACTGGCTCTTTTTATCTCCCATGTCTACCTGTCTTTGGCAGAGTTGGCACATTTCTCGTGATTTGGAGTCAGCTACAGCAGCAGGAAGGGGCAGCAATTTTGTCAGCATTGTCATCCAAGCTAAAGTGCTGGCCTGTGGATGGATGTTGCTTTACCCAAGGAATTGTAATACTTGGGCAATAAGACAATGTTGCCCCATCACCCTCCCTGGTTTTCCCCCTCTTACTTTGCTTCTTTTTGGTGCCAAGGCAATGAGGAAATGCTTGAGCTGTGCTAAAAGCTGTAGCTGTGCTGAAAGAAGCATTTACTTTGTAACAGGGGATGGGAATGAAGCGCTTTCCAGAAACCAGCAAATTTAGCAGAACAAGCTAACTGCAAATGGTACCACTTGGTGTTTGAGCAGACAATCTTGTAGACTCTGCAGAAATGAGAGGTGAGAAGTTCAAGCCCGAGGAAGCCTTCTGAGCCCTCATCCAAAACAACCAGCAGGAGAGTGATGACCACCTTGTGCAGAAACTGAAAGTGTGCCACAAGGGCTTTTTAATCGTGTAATTAGAAAATATGCTACAATGTGAGGTTAGAAAAAGTTAATGTGCCCATGAAGTAAAAAAAAAAAATAAAATGTATAAAACTAGTACTGTGTGAAGAATTGGCGAGTGAGTTTGTGGTGGAGCTATCCCCCTCACTGCTGGTGATGAACAAACCAATACCTGCCCTATGGGCCCCACAATATGGAGCACTGTTTTATTACCTACTTTTTGGGCATCAATTAATGGTCTAGAGTTGTGGGGAACTCATGCTGGTGTCTTCCCAGATGGTGTTGCACTTTTCTTTCCTCGGGAATCCCCTCTTCTTCCCCCCATCTGGGGAGAGTTCCAATGCAAATGCCTCCTGCAGCCAGCTCTTGTCACTGTAGACTGACAAAGGAGACCTTGCAATGGAGAGAGACTCCCTAGAGCTGCTGTGGAGAGCTGAAGGGGGAAGCTTTGTCCCTCAGCCTTGAAGTCTTGTTGGGGAGCTGCTTGTGCTCTGGGGGACGCACACCAATGGTGTTTATCCAAGTCCTGCAGGTTCATTCCTGAGCTTCCTGACTCGTCACAGAGACTTTGAGGCTGTCATGTTGGGGCACAAATTTCAGTCTGGGAACTTCTTGAAATGCTTCAGGTTTTTTTTTTTTTTAGTTTTTTTTAGGGGTTTTTTTTGTTTGTTTGTTTGTTTTTGTTTTTGTTTTTGTTTTCCCTGCAGAAATATTGCCATAATCTTTTGCTTCCAGAGAATCTTCTCCATGTCTTTAGGAAAATTCCCACTGCTAGGCTCCCAGATCAGGCCAATTCCCAGGTTCCTTCCCAAAATGAGGTGTAGCCCATGCTCTCCACTCTCCAGCTGGAACAGAAGAAAGCAGAGAGTTTGCTGTTGTGGGAGAGGCGTTTCTCTTTCCTGCCTGCTTTCCCTTTGGGACAGGTCGGTGTGTGGTCATTAGATAAAGGCAGGTTTAAACTCTGGAGGAGTTGTGTTCCAAACTGCTCCCTCCTGGAGCCCTTCTGTGGGCATCCTTGGACAAAAGGCCTCTTGGTGGGAGCTCCCAGTGGCAGGTTAAGGAAGGAGGTTGACATTTCAGGGCTGTGACTGCTGAAAGCAGCTGGTTTCCAGAGGTGTCCAGAGCTGGGAGTGGCTCCTTTTCTCAGCTGCCTGCAGAAAAGGAAGTTGCCAAGTGGGAATTTCATTTGCAGAGATGGCCATCAGGGGTGTTTTCCAAGAGATTGGCTGGCAGAGAGGCAGGTCTGGTGCTAAAGTGGCTGTGTGTTTGTTTTGCTGTTGGGGAGGGTCAGAGATGCAAACACAGACACCAGCTGGAGGAATAGTGGCATTTACTGTAATGCAAAAGTGCAAGAAAGAGTCAGAAAAGGAGAAGCCAAGCAAAGCACCCCAGCATTATTACAAAAGGTTGCCTCTAGTGGTTAAGAAAGATAGATCAGCAGATATCCCAATGCTTTCCCCTTCATCCAGAGTGGGACATCAGCTGGGGGAAGCTGTCCCAGCCAAGCCCTGGAGAGCCACGGCCGGGAACTGGGAAATCCTGCGGAGCCTCCACCTTTGGCGGCCACGAGGCTTCCGAGTGCGCTGTGAGAGCAGCCCAGCTTTGACAGTGCTGGACAGGCAACGTGACAGAGCTTCTGCTGGGGGACAGCTGATTTCATTCTCCTCTTGGTTTTCTCCCCAAGCCTGCCCAGGGCTCAAGGAGGAGCCAGGGCCAGGTGTGGCCTTGTCCATTTTCCTAAAGCAGCAAGGTGCAGACGTGTTTCCCCAGTGAATGGATGCATTGATCCTTTTGATAGCAATACTTGGTTAAGGAGCAGATACACAGTACATTTGGTTGGAAGGGTCACCTAGAGGGCAGCTTTGGCTCAGGTCCTGTTGTTGAGGCTTCAGCCAGAGTCTGAAGTTCAGCCTTCAGTCCTTCAGTATTTTGTGGTGCAAATAATTGCTGTGCAGAGCTGGAAACAAACAAGTCTGTCTTTAGCACATTTGAGACAGGGAAGAGGATTAGCCCTGCAAGGCCAGGCTAGGGCCAAGAGCAGAAGGCCAGCAGCCTGCATTTGCCCCCAGGGAGCCGTCCAGAGCACAAAGCCACTCCTGGCCAGGGGCTGAGGTGCCCGAAGCTGCCTCCCCGCTGTGCAGCTCTGCAGAGCCCGCGCAGCGCCGGGTCCTGGGCAGCTGGGACAGCCCGGCTGCCCTGCAGCACAAGGAGTGTCCCAGAGAGAAGCTGCTGCCCTTTGCTTTGCAACTGTTTCACAGAGTCCTGTCATTAATCCACAGAGTCTGATATGTTTTCCTTTTGTCTCCCAAATGTAACACAGCTTTTTGAGAAAATTGACTGATGTAGCTTCTGCTGGTGGTGGTGCTTTTGTCTGCAGGTGAGGGCAGGTGATTTGAGCCAAGGACAGAGTCCAATGTTAACATCCCAGCTTTGCCAAGTCAAGGAAACCTCTCGCAACTGGCCTACTGGTGCTCAGTAGTTTTCCTAGTTTTTGGAAAGCTTTGACCTTAAGAAACCCAGCAGATTTTCCTCCATGAGGATCGCATCAGTAGCATGATGCCAATTTTTTCCACCTCTTCTCTGTGTCTTTGTGCTTTTAGGAGTTCCTCAGTGCCCAGCAGGAATGAAAGGACCTGTGATGATGTGATTTGAGAGATCTGTTGTTCCTTGCCACATGAGTGTACATGGCAAGCTGGACACCCCACTTGTGGCTCTGTTGAGTTAAATTCATCCCAGTTCTGTGCAAACAGCAGCCCCGAGGTGCTGAGGAGAGCAAGGACAGTGGGTGGGTGTGCATGCACACAGCTGGGGCTGACTGCTGTGTGGGCAGAAGGTTTTGGACTGCTGTCCATCTTCACTCTCCCAGGCTGGAGGAATATATCAGATCTATACAAAATAAAAACATTTATCAAAATATATCAAAATGTATCACACAACACATATGAATTTATTATATATGTAATTTGTCATCTGTAGACTACATACTCAGTATTTTAATATAGATACTATAATAAACAGAAAATATAAAATATAGACTTGGTCTTTTTCTCAGCCATTGCCTGTGGGTCATACAGACCATCTCCTGGTGTTACTGCATTTGTGTATTCTGGTACTACTTATTAGAGCATCCATGTCCCTGGGAGTTCCTTCAGGGAACTTCACACAAAGGGCTTCCATCATTTCAGTGCTTGTCAGAACTTGTTCCTTCCCAGTTCTCCAGCCTCCTTCTGGATTTTGGAGCATCTCAGCACTTGTGTCCATGGCCCTTCCTTCACCCCCAGCCTGCAGCAGTCACAGTCACTGCTGCCTCCCCCTTGCTGCAGCTCATTTGCCCAAGTGCTGCCAAAGGCAGCGGAGCTGGCTCAGGATCCCTGTTGGCTTCTGGGCTCTGGGATGAGCTTCAGGGGGACACTTGGAGCCCTTCCTAAAGAGCTGCCCATGGGATGGGGGGTGGATTTGTCCTCCCCAGGTGGCTCCTGCTTGGAGTTCTGCTCTCAGTGGAGTCCCAGAGTTTTCTCAGCAGGCCTTGGCAGCGAGTTCTGAGCCAACGTGTGGCTCTGCTGCCATCCCAAATCTGCGCTGCCCTTGCCCAGCCTGAGTGCAGGTGGGGCATGTGCTGGGCATGGCCGGGGATTTCCATGGCCCAAATCCTGCAGCATTTCCATCTGCTCCTGGCTTTGGGTAGCACAAATCTACACTTCCTTCAATTGAATCATTGCATTTATTGCAGATAGTTACACCTGCACTAGTAATGTACAAATATGCAAAAACCCCTTGAGTTTAAAAATGAAATTTGTTTTAAATTGCTACATTTGTGCTGCCAATATATAAACATGCAAATATCAATTTAAGTTTAAATCTAATTCTTTTGAGATAATTGTGCTTTGTAAATATATATAAATGTCAACTTCAGTTTAAAAAATTAGTTTATTGCAACTCTACAACTCACTATACACAAATATGAATTGAAGTTTACCAATTAAATTTTTACATATTACTGCAACTGTACAGCCCATATACAAATACAGGAATATCAATATCCCTCTCTAAAGAATCTCAGATCCAGAACTAAATAAATACAATTGTAGAACTATGCAACTCCATATATATTTAAGTAGAAGTAAATACACATATATTTATAAGAATATATAGATGTAAATACGTATTACATATTTTATTCCATATATAACATATAATACATGCATAAGAAACATATCTATAAATATACAAATATCAATGGATCAATTAAAAAATCCATACAACTCCAGCAATAGATCTAGACTGCTCCACAAATGTACAAGTATGTAAATATAACTACAGATGTAAACACATCAATATACATGCATCAATATAACAATATACATACACAGATACCTACACAAATATCAGTCAATGTATGTAAATATCCCTACACTTGTAACTATCCAAGTCTAACTCTACCTATCCATAAACAGAACCAGATCAGCAGGGATTGCAGCCCCCCATGTTCCCAAGCTCTCCCTCGGTCTCCTCCTCCCGTGCAGAGCAGCTCTCCTGGACAGGGACAGCAGATGGGACATGTGGGAAGCAAAGGGAACACTGAGTCAGTATGGGGACGTTTCCCTTGGCAGCAGCTGCACTTCCACCAGGGAAGAGGAAATGTCAGAGCCTCCCCAGGAGGTTCAGAAGGAAAAGCAGCCGAGGGGCCAGGCTGTGGTGAGCTGTTCACTTCTTTCAGGCATCCCAGTTGCTCTGGGGGAACTCCCTCATGTCACGTTATTGAACCACCTCTGCACTTACCAAGACTGTGGCCCCCAGATCAAGCAGTATTTCTGTCTCCAGCTGCTTGCACCAATGACAGGGAACGTCCTCTGACAGCGCTGGGGCACAAAGTTACCTTCCACAGCTCATCTGACAGGGCCTTGTTCTTCCTCTGCTTCCTGTCTTTCTCCTTATCTTCCACTTGGAATTTTTGCAGCACTTCTTTTTCTTTCCCCTTGATCAGTGCTAAAATGAATGTTTCTCTTCCAAGCTTGAGTTAGTTCAGTGATCCTGTCAAGCATTTTCTCAGAAGCTTTTCTGATGGAATTGAGTGTTAATTTCAGCAATTCTGGTGATTTTCTGTGTGATTTCTGCAAGTCTCCTGTTCATTAGGGCACCACTTGGGAAGATACAAAGAGAAAAAGGATGTTTGTGTATGTCAGTCCACTAGTGGAATATTCATGGGTAGAGAGAGTGATTAGCTGCATTTTACATGTACTCCTAACCTGAAAGTGCAACAGGTAACTTGGGGAGAAATCAAAGCCAGATCTCTCCTTCTACCAGCCTGTATTCAAATGTAAAGTAAATAGAGCAGGGTGAGAATGTTAGTGCTCCATTAGTGCATCCATAGATTCCTGCTATGCCTGGGAACCTGATGCTCGGAGTCTTCCACGTTTAGGGGAACTGCATTTCAGCGAACTGCATTTCAGCAAAGAGAGTCCCTGTGCACAGGCGCCAAAGGGAAGAGGGTCCCACGGAGAGTCGGCCGAGGAACGATTCTCACAGCCCATGTGGCTGCATGCTGCTCCCCTTTGTTAAGCAACTTTGGCACATTTATCCTTCTCTAGACACTGTCTCACGCCACTAATGCTTAATGCTGCTTGGTTCAGTAGCTGCATTCACACATGCATGTTAATTACTGATTGGCTGTCACACCATAAGCATCTTTAGCTAAGGTGTGCCAAATTAGCAGCTCCCATTTGTGTGTGCTTGGCATTTGGTTTCATCTGGGCACAATGCTCCTTCTTCCTTGATGTATCTGTTGGAGGACAGTACATGGTCTGTCTCGTTCTGGGGACAGTACATGGTCTTCAGAGTAACTCTGTAAACTGCAGGCCAGGGCTGTCCAATTCCCACAGGAGAATGTCCTGGCCTTGTCCAGGCAGGAATCCTTCTAAGTTTAGTGGACCCATTTTTTGCATGGCCAGAGGCTTTTTCTTGTCATTACAACAAACAAACAAGCAAGCAAACAAACAAACAAACAAAACCCCTAAAGAATCACCTCATGTAATAATATAAGAAAAACTACAAAGATTAGGAATTCCTTTTGCAATGTCATCAGATAGAGATTCTCATTTCAGAGCTGAAACAGTACAAAAGTTATGTAAAACACTCCCTGTTAAATGGGACCTACTTAGCCCATGGAGGTCAATCCCAGCAGCAAGGCTGACAGAACAAATCAGAGTCTAAAAGCAGAAATGAGTAAAAGTGGCCAGGAAAACTCACTGAAGTGGTCACCAGTGCTTCTCCTTGCTCTCTTGAGGTCCAGAATTCCAGTGGTTCTAAAGAAAAAAGTGAGCCCATGATAGGAAATTATAATTTCAGTCCCTTCTTATCATCATTGTGGAAAGTGCTCTCATCTTTCCACAAGTTTCTGCTGTGACCATCCCTGGTGACTCAGGTACATCCTCATCAACCTGGGGACTGTGTCTTATGTCAGAAAGCAGAGCAACAAGCCACCTAAAGAAAAGTGGAAAGGACCATTTGAAGTGTTCCTAAGCACTCCTGCAGCAATAAAAGGGGATGGGATCAGTACATTGATGCATCTGCCCCCAAGGGAAGGGACTTGAGGGAGGAAATATAGATGAGAATTTGAAGCCTCAAATTGTTAAAGCATGGAAATAAAACTTTCTAATGCAGTGTAGAGTGAGTTAGAAGAAATCCCATCAAGGGAAAGATATGTCATGAAGGGGTAACTATGAAAAGTCCTCAGTCTCAGCCCACCCTGGGCAGCAGCACTCTGGCACGCTCTGTCAAGCAGCAGCAGCCAGCAGGCCCAGGGGAGGCAGCCCAGCACAGTTCACCCCATGCCCCCCACGGCAGGGTCCCTGGGGCTGCTGCACTGCAGAGCTGGAGGAGCACCCGTGAGCCAGGCAAAAATGGACCCAAGTCTCAGGGTTTAGGAGGTGACATTTTCTTGAACTTGGCTTGAAGGAGAACAGAAGGGCAACAACTGCTCAGGTGTTCAATCACAAAACACCCCAAGGGCTCTCAGGTACAGGGACTCAACATCATTGGCTTGGAGACAATGGAGGAATTTGTAGAATGCTCTGCAACCCAGCCACCTTTGAGTGTTCCCAAATATTATCCTCCCTCAATCAATTTCATATCCTTTCCCTAAAGACGCTTACAGCCTTGCTGGCAACAGCTCTACCATGTTGGCTGAATGAATACATGGAGGAAACTTAGGAAAAGTCTTAGACATCAAAGTCCTTATAGGTTTGTGCTGGAATCAAGATCTATGTCTCTCTAGAAAGGCTGCTTGAGACAGACTAGTCTTAAAAATGCTAAGAAATTGACAGCATTTCCATAGGGACACTTGAACTGAATTTCCATTTAAAATCCATTGAAGTACCTTGCCTCCAACATTTCTCCAAGTGTTTTAGAAAAATCTTACAGAGATTTGGATCATCCCTGGCTCACTGAGAAGGCGAGGCCATGATTTACAAGCAGTCCTGAGAGCTGCTTCAGCCAACAGCTTAGAGTAGCCCATGTGCACTACTCTGCAACCCTCCAAAACAAGGTCATTTGGGGACAGGGTTGTCCAACTTCTAAGCCTTTGACAACTTTGGCAAAGAGTTTGAATTAACAAGAAAGGTCAAAAACCACCCCTACACTTATCATAAAGAATTTCCATTTGCTACAATATTTTCTTAAAATGAGCTTAACTTCATAGTAGAGGTAGTGGGCTTCCACCCTCTACTGATCAATTTATTTCAGTGGACAAACTTAGGACTTGAAGAAAACAAGTGACCAGAAGAAACCCAATCCAAATGATACAAGCAACAAGGAGAGAAGGAATTACCAATAGTGAGATTCCTTTATTGTTAAATTTCAATACTATCATCTTTCGACTTAAACTTCTTTGAACTAATCCTACATTTATAAGAAATCACCTACTACTCAGTGCTAACATAACCTACTCTTCTGTACTAATTTAAAGAATTCTAAAAAAATCTAATCTTCTAGTTGAAATAAAAAATCCTGATTTCAGAGATGTTCCATGCTGAAGCCGATGTCTGGTGCCAGTACTCCACTCACTGCTGCTCAAATTCAGAAATGCAGCTCTGAATATGGGCCAGCTTCTTGTGGAGGTACTGGCACCTGCTCCTCATTTCAGAGTAGCTGGGGCTACCCTGTGAAGGAGAAAGCAAAAGAAAATCAGGCCATGCTAACACTTCTGCAGAGTTTAGAATCTGATGTCCTTTGCTTTAAAAATGCCTTGAGGCAAACTTAGCAGTTGCCATGGCCCTGCAGGTCTGGTGTCACACGTACCTGTTGTAACTGCTGATAATCTGCTGGGATTTGATAATGCAGCATCTGCAGGAAAAACAAAGAAACAAAAATAACAAATCATGAAAAATGTTTCACTGGCACCATAAAATGCACGCTTTGGTAAAACACTAAAAGTACACTTCGACTGACTCTATAGAGATTTTCTTCTCTGTGAGCTCACCACTCTGTGAGCTTCTCTGGGAGCTCTGCAAAACAAATCTCCATCTCCCAGCATCACCCAAGATCTGTAACTAAGCCTCTCAATAGGCAACAGAAGCAGCCCATGCTCTAAGACTCTGCTTGGAACACCTCTCATAGACAACTGTTTCTTCACAGACAGCTCAAACAGGGGCTTTTGGGCAGGGTCTTGCCAAAATCAGACCCAGCCCAAGAAGTGTCTGAGCATATATGCCAATTCCACAGTTTCCCTCTGTCTCACTGAGCAGCTCCAGGGAATCCAAAACACTGCTGTGATGAAGCACAGTCTTCATGGTTTTATCCTTCTTTACCTGATAGGCCTTGGAGCCTGGAGTCAGAGACTTCCATTGCTCCTGAAATTGTCTGAATTTCTTGATGATCTTGTCAATCTTTAAATATAAATTCCGATATTCCTCATATTCTGCATTGAAGTCGTCCTTGTAGCGCTGGCGTTGCTCCAAGGAGACAATGGCTCCGTATTTTCTAAAGGTAAAAATGAGACCATTTTTCTCTGAGTGAATTCTAAGAGAGCATTTGAGTATGTTTCCAATCCATAAAACACACATATAATTTGACACCATGCACAGGGTAATGAAAAACACAGACACCCAAACTTTGAGTCAGTGGCTCTGGGACTGATAGTTTCTACTTTCAAGGTCATGTGCACCAAGAGAATGTAGTCAGGTAACTCTGGGAATCTGACACATAATTTCTATGTGGCCCATTTCTAGTTACTAATAGCTTACATTGTAGAGGTTTTCTTCATGAGCAAGTAGAGCACATTTAGAAATTATGTGCCCTCATTTCAAATGTCAAAGGAAAAACAAACACAGCAGCTTCAGGAAGAGAAGAAACATAACTAAATTATAATCTCTTCCTCTGTAGGAAAAAACTAAATTGAGTTACATATGATTCTGAAAATTCATCTGCAAAATATTTTTGTAAAGGAATGTATTTATGGAGATGAATGAACTTCTGAGCTACATTCTTTTCTGCCTAACTGTAAAGCAGAGTCAATGATAATATTTGATTCCTCTAGTGGACAACAGTTACATCAGTGACCTGGGAACGGAGGCATTTCTAATACACAAAAGGAAACAAAGCCACAAAAACAAACTCTAGACAAGTCAGAAACTACAAGAAGAAATACCCAAAGCACATCAGCTCCTCAGGAGGCCAAAACTCATTAATGCTTAAAGCCACTGATGGGAGTCAAACCTTCTTCATTCCCTTCTCCCTCAAATCAGCAGGTGTGAGGTTTATCAAGCTCATGATACAAATCCAAGATGAAGTGGCAATGAGAACAATAGATGCCACTTGCCAACACTCTCACACCAATGCTTCTGCTCCTCTGGGCCTGAAGGTTTGGTTCTTATTGGATGACAAAAACTCCCTCCACATCAGAATGAATTCCTTCAAACCACCCTGAGATTAATATTTACAAGCAGTAAATTGCTAACAAGTTGAAATTCAGTAGCAGGACAGACAACAACTTGTGCCAAGGATGCATGCCAGGCCTGATACACCTCAGTAGTATGCAGGATAATTTTGAAAAGAAAACCACAGATGCCTTTCCACATTTGGGAGGTCCCAGAGCAATGTGAGCTGGGGCCCTGCCGCGCCTGCTCCAAAGGCCGCAGCTGCCCCAGAGCCCCAGAGCTGCAGGAGGCCTGGCTGCCCCTGCCAACATCTCTGCCCTGACACAAGCTGCCAGCAATTTCCAGGGCTTTAGACCACACACACACTTCTCCCTCCTCTCCTGCAAATGCCATGAGGGGATGCAGCAGCACTGCTGCAGCTGAGCCTGTGCAGCTGCACTGCAGGAAGGGAGGGCCCGTCCGGGCCTCACCCACCTCGGTGTTCATCTCTGCTCTGAGCCTTGGAGGCCCAACAAAACCTGCTCAAACTCATCCTTTCAGCACAGCAAAGAGATGGACACTGCCCCCCACTGAGAGTGGCAAGAGTGAATTGCTATTTGACTCACCTCAAGTAGTCTGTTTGGTTGCTTGTTGCAGAGCATGTGGAGGCAATGGAAGTATCTGTTCTTTTTCCTGCAGAAAAGCAGAATTTTGACACTCTTCATCAGGAGATCATTAAAAGGCCAAAGGATCCCCATTGGACAGTCTTGAGAAAAGTCCTTCAGACCTTTCTTTTCACAAGAAATTGTTCAGAAGAAGCAGTAACATTTATTAATGGGGCACACACAACCTTTTCCACAGTAGCCTGTCCTGGGGTTTAGAAAGAGGGAATGGACACTTTATCCTACAGATTGTGCATTCCCAGAGTGTTAGCCCCAGCTATATATTTTCTCATATGAAGGCATGAGGTGCCATCTGTAGAGCCATTCAACTCATGCAGCAACAGATGCAGCTTCACAAAAGACAACAGCTTGAGAGAGACCAATATTGAGGTTCTAACAAGAAATGAAGAAGGAAGCTGAGTTCTTCTCACACCATGTTTTTATCCCCAATTCCCTGCCAGTTCCAGAGGCCCAAAGTTCAGAGGAGTGCCTGCACTCTTGTCAGCAGGAAAGCCAATTCCATTCTATTGGGCTTACTGGCACTAAGGCTCCAATGACCTGCAGCCAAAACCGATTAACGTGGCAGGATGGGGTTGGAAACAGCTCTGCACTTGTGAATTGCCCTTTGGCTCTTTCCAAAGGCATTTGGGAAGCATTGCACACATAACCTCAAAGCCCTCTTTCCAAAGAAATATTGAAGAGCTACGATGATAATAAAAAGAGCTGCCATAAGGAAAAGTCAGCAGAAACAGGAAGGAACACTCAGGATCTTGGAAATCTCTGCTTTCCTCTTGAGGTTTTGTGCCAAGCATCAAAGACCCACAGGATCCTTTACGTTCCTTATGAGCTTCCATTGCCCTTATTTACACAAAGTAATCTTGTTCAAACTCAGCCATTCTTGCCAATCTTTAGGCCACCTGAGCTTTAATTCTTGAGGAAAAAGCGGTCATGTGATGTTCCATTTGCTTTTGTTGATTTCAGTGTTCAAACTATTACATGGTATAGCAGAAGTATAAAAAGAAGTGTAAATATAATAATAAAGCTGGACAGAAATACCAATAGTCAGAGCATGTTGAATACAACTTGCCTTTGCTGTGAGCATTTCATTTCCAAAAGTGCATTTGCTCTCATGACTCAGTCCACAAAAAAGCTTCAGCCTGAGCCCCAACTTGAAACACAGAACAGATTTTTCCTTCACCAGCTGGGCAGAATTTTGTTACTGCCTCCTGATAAAAGCTGCTCATGTGTTTATGGATTCAAGCAGAAATCCTTCCAAAGGCATCCCAAGGTTTGCAGGTGCTGTGTTCATGTCCAGAAGAAATGTGGGAAGACCATCTCAAAGCACCTGTATCTACAAGCACAGCACTTGCAAGAGGCATCTGCACACTCTAAACCTGTCTCCACACCAAATCCAACTTGGAATCTGCAAGGTCAACCTCCAGAAGAGACAAGCCACAGATTTAACAAAGCAACTGAACTCTGCCCTACTGCCTGTGTCCCTGTCATCAGAAATCAAGTGTTCTTTATGCCTTTATCTTTAGCTTTTCAACACTGTTTTCAGTCTGTACTACTTCCACAGCTTTTGAAGAAGGAAATTCTGCAGCTGGAATGGAGAGGATCTCACAGCCCAGTTCAAAGTAGATCTCCAGGAAACCACACCCCAGGTTTTGGGCTTTTGGTGTTTCCATGAAAAGGCTGAGTTCAGTGAAAAAAACATGGAATCACAGAGATTTGACTGTTTCAGTAAACTAGCCTGAAATCAATGTGTGACAGGTTTGTGCATTCAGCATGCAGTCTTGGAAATCTGCTGATGGAAAAAGCAGTGTCTCAGTCAACTGTCAGTTTACTAGAAATCAAATGGAAAGAAATAACCCATTCCCTGTGGTTTTGTAATGCCTGGCTCTTCCTTTTAATCAGCTTCTCCCAACAGCAAGCAATTTCACATTTCTTTGTCCTCGACTGGTTTTTGCACTATTTAGAGGGAGAATTTCTAAAAATTAATGTCATTTCAGACAAGGTTCCAGCAGCACAGGTTCTGGGCTTTGCTGTTGTTGTCTTTTAAAGCAAGAGATACAATCTAATCTAACGGCAGAAAAAAAAAAAGATTCTTGATTTTTCATGACCATACAGCAGGGGTAATGGTAGAGCAGCAATGTAGAGCAGTGCCTTTGTGTATCCAGAGCCAGCTTTCAAAGCTCCCTTGTCACAAGGTGCAAGAGCACAATTAACTGTTTCCAAACACTGTCAAAGAAGGATGTTTCCATAAGATGAACCACCACAAAAGGAATCTGAGAGAAGCACAGATGGCAGGAAGAAAAGCACTAAGCCTTGGCCTAGCAGAGGTGAAGGTTCGGAATTAGGACACCAGACAAAAACTCCACTGTAGAGACTGTGGGTAAGGAGAATCACTGCTTCCATGGCTTCTAGCCCAAGATGTGGGGACAGCTGTGACCACCCTGTGGATACCCCAGTCTTGGACAGTATAAAGGTGGTACCTCCAGAGAGACTTGGGGCCTCCACCACTGAGAAGACAAAGGGTGAGGAAGGACCAGCTGGATGGCAGAGGGCCCATGTGGGGATGATATCTTCCTGCTGAATGTCTCTCTCTTCCCCTCACCCTGCCTCTCTTCTCTTATTTCTTTCTATCTCCCTAGTTTGCATTTACTGTTCAATAACATTTTTACTCTTGACTGTGGAAAGAGGTGCGCTTGCACCTTAATTGCACCTTAATAACCAAATCTTTACACCACAGTTATGCACACAGGAGTCAGGGAAACCAGCACATTAATACCTTCATCGAAATCCAAGGGATGCAACTGCTTCAGTCTTCCCAATTCCTTTTTCTTCCTGTTTGAATTGGGGATCTCCTCTGCACCCTGGCAGGCACTGGGATGATGGAACTCTGAAATTTCTCTGGTTTTTGCACCACATGAGTGCAGGGGGAAATGGAGCCAACACTTGGAAGCATGTCCAAAAAGCAAAGGGATGTGGAAGGCAGAAAGAAGTAAGAAAAGTGGCCACCAGCTGCTGCCTGGACATGACTGGGCTGGTGACCAATTCTCCTTTTCTTGCTTGTCACAGGACTGGTCAAGTCGGAAGCCAGAGGACGTTTCTGCAAGAATAACAACATAATTTGTTCATGAACTTATGAGCAGGGTGAGCTTTTGCTCCCATTCTGAAAAGGCAGCATTTCTGAACTGGCCAAGGTTGAAAACACATCTTTCTTAACTAAAAAGAGCATTCAAACCAGCAAGTACTGCAGGTAAATACAGGCTCTATCTCACCGCTCCTTTCTCATCCTAGCACTTAGCAAGTCCTACTTCAAGTCTGGAGCTAAAATGCTTTGAGAGAAGGACATTCCCATTCAGCAGCTCCATCAAAGTCTTTCCCAAAAGGGAAGGTCCCGTACATTCACATCACAGCTTTTACACCACCAGCAAGTCTGCTAAAATTTACCATACAGTCCAGAAGGTTAAAAATGCACAAAATACCTGAGCAGGTCTTGCTGGAGTGTCTCTCTCAGAAGGTCCCAGAGATTTCGCTTGACTGGTGTTGGTGGGGTTCTGAGATGGAGCTGATTTTCTGTATGGATGATCCAATAGTTCATGTTAAAAAGCCTGAATATCAACTGTCATAGTTCTTTCCATGCAAGGAAAACAGACCTTCAGTGTCAGGACTCAAGGAAACAGCATGAAGTTGAGTTCAGGAAGCTTTAGGCAGGATATCATGAAAACATTCATGGCTCAGAGGGTGCTTGAGCACTGCAACAGGCTCCCCAGGCCAGTGGTCACTGCACAAAGAGCTTAAGAAGGATTTGGACAACTCTTTGGGCACAGGGTGTGATTCTCGTGGTGTCTGTGCAGGACCAGGATCCTGGCAGGTCCCTGCTACTTCAGCATATTCTAAGAATCTTGGCTTCATTGCCAGGGCTTTTTTTTTTTCCCGTTCTCTGAACGACTGAATATTAACTTCAAATTCTGTCTGACTATGTCAGTGTAGCCAGCCAATCAGTCTGAAGGGTTTGAAATAGATGTTCCTTCAGACTGAAGGAATTCTCCTTTGGATTCCACTTGGCTACCTATGGGCAGACATTTCAGAAAACAAATCTTCATTATGGTTGCTGCATGCACACTAGAGAAATATGATTGTTCCTGAATTGGGTGTGAGCACCCAATTTGAGCTCAACAATATCTTTTTGCACAGAGCTGAATTATTCCCTGCCACATGAGTTTTAAGCCATATTAATGTTTCACCAATTGGAAACAACCAAGTATCTCCATTCATATCCAGCAAGAGTTCCTTTGAAAAAAACACATTTAGTGGTTTAGTCACAATATGTAAGGAGAGGGGGTCATGGTACCCCTGGTGGACAGCCCCTTCTTCCCTGAGAGCCAATCCCCTTTGCCCTGCCCCTTGCTACTGACCCTGCACACACCCCTGCTTAAACCTTGTGCAGAGGACATGGCTCATCTTTTGTCTCTGGTTCCCCTTTGCTCTGCTCCAATAAACCTCACTGGAAGTGACCTTATAAAAGGCCTCTCTGTTTCTCTGCAGCTATTACTAGTTGTAAGAAGCAACTCATCTGTACTGCAGAGTCACCAAGGCCTTGGTGTGCTTTCCTAGAGTGCAGGAATCTGTGCAGGGATTGAGGCCAATGCTTAGTATTCCAAGAGTGTTTATCAGCTGGGCATTAGCAGTGACAAAATGCCTGCTACTGCAGGAACATGCAGCAGAGGGGCTGCAGGCTTCCTCCTGAGAATTGCCTGCAGGGCAGTCCTATCTGGAAATGCCACATGGATGTGTCTCTTTGATGCATCTCCCTAAGCATACAACTAAAATATCAAACAGGGATTGTAAAAAAAGTGTGGTGGTTTTCTTCTTTTGGGGCACTCTGAAAACAACTCTTCCTCTCTGATACCTCAGGATTGTTCTAACAATGTAATGTTTTAACTTTTAGGGCACATTGAAAAGACCTCTTCCTCTCTTATTTGTGCTATCAACTGATGTTCTCATCCAGAAGGTCAGGCTAACCAAAATGTAGAATTCTTATCAAACCCAAACTGTAGAAGGAACAGTAGAAGTACTAACAGTCATAAAAACAACACCAGCATTAAACCAGCCCCACAGCCTATCAAGTTCTGGGAAGTATTTTGTCTCCAATGACTGG
This sequence comes from Passer domesticus, assembly GCF_036417665.1. Classification (NCBI taxonomy): domain Eukaryota; kingdom Metazoa; phylum Chordata; class Aves; order Passeriformes; family Passeridae; genus Passer; species Passer domesticus. The sequence continues at coordinate 80,262 of NW_026990166.1, forward strand.
TGACAAGTCAGGAGTCTAAAGGGAATCCAGGAAGCCAAGTGTTCTCATCAGTTAGGCCAGACTAGCACACACACCTTCACGGAGGGATTGGCTGGGTTGCAGCCTTCTGCTGCTTGCAAAACAATCCCTGCTCTTGTCTTCACTGCACAGGGAAGCTCAGGCAAAGCCCACCCACTCCCAACTGCCCTCAAAGGCAAAAGGAATGCCCCAAAGTGCTGCCTGGCTGTCCCCAAGCACAACACTGGCTTCTGAGGGAGTTCACAATGTCTGTCTGACACCAAAGGGAGGAGGAACATGTGCTCCAGCCCATGCTGAGGCTCACACACCATGCTCTGCTTCATCAGACAAAGAACACACAGGATGTACTCAGCAGCTTCAGGCACCTCCTCAGCAGCCTGACAGCCAGCCTGCTCCCACAGCTCCAGCCTGGCTCTGCAGGGAGCTTCCTGGGGCACCTCCCTCCTTCTGAGACACAGCTCTGCCTTTCCCATTGTCTTTGGGCCAGCAGAGCCATTCCTGCCTTCCTCAAACCTGCACTCTGGTAGCCTCTCACCTGACTGCTCCTTTCCCTCATGGCACAAAGGTCTCTCCAGCACTGTTTACCAAGGGCCAGCATGGAGACAAAGCCACCCAGACAGACAGAGCCCAGAGAAACAGTGCCCATAAGGAGTGCAGAGCAGTCCAAAACAACACACAAGCTCTCTTTTCACACCCTTTGCCTTTTGACTGCCTCTGCTTCGTACCTCTTCTTGGTCAGCTTGCATGGTGGCAACTTCCTGCTTCATCTCAAGCAGCCTTTTCTCCTGCTCCTTCTCTACCTCTGCCAGGAAGTTTGCCCCTTGTGCCAGCAGCTGTTGTGCCTCCAAACGCTGCCCTTCCAGCTCCTGGTGAGGGGAGGAAGACACTTCCAATGAAGTTCCAGCCAAGTTCCCCAAATAATCAGTGGAAGCTTCATGCCTCACACCACCCCCCACCTGAAAATGCACGTCAGTAGTGACTCTGTGCCCTCCAGCAATGCTGTCCAAACCAGAAATTCAGGAGGATCAGCAGGTGGGACAAGAGGAGATGCCACCTTCCTTTCCTGCTCTGATGGCTGCCTCTTTCCCGGCCCCTCTCTCCTCTGGATTCCTACGTGCTCTCAGAGGCTCTGTTCTCCAGTGCTGAAGTGGTCCTTGTCATCTCCTTTGCTCCCTGCATTCCCTTGCTGCAGGGATGGCAGCAATCAGGCTGTCAGAAGAGGCTTAAGAGAGGCTCCGCTGATTGCAGAAATGGATGCTGCCCAAAGGGAAAAAGAAACAAAACTAACCAAATTAAAAGAGACAAAGGAAAAAGGAACCATTCTTTTCCAAACTGAGTTCCTAACAGGGCCGAGCTGGATTCCTCCAGCACCCAGAAATACACAGACATGGGACTGAGGGCACCAGCAGCACATCTGCCTTCATGTCCAGCATGCTGCTGTCACAGGCAAACACAGCCCAGAACTGCACTAGTCCATTCCTCATGGTGCCGTCACTTGCTGGGATTTTTGTCCTGCTGTCACTGTGGGATTGCTGCTTGCTGTCCTGAGGATTTATTCCTTTCAGGAAAGTCAACAGACTTATTCAGGCACCTCTTTTCTACAGACATGGGCTCTTTGAGTGTCCAGGAGAGATGTGGGGCATAAAGCATCCCTCAAGAGACTCCCAAGAGCTCTGAAAAATGTTGATCCCACGTGTTGATCTCAGGAAAGCTGGACGTTCAGGTTTTCAGCAGCAAGCCAGGAGCAAGGACACAAGCAGCAGGGTGCAGATGTGCTCAGCTCTGGCTTGCAGGAAGAGCAGTGTCTGCCTCAGCACACCCCACTCCCTCCTGTGCTGGCTGGCATCTTCCTTCACAGCAGGCACAGCCAAGGAAGTGGCCCGGTCACCAGCTCCTTGTCTGCCACCAAACCTGGCAGCAAAGCCACAGCAATTCTCATCTACTTGCCTGGGCCAGGCAGCACATGGGGCTGGCACAAATCCTGCACAGCTGTGCCTGTTTGGCTGGCAGAAACCTCCAAGGGTGGGCCAGGAGGGACAAGCTGGGTGCCCTCGGATGCTCACAGTGAGCTCCACCCCAGCCCCCACCTTCCCACAGACCAATCTAAAACCGCTTGGCAGGGACTGCTTTCATTGTGTTCCTCAAGCCCCCGTCCCCAGCATTGCAATACTTCAGTTCCTTTGCTACCAGGCAAACCTGAATACAGCACCTGAGAGCAAAAGAGGGACACAGAAATGACCAGAAGGTGGGAGCTCTCCTCTGAGGAAGGGCTGGGAGACTTGTGCTTGTTTAGCCTGGAGAAGAGCAAGCCCCAAGGAGACTTTTCAATAGTTTCAGGGGCTTCTAGGAAAGTTGGGGACATATCTTTTAGCAGGGCCAATTGCAAGAGGACAAGGAGGAACAGCTTTAAGCTAAAAGACACTCAATTCAGATTGGCTCTGAGGAAGAAACTGTTTGTGAGGAGAGTGCTGGAACACTGGCACAGGCTGCCCAGAGAGCTGGGAGGAGCCCCAAGCCCAGCAACATTCAAGCTCCGCTTGGATGGCCCTCTGAACAACCTGATCTACTTGAAGATGCCCTTGCCAGTGGCTGGGGTTTTGGACTAGATGACTTTCACTGGTCCCTTCTAACCTCAGCAATCAAGATCCTACTTAGTTTTCATTTGAAAAGCATCCAGAGCAGAGATTACTCTGTGGGGGGCCCATCTGATTCCCTGGAGTTTGGCCGAGGAGCAAACCCTGGCAGGGAACAGCTGTTTGGCCTGCAGCCGCTTTGCCTTGTACCTGCAGAAGTTCCTTGGCAGAGCCTCGCCTGTCCACATCCATCTGCAGGCAGCAGCCCAGAAATTCACACAAGCCAGGGGGTAGCCTGAGCTGCTGCAGATTTGGAACCCCTTGCTTGCCTATCAGGTAGCTGGCCTGAAGCAAAAGCAAACATGAGACTCTACGTGATTCTTCCATATCCTTCAGGGCTCACCTAGACCCCATCTTTAAAACTCCAGTCTGCAGTGGCAATTTCTTGCCTAGCAGACGCTTAGAGATGAGCCTTCTCTCCCAAAGGAAAAAAGGCCCCAGTGCAGCCCCAGCTATTCCAAGCTGCACCAGGTCTTGCCTTGACAGCTGATGTGAGCCCCAGGGACCTTTTGAGAAGTGGCCCTTGCTGGAAGCACTTCAAGCTGTGGGAATGGGATATTCTCTAATGGACTCGGAGCAGAAGGACACGGCTATCTGAGCACATTTGCACCTTACCTTGTCACTGGTCTCCTGCATATAAGGAGCCTCTCCTGTGGCCATTTCTATTCCCACGATGCCAAGGGACCAGGTGTCCACTTTGGGGCCGTAAGGCTCTCTTCTCACCACCTCGGGTGCCATCCAGTAAGTGGTCCCGACCATCGACCTCCGTTTCCTGTGCTCAGGGCTGAGCACAGCACAGAGGCCAAAATCAGCTGAGGAGGAAAACAAACACTGCTTCAAGTAGGAAACCAAGGAAAAGGGCTTCTCACTCTCAGTCCCAGAACGCAGTGCTGAATCCAGCTGGAAAAGCAGCTGGGCTCTCCTTGCTCAGGGCTGCAGCCAAGGACATGGGCAATTGTACAGGTAACAACCCACCCACGATTCCCACAAAACCTTGGCTTTTCCTCATTCCCCTGAACGTTTACACTGTAACTCTCTCCCTTTGGAAGGAACACCCACAAACCAAAGTTACTCTGGATACCTGGTTGCTCTCTAGACCACTCAGCACCTTCCAGCTGCGGCCTGGGCTTGCGCAGCGCTCCCTGCACTCTCAGCAGCCACTGCTGGCACCCGGCACCTCTCCAAAGCAGCCCCACACCGCCTCCCCGCAGCGCTGCGCCTCAGCAGGAATACCCACCCAGCTTGACGGAGCCATCCCGGCCCAGAAGGATGTTGTCGCTTTTGATGTCTCTGTGGATCACCTGCTTGGCATGAAGGAAAGCCAGGCCTTGCAGGCACTGGCAGGGGAAAAAGAAACAGGAGGCCAAGAGTTACCCTGATCTGATTTCATCACATGCAAAAGGAGGCTGCTCCTGAAGATTCACAGATCTCCAAGGAGCAGTGAGTGCTGGCAGGAGGAAGAGCTTGCTGCTGCAGCACTAGGAGAGCAGGATCTTTCCAAGGGAAGGCATATTAGCTTTGGAGGGGGAAGCATCAGTCAGTCGTTGCTCCAGACTGTCCCCTGCAAAGCCAGCCAGAATGAGCGCTGCTGCAGCGGATGCGCTCTCCCCGTCCGGACGACAAACAATGGTTTGCCAAAAGAGGAAAACGTCCCTGCCTTGGATACCAAGGGGATCACTGTCGGGCAGGAGACTGGAGGACAAGGGTTCTATGGCTGCCTCAACAGCAGACTTGGAAGTAGCTCTTTTGTCAGTTTTCAGCAGCAAGCACCATGCTGGGTGCCATGCCATCCTTTGGAGTGGAGACCTGTGACAGATGAGTCTCTCTTTGGCTTGGCCTCTGGTTTAAAACTCTCACAGCAGCACCTTTGCACTTACAGGCAAAGAAGGCAGTGCAGAAAGGCTCTGGGCAAAGGCTTGGGGAAGCAAAGTGCAGAACAGAAAATAAAAAGGAAAAAGAGACAGAGAGTTCAATGATGGTGGATAAGAGTGAAGAACAGAATAGAGGAAGGGCAGGGACACTGGCAGGCAGTTCAGTCCAGATGCTCTTTCTTCTCTGAAGCAGAAGAGCAGCACAGAAAGAAAGCTCTGAACATGGAATCACTCACTTTGCAGTGCTTTCAAAGGATGAGCCTTGTCCAAGCCATCCCAAGCACAAGCAGGATCCCTTACCTCCCGACACACTGTTGCTATGTGTCCTACAGCCATCCTTCTCACGGTGACCACATCAGCTAAGGAGCCTCCATCCATATATTCCAACACCAGCAGGACAGCCTCATCCACAAGGTAGCTGCAAGAGGAAAGCAACAGCGTAGAGCTGAACGTGCACAGCTAAATTGCTGTGGGGAAGAAAAGACTACAGCTGAGTTTTGTTTCCAGGTCACTGGTAAATGAAGATGGAATCAAATGAAGACACACTCCACCTAGGCTAGCCAGTGCCTGCCATCTGTGCCACCTAAAGGAGGAAGGCACATCCATGGAAAAGGAGACGGCTTAGGTGGCAAGCAGGGGAAAAAGGAGGTTTAGTGAGGAAAAAGATAAATCTGGAAGTGGACACATCCCAGCAGCTGCTTCATCATCTTCAGACACAAATTGCCCCATTCCCTCCAGCAGCAAGGAGACACAGTTTTCACAGCTTTTACTAAAGGCAAGTGGGTGTGCAGCACTGCCAACACCCTTTGGAAAACCTTGCAGAAAGGACAGTCACAAACAGGAAAATAATTTCAGACCTGGCAAATTATGTGTCTCCTAGCCTAGTCTTTTGGCATGCAAGGCTATGGAAAATAGTGGGAACAAGGTGCATAATCTCTGGCATGTTTTCTCCTCCAACACTTGGAAAAAATCATGCCCCAAACCAGCAAAACCACATGCAGCAAGTGAACATACAGGCTGCTGGCTTAGTAAGAGAGCCAGGTTTCTGAGATCAATCTTCAAGCTGTTTATGTCAGGAAGCATTCATGGGGACAGAATGCAAACTCCTCCCATGCCTGGTGCAGGAGTGGATTGATGTTCATTGAAAGATCCATTTTCTGCCAGTGGCTAAAGAGCTTTTAAATCTTTGCCTTGCAAGTATGGAAATGAACGTTCCCAGAAAATCACCAGAACTACTTACCTTTCTAAGTAGCTGACAATATTGGCGTTCTTATTTTCTCTCATGAGCAGGATTTCTTTTAATATTCCCTCACAGCCCTGGTGCTGGAGATAAAGTTCCTTTACAGCCACCTACAATGACATCAAAAGCTCTTAGGGACAGACATGACCACAGCCTCTTTCTCCGGGCACTCACGGGCCCGGATGCCTTGTCACCTCGGATAAAAGGGACTCTAAACCATCAACCACAAAGCGCTAACACCACCCTCTGCACCCGCAGGCTTCTCAAATAGACTTTGTTTAGCACTACTATTATCATTTACACACGCTTTGAAAGCCAAAAGTAATTTTTCTCCTGTGAAGAGACGGCTGCCAATTCAATTGTGTGCCAGAGTAAACACATACAAACATGATGGGGAAAATGCTGTCAAAAAAGAACTGCAAAGTGACTCAAGGTAAAGTTACAATCCCAGCACATCCTCACTTCTTCAGTTTGGCTTTTGCAACTTTGAAGAACAATCTTTAGACTTGAAATTATTGAATGGGTTTAAAAATGAATAACCCTTTCTGTGGTACACTATGGATGTGCCCCAAGTTCTAAGCACAGGGCTTGGGGCTTTCGGATGCCTCCAAGACCTCCCTCCAAGTGCAGTTCCTGAGCACAGCTCTGCAGCTGGATAAGGAACTACCTTCTCTAATTCCTTACTATCAAGGAAGATGGAATGTATTTCCTGAGAGTCAAAAAGGAGAATTCAGGACTTGGAACTTCTAGCCCCAAAGAGCAGCAAGACTCTCCAAGACACCACCATGCCTGGTCAGAACAGAGAGCATCTCTCTAGTGGAACACAGGATCAACACAAGGTTGTATTATTTAAGGCTCTTCATCAACTTCTTCTCATTCATCTGTGCACGTGTCTCTCTGTGTCTCTGTGTGTGTAGGTGTGTGTGTATGTGAACTAGGTTCCCTAGGACTCAAAGGCAAAACTGTGCTCCAGACAAGATCTCTCTTTCTGAAGGGCTTGCATTGTATTTTCCAACTGAATCACGTGATAGAAAACAAAATATCTGTGTCTGATCCTGGGCTTAAGAGGAATTGGTCTGGAATGATGGCTCTTGCCATCAGCTAATCTATGCACATTTATCCAGTAAGTCCAAGCTAGCGTGTCCTCTGAAAGACACCACGGCCATCCTTGCATTCATTCAGGTAGGTAGGAAGGACAAAGTCTGTCCCAAATGCATTTTGCAGCCTGCCTCTAGACAGACTGCTTCTGCAGAGCAGCCTCTGCAGCAAAGACAGGCGGCCCAAAGCTCTGGCCACAGATCACATCACAGGGAAAGCACTCAAGAGCTGCAAGATCTGCATGGGCACTCACCGCTTGTCCTGTGGCAGTGTCGAAGGCCTTATAAACAGCTCCAAAGCCCCTAGAATCAGAACAGTAGCAAGAACAGAGAAGTTGTTCAGTGCTGAGGAGCAAAAGGCAGCCCAGGCAGGAGCTCTCTGCTGCCTGCAGTGTCTCTAAAACACTGGGCTTTGTCTACTCTTCAGCCAAGGGCACAGCAGCCCAGCAGCCCTCTGCCATGCAGAGTGTCCAAGAGAGAAGCTGGCTCCCACAGGAAGAAAAAGGGCTGCTAGAATTCTCCAATGCACACACTAGCTTATGCATGTGGGGGGGTTTTCTCTGCCTTTTTCTTCTTGTGTCTGTGCCTGTGACGTGCTTTTCCAGGCAATGAAACACACAGTGCTGCTGGGCCTTCTCACCGCTCTCTTTTCATCCTACCTGCCAAACTCAGGCAACGCCACACAGCCTTTCTTATTTTCCTGACCAGTGAATATTGTTTCCAGAAAAATACTACTAAGAAATGCTACTGAGAGCTGTTATCTGACAGCTATCTGGTGGGAAACAACACACAAAACCTGCTCTCTCAGGTTTTCCTTCCTTCATGAGTGTGGCCATATTACTTTGAATCATACAAAACCATGTCTCCTGGGAAAATAGGCAAACTGGTGCCCCATCTTGGAGGGACAGGAGGGCTTCCAGGTCCTGCTCCTTGAGGCAGCCAAGACATTGTCAGCATCCAGTTATCTTTGATGATGCCTTGTACTGCCTCAGTAGTGAGACAGGGACAATCTGCAGCCAGGCTCTGAAGATGCTTGCAGCTTGCCTGACTCCCCACATGCTATTGCACCACCAAAACTCCTGGCCCGTGGTTCTGTACTCCTGGCTGCACTCACCCACTGCCAAGATGTTCCCATCCAGTGTACTTCTTTTCTGGATCTTCCACACTCACCACACACCCTGAAAGAAACAAAATGCAAGAAGCAAAGTTCAAAACAGAGAGATTGAGCTTGCAGGAGATCTGAAACCCAGCTCCACTCTCTGGGGCTCTGAGCAATTTGTGGTCTTTTAGCTAATGATAACATCAACAAGAACAACAACAACAACAACAGCAGCCCCAGCAAAACAGGCAGCTCTGCACAGAGTCTGATTCTCCCACACTCCTTTGCAGGGTTGCCTTGAGGGGAAACTAAGCCCATGGAAAAACCATCAGAGCAGACAGAAATCAGAAGACAAACAGGCACCAAGGCAAGTGGCGATCATCTACAAACGGGAAGGAGGGCTGAAAAATCAGGAGTCTTCATTTTCTTGGGAAGAAACACTCTTGGGAGATTCAGCACAAGGTTACATACTTCCAAAGATTCAGTGCACCCTGGGATCTGGAATGAATTTTTATCAACATCTGCTTTTTTTGCAGAGCAGAAAGAATATTGCAAAGTGAATTCCAGGAGAGGAGGGGATGTTCCCTTCCTCTCAGCAGTTTGCCTAAAGAATGCCTTGACATTTTCAGAGAACAGCAGCTCATGCTACATCCAAGAACAATGACTCTAAGAATTAGAACCCTTTCATTTAGGAGCAGGCTAAGTTCTGAAGACCACTTTGCCCGTTCCTCATTTAGTGAAGAACTACAAGTGCTGGTCTTCAGCCTGGGCTGCAGCAGCCACTGGCACTGGACTTGGCCCCTTGAACAGCACCCACGTGCCCCATCTTCCCAAAGAGCACAGCCCAGACGGGTCACAAGGACAGCGCCGCTCCTCAGGCGCTGCCGTGACACAGACACCTGCACAAAGGAGATGCTGATCCTCTCACCAGCCCAGGCAAAGCTGCAGCAACGGGGCGGCAGCTGCAACCCCACAGCTGAGGAAGGCTCCAGCCCCTGCAGGCACAGCAGCTGTCAGTGGCAGGGCAGGGATGACAAAAAGCTTGGCAAAGCCCACGAACGGCCACTGACAGCCACTGTCAAGAAGCCAGAGGCACACCCAGCTCTGTTACAAGCTGTTGACCCCACTCAAGGTAGAACATGGTTGTCTTTATGTTCAGACCCACGGAGGAGTCAATCAATCCACCTTTTGTCCCAACAGCTGATGGCAGACACTGAGTAAACTGGGCTCTGCTCTGTGCCTGACCCGTTAGTCCCTGACAGCACTGCACTGGCAGCTCTTACTAGTTGTAAGAAGCAACTCATCTGTACTGCAGAGTCACCAAGGCCTTGGTGTGCTTGTGTTCCTCGAGTGCAGGAATCTGTGCAGGGATTGAGGCCAATGCTTAGTATTCCAAGAGTGTTTACCAGCTGGGCATTAGCAGTGACAAAGTGCCTGCTACTGGAGGAACACGCAGCAGAGGGGCTGCAGGCTTCCTCCTGAGAATTGCCTGCAGGGCAGTTCTGTCTGGAAATGCCACATGGATGTGTCTCTTTGATGCAACTTCCTAAACATACAACTAAAATATCCAACAGGGATTGTAAAAAAACGTCCTTCTTCTCTTGAGGCACAATGAAAACAACACTTCCTATCTGATACCTCGGGATTGTTCTAAGAATGTAATGTTTTAACTTTTAGGGCACATTGAAAAGACCTCTTCCTCTCTTATTTGTGCTATCAACTGATGTTCTCATCCAGAAGGTCAGGCTAACCAAAATGTCGAATTCTTATCAAACCCAAACTGCAGAAGGAACAGTAGAAGTACTAACAGTCATAAAAACAACACCAGCATTAAACCAGCCCCACAGCCTATCAAGTTCTGGGAAGTATTTTGTCTCCAATGACTGGTGACAAGTCAGGAGTCTAAAGGGAATCCAGGAAGCCAAGTGTTCTCATCAGTTAGGCCAGACTAGCACACACACCTTCACGGAGGGATTGGCTGGGTTGCAGCCTTCTGCTGCTTGCAAAACAATCCCTGCTTTTGTCTTCACTGCACAGGGAAGCTCAGCAAAGCCCACCCACTCCCAACTGCCCTCAAAGGCAAAAGGAATGCCCCAAAGTGCTGTCTGGCTGCCCCCAAGTACAACACTGGCTTCTGTAGAGATCCACAATATCTGTCTTGTTGCCATGATAATTTAGGGAAAAAGCCTCTGCTAGGATTTTTCCTGTCCTGAGGGGCTGAGAGCCTCAGGAAAGAAATGTAAACAATGGCTATCTGCTGCTGTGGAATGCCATGGGTGCATCTTCCATTAGTTCATGTAGATTGTTTTCAATCAGTGACCAATCACAGCCACCTGTGCCAAGGCTGTGAGCAGTCACAGGTTTTTGTTATTGATTCCTATTCTATTCTTGTCTTTGTAGCCTTCTGATCTTCTTCTCTCTGTTCTTTTAGTATAGTTGTAATGTAGTATTTTAGTGTAATATAATAAACCAGCCTTCTGATGAAAATGGAGTCAAGCCTCGTGTCCTCGTCCAAAGGGTCGCAGTTTAAACAAGAGAGCCTCTCACTGGTTTTGCTTTCAAACTAGGACACAAATCCATCTCTTTATTTCAACACAGGAATGGGCCATTGCCTACCCTGCAAGCGGGAGTTGGAAGTGGGGGGAGGGTGGGGTGGGGTGGGGTGGGGTGTCACCTTCAGTGTTGCCTAGAGGGCAAGGCCAGGGGGCTCAGGGGCAGAGGAAGGGATGCGTTGGTCTCAGGAGGTGCTGGAAGGTGCTGGGCTGGTCCTGGGGTCCCTAGCGGAACTCGGGTTGGCTGGGATGGGACAGACTGAGAGAAAAAAAGGAATGAAGGCTGCTTGGGGAGGCCCATGGGGAGAGCAGGTGGCAGTGGGATCTACGGGGCAATAAGAGGCTTCCTTGTCGACGGTTGTTCTGGGGTCCTCTTCACAGAACACTTGAGAGGGCTGACCAGGCCGTTCCTGCTGCTGGAGGGGCTGCTCACACTGTCTGGGTGTGAGGTGCAGCCACCGTCTGCCAACTCTGTCCCGAGGTGCTCCTGTGCAGAGAGGAGGTGGCTGAGGCCCCAGCTGCCAGTGGCACACAGGGACCCTCGTGCACAGCAGGGCCCAGAGCTGGCAAGGCTCCCCAGCACGGCTGGAGCTGCTGGCACAGCTGGGCCCAGCTGGACAGCTGCCCCTCAAGGCCCCGGCCAGCAGGGCACGGCTCTGGGCAGGGTCCCTGGCCAGGAGCGGGCCCCAGAGCGCCTCTGCCTTTCAAGGGCAACCTCGGCCCTGCTCTTTCTCCTCCCCACCTCCCTCTGCCTCTGCCCCGTGCCCCTGGGGCTGCTCTTGGCCAGGCAGCCTCAGTGGGAGCCAGCTCTGGCTGCAGCCCCAGCGGGGCCCCCAGGACAAGGCCCAGCAATTGAGAGGCCAATGGAAGCACTGGGCAGCAGCAGAACCCTCAGCAGAGTTATTTGGACAATCATGGACTGGCCACAACCCCACTGCAGTCTCAATGGGAATGTTCCCTGACCACGTTAGACTTTCAAAAGAAGCTGTTTGAGGGGGAGAGCAACAAAACACTCACTGTTTTCTCTTCCAGGAATACCCGATTCCAAAGCAGCCCAACATGAAGACAAGCTCCAAAGAAAGCACGCCTCCCAGTAACCCTAGCCAGCAGACTGTTCCCTGACAGAAACCCCTTCCGAGGCCATCCTGGGCATCGGTAACAGGTCTTGTGGTGCCGGCTGCATCTGTGGGAGCGATGGGGAGCGTGAGCCCGTGCTGTGCTGCACTGCTGAGCTGGCAGCACGGTGGATACGGGCAGGACGTTCTCTGTTTCCCCCAGAGCTGGGGCCTGCAGGCACCTTGCCGGCCCTGGGCACAGGCTGTGCCAGCCAAGAAAGCCCAGCAGGCCGGGAGGAGAGCCCGGGGGCAGTGCAGCTGCTTGGGCAGTGGCTGCTGCCAGGGACACGGGCCAAAGCCATCCCTGAGCAGCCACTGCCAGCCCTGGCCCTCCCTGCCCCGTGACAGCACCCCCAGCCCCAGGGGACAGGCTCAGGCCCTGTCAGGACCCAGCGCAGCCCCTGCTCAGTCGGGAGCCAGGGCTGGCTCTGGCCCTGGGCTGGCGGCAGGGCTCCCGCTCGGGGCTGCTCCTGTGCCTTGGGCCTCTGGGCACTCAGGGCCAGCTCCGCAGCAGCTGCAGCGCCAGGGACGTTGCTGCACCAGTCCCGTTTCCCCGGGGCTCTGAACCAGCTCCAGAGGCCTGGAAGCCCAGGCGCCTCCAGCTTTGGCTGCTGCCGGGCCGGGCAAGGGCAGGCCCTGGGGGAAGAGCTGCTGCCACACAGCCCCGGCCAGGGCTGAGCCCGGCACAGCAATTACCTGCTGTGCCTGTGCCCGTGTCTGGCATCGCCTTCCTTCCCGCAGCAGGGGCTGCCAATGAGCCACTGCTTCTCCCTGAGTGTTCCTCCTCCTGAACAGCCTTTTGGTCCATCACTTGAAAAAGGAAAAAAGGGACAACTGGATCAAATGGAAATATTCCCCCCTGGGGAGGTGGCACCTTCAGGAGGCAATGCTTGTCTAAGTCACAGGTAAAGATCAGGAAAAAGCCCAGGTAATTGGGGCTGGGCCAGTGCACTCCCTTGTGCAAACAGCTGCACCGCCTGATCTTCTCAGAGACTGGGAAATGGCAGGGGATCTCAGGCCCACAGTACAGTGGGGGCACCCAATCAGCTAATGCCAAATTCCATCCTGCAGAGGCTGGGGAGGAATTGCAGCCAGGCCAGGCTGGGAAACAGCCCTGCAAGGTGTGAAAGCAGCAGCGGGGCAGCGAGGCTGCCATGGATCCCTTCACGCTGTGCCGGGCACGGCGTGTCCAGATGTGCAGCCAAAGCCCCCGGCTGCTGAGTCCCAGGGGAAGCATGAGGGAAAGGCACCCACCTTGTCCTCCGGGTGCTTCCTTCTGTGTTTGTCTCAGGAATTCATCTGAGTCATGAGAATTTTTGGCTGCAGTATCTTGGGTCTTTCCTTTTGGAGGACCTTAAGAGAAAGTAGTTCCATTTCCCAGGAATGGATCCCACAAAAGCGGGGCTCAGCCTGTGGGGTCAGCAGGGACACACTACTCACCCCTGCCATGGGAGCTGGGTTGGGGCCAAGCATCCACCCCTGGAGCTGGAGAAGTCCTCCCTGCAGACACACCTGTAACTCAACAGCCACAGAAGCTTCTGCCATCTCTGCTGATCTGCACGGGCACCACTGAGCCGCAGCAGCGGTGAGGGGATCGTGCAGGGCGCGGGCACACACGTGCATGGTTCTGTGCTGGCACCTGCAGCGCTGCCTGCCTGGCCCAGCTTTGGGCTCTGAGCTGGCAGCTCTCCCAGGGGAAAGGCCTTGACCTACCCTCAGCATCTCCCTGAGCCTCAGTCCTGGATGTGGGGCCTTCACCGGCAGGTTCAGCTGCAAAAAAGGCAGGACAGAAGAGCTCCTGTGGCACTGCAGGAGATCCTCAGGCTGCCCACAAGGCTCAGCCCCGGGGCACAGCCCTGGGCCCGGCCCCTTCCCTCTCTGCTCTTCTCTTTGACTGCACAGAGCACAGGGAAGGACACACTGGCACAGCACACAGGAGGAGGACTGAAAGATCAATGCTCCTTCCTCCCACTGACAGCGATCCTGTGGGATCCCTCAGGGATCCAGAAGGGAGCAGGGAGGGATCCAGAAGGGAGCAGGGAAAGATTCTCAGAATCCTTCAGCCCTTACATAATGTTAAGGGAAATGGTTTATAAATGAGCTTTTGTTGCATTGATCCTGATTATTCACTCAGGAAAGGCAGAATGAAAACTTGCCTCCAGCATCCTCCAGGAACTTCAAACCATCCTTCATCAGGACTTCCTGAAAACCCATGTCACGATTCCAGGCTAGAAGGGAGCAGAGATCAGAACCATTTCCATGGTGTGCTGGGATCCCCTTCTGCCACAGGGAACTGGGCAATGCAGGGGTGTTGGGTAAGGCTGTGGGAGCCAGATGTGAATGGACATGGCCAAAGCTGCACAGGGGCCTGGGGAGCTCTGGGCTGGCTCCTGGTCACTCTGCACACTCTTTCCCTGCCCTCAGCAACATCCCTGGGAAGGGTGGCTGGAGTAGCCCAGGGCCCTGGGGCTCTCTCCCTCAAACTCAGAGGAAATCCTCCCTAAAGCCCTGGGGCAAACTGCAGCAGGCAGTGCCACAGCTATCCATCCCTCTTACACTCCCTCCTGCCCTCCTTCTGCTGGGACAGCTCCCAGATCTCAAAGGCAAACAGCCAGCCCCTCTCAGGACACACTGGAGCCTTGCTCTCCCCCTCTGTCCTTTCCCCACCGTGGGCACCCCATGCAGTCACTGCCAGGTTTCAGGACATGTCTCCCATGGAGGGACCCCAGCAGGACTGCTCAGGACCCGAGTGCCCTGAGCCTGCTCAGGATAATTCTCCTGGGCTGTGCCGCTCTAGTCCAGGCTGTGCCCGCACTGCCAAGCAGCAGAGAGGGCAGCTCAAGCCTCAGCAGGGCTCAGGCCCAGAGGCACAGCAATTACCTCCTGTGTCTGTGCCTGGCATGGCCTCCCTTCCTGCAGCAGAGGCTGGCACAGAACCACTGCATCCTCCGGGAAATGCTTCCTTCTGCACAGGCTCTCCTTTCATTTCTGGAAAATGGAAAAGAGACAGCTGGATCAGATGGAAACATTCCTGACTGGGAATGGGGAAGGTGAGGCATCACTTGTGAAAGGAATGGATAAGGATCAGAAAACACCCAGGATTTTGGGAGAACCCAAGGCTGCTTCCTTCCTCAAACAGCCCCAGCTTCTGATCTGCCTGGACATCAGGAAATTGCAGGGGATCTGAGGGTGGGCATGGACTGTGGTGCAATTGGGGCTGCCTGTCAGCTGATGCCAAATGCCTTCCTGCAGAGGCTGGGCAGAAGCTGCAGCCAGGCCAGGCTGGGAAGCAGCCCTGCAGGGCGTGAAAGCAGCAGCGGGGCAGCGAGGCTGCCATGGATCCCTTCCTGCTGTGCCGGGCACGGCGTGTCCAGATGTGCAGCCAAAGACCCTGGCTGCTGAGTCCCAGGGGCAGCATGAGGGAAATGCACCCACCTTGTCTTCTCTGCAGACATTCCTTCAGCATTTGCCACATGATTTCTAATGGGTCCTGGAATTTCTTGCCGGCCATGTCTTTGGTCTCTCCTGTCGTAGGACCTTAAGAGAAAGTAGTTCCATTTCCCAGCAATGGATCCCACAAAAGCAGGGCTCATGCTGAGGGGTCAGCAGGGACACACTACTCACCCCTGCCATGGGAGCTGGGCTTTTGTGCAGCATCCAAGGTAGGAGTTGGTGAAGTCGTCCCTGCAGACACATCTGTAACACAACAGCCACAGAAGCTTCTGTCACCTGGTCCTGACCAGTCAGTCAAACATTACGCCTTGTTGGGACAGTGAGAACATACCTGCAGAATGCTCGGAGGGCTTCACAACTTCAGAGCGCCAGGCTAATGGGGAATCCTTCCCAGCCTCCCAGTCTGGAAGCAAACCAAGATGAGAACTGTTTCCATTGTGTGCTAGGGCTGGCTCTGGCCCCGGGCTGGCGGCAGGGCTCCCGCTCGGGGCTGCTCCTGTGCCTTGGGCCTCTGGGCACTCAGGGCCAGCTCCGCAGCAGCTGCAGCGCCAGGGACGTTGCTGCACCAGTCCCGTTTCCCCGGGGCTCTGAACCAGCTCCAGAGGCCTGGAAGCCGAGGCACCTCCAGCTTTGGCTGCTGCAGGGCCGGGCAAGGGCAGGCCCTGGGGGAAGAGCTGCTGCCACACAGCCCCGGCCAGGGCTGAGCCCGGCACAGCAATTACCTGCTGTGCCTGTGCCCGTGTCTGGCATTGCCTTCTTTCCTGCAGCAGGGGCTGGCACCGAAGATGGAGTGCTTCCTTCAAGAAATGCCACCTTCCACTGAAGCACTATGTCCATCTCTTGACAAAGAAAGGCAGACAGCTGCATTAGATGGAGCTGTTCCCCACTTGGGCGGTGGCATCAGAGGTAATATTTGTGAAATTTATGGAGCAGGAAAATGGCCAGATTACAGTGGCATGATGTGAGCACTTCCACCTCCAAACAGACACCCTTTGCCTAATCTGCAGGGCTGGTTATAGTGGGGGATCTCAGGGTGTGTTACAGTTTGGGCTGCCTGTCAGCTGATGCCAAATGCCTTCCGGCAGAGGCTGGGCAGAAGCTGCAGCCAGGCCAGGCTGGGAAACAGCCCTGCAGGGCGTGAAAGCAGCAGCGGGGCAGCGAGGCTGCCATGGATCCCTTCCCGCTGTGCCAGGCACGGCGTGTCTAGATGTGCAGCCAAAGCCCCCGGCTGCTGAGTCCCAGGGGAAGCATGAGAGAAATGCACCCACCTTCTCTTGTCTGCAGGGGTGCCTTCAGCTCTTGCCTAATCTGTTTGGATGGTTGCAGGGACATCTTATCTGTTGTATCTTGGACTTTCCCTGTTGGAGTACCTTAGAGAAAAATATTTCCATTTCCCAGGAATGGATCCTACAAAAGCAAGGCTCAGCCTTTGAGGTCAGCAGGGACACACTACTCACCACTGTGATGGGAGCTGGGCTTGCGTATAGCATCCAAGGTAGGAGCTGGAGAAGCTGGAGAAGTCCTCCCTGTAGATACATCTGTAACACAACAGCCACAGAAGCTTCTGTCACCTGGTTCCTGCCCGCTTGTCTACAATTCTTCCTTGGTGGCACACTGAGAACTTACCTGCAGGAGGCTCCAAGGGCTTCAAAACCTTATTCATCCAAGCTGATGGAGAAGCCTTCCCAGCAACGTCATCTAGAATGGAGCACAGATGAAAACACTTTCCAGGGTGTGCTGGGATCCCCTTCTGCCACAGGGAACTGTGCACTGCAAGGGGGGTCAGGTAAGGCCGTGGGAGCCAGATGTGAATAGACATGGCCAAAGGTGCACAGGGGCCTGGGGAGCTCTGGGCTGGCTCCTGGTCACTCTCCACACTCTTTCCCTGCCCTCAGCAACATCCCTGGGAGGGGTGGCTGGAGCAGCACAGGGCCCTGGGGCTCTCTCCCTCAGACACAGAGGAAATCCTCCCTAAAGCCCTGGGACAAACTGCAGCAGGCAATGCCACAGTTATGCCTCCCTAGCTCCCTCTGTCCCTCCTGCCCTCCTTCTGCTGGGACACGCCCCAGATCCCAAGGGCAAACAGCCAGGCCCTCTCAGGACACACTGGAGCCTTGCTCTCCCCCTCTGTCCTTTCCCCACCATGGGCACCCCATGCAGTCACTGCCAGGTTTCAGGACATGTCTCCCAAGGAGGGACCCCAGCAGGACTGCTCAGGACCCGAGTGCCCTGAGCCTGCTCGGGATAATTCCCCTGGGCTGTGCCGCTCTAGTCCAGGCTGTGCCTGCACTGCCAAGCAGGAGAGAGGGCAGCTCAAGTCTCAGCAGGGCTCAGGCCTAGAGGCACAGCAATTACCTCCTGTGTCTGTGCCTGGCATGGCCTCCCTTCCTGCAGCAGAGGCTGGCACGGAACCACTGCTTCCTCTGGGAAATGCTTCCTTCTGCACAGGCTCTCCTTTCATTTCTGGAAAATGGAAAAGAGACGCTGGATCAGATGGAAACATTCCTGACTGGGAATGGGGAAGGGGACAATTTCAGGAGGCATCACTTGTGAAAGGAATGGATAAGGATCAGAAAACACCCAGGATTTTGGGACAACCCAAGGCTGCTTCCTTCCCCAAAGAGCCCCAACATCTGATCTGCCTGGACATCAGGAAATTGCAGGGGATCTGAGGGTGGGCATGTCCGGTGGTCCAGTTTGGGCTGTCTGTCAGCTGATGCCAAATGCCTTCCTGCAGAGGCTGGGCAGAAGCTGCAGCCAGGCCAGGCTGGGAAGCAGCCCTGCAGGGCGTGAAAGCAGCAGCGGGGCAGTGAGGCTGCCATGGATCCCTTCCTGCTGTGCCAGGCACGGCGTGTCTAGATGTTCAGCCAAAGTCCCTGGCTGCTGAGACCCAGGGGAAGAATGAGGGAAATGCACCCACCTTGCCTTCTCTGTAGACGTTCCTTCAGCATTTGCCACATGATTTCTAATGGGTCCTGGAATTTCTTGCCTGCCATGTCTTTGGTCTCTCCTGTCGGAGGACCTTAAGAGAAAGTAGTTCCATTTCCCAGGAATGGATCCCACAAAAGCAGGGCTCAACTTGTGGGGTCAGCAGGGTCACACTACTCACCCCTGTGATGGGAGCTGGGTTGGGGCCAAGCATCCAGCCCTGGAGTTGGTGAAGTCCTCCCCGCAGCCACACCTGTAACTCAACAGCCACAGAAGCTTCTGCCATCTCTGCTGATCTGCACGGGCACCACTGAGCCGCAGCAGCGGTGAGGGGATCGTGCAGGGCGCGGGCACACACGTGCATGGTTCAGTGCTGGCACCTGCAGCGCTGCCTCCCTGGCCCAGCTTTGGGCTCTGAGCTGGCAGCTCTCCCAGGGGAAAGGCCTTGACCTACCCTCAGCATCTCCCAGAGCCTCAGTCCTGGATGTGGGCCCTTCACCGGCAGGTTCAGCTGCAAAAAAGGCAGGACAGAAGAGCTCCTGTGGCACTGCAGGAGATCCTCAGGCTGCCCACAAGGCTCAGCCCCGGGGCACAGCCCTGGGCCCGGCCCCTTCCCTCTCTGCTCTTCTCTGTGACTGCACAGAGCACACGGAAGGACACACTGGCACAGCACACGGGAGGAAGATTGAAAGCTAAATGCTCCTTCCTCCCACTGACAGTGATCCTGTGGGAGCCCGCAGGCCTCCAGAAGGGAGCAGGGCAAGGATTCCAGATTCTTTTAATCTTAAGATTTTGTTAAGGGAAATGGTTTATAAGTGAGCTTCTGTTGCACTGACCCTTATTATTCACTAAGGAAAGGCAGAATGAAAACTTGCCTCCAGCATCCTCCAGGAACTTCAAACCATCATTCATCAGGACTTCCTGAAAACCCATGTCACGATTCCAGGCTAGAAGGGAGCAGAGACCAGAACCATTTCCATGGTGTGCTGGGATCCCCTTCTGCCACAGAGTACTGGGCAATGCAGGGGTGTTGGGTAAGGCTGTGGGAGCCAGATGTGAATGGACATGGCCAAAGGTGCACAGGGGCCTGGGGAGCTCTGGGCTGGCTCCTGGTCACTCTCCAACTTCTTTGCAGGCCCTTTGCAACATCTCTGGAGGGGTGGCTGGAGTAGCCCAGGGCCCGTGGGGTCTCTCTCCCTCAGACACAGAGGAAACCCTCCCAAAAGCCCTGGGCAAAACCATCCCCAGCGCTTCCCAGGGAGCCGGGAGCGCTGTCCCGGGAAAGGGCAGCCAGGCTGCCGGCTCACCTGCTCGCCGCGCTTGCAGCGGAGCAGCCTGGGCAGCCCTGGCAGGCAGGGCCACGGCCAGGAGCAGCAGGAGTAGGAGGCGCAGAGCAAGGGCCATGGTGCCTTGTCCTCCGCCAGTCCCGCAGCTCTTGCTGCCACCGCTGTCCCGACACCGCTGTCCCAACGTCAGCACCGCTGCTGCCACCGCCGCTGCTGCCGCAACAGTTGTGCTCAGGGACTGAGTGCTGGCTCCTTGTGCTGCTCTGCAACCACGGGGCTCTGGCACCTCTGGCACCTCTGTGACCTCAGGGCCTGCTGAGAGCTCAGCCTGCTGTGACCCCAGAGCCCTGCTGTGACCTCATGGCCTCAGCTCTACCCCCAGAGTGTGCGCCCGTCCGCATGAATGGACTGCCCTGATTGTAAATGTTTTGCTTCATCAAAGGGCCATTGCTTAGCAAAACCTTTCTTTTGCCTGCTGACATTGCTGGTCAGGCTGCGTCCCTCAAGATGCTCTTATTGTTGCAGTTCAAATTTATTTTATTGATTTCATTTTAAGTGTTGTTTAAGGGCTCTGTTATCCCCCATTTTTTTTCCTGACTTGGTTCACCTGTGGGTTTTACCCTCCCTCCAAACTGTCCCTCGTGCCCTTCCCCACCCCTTGTTCCAGCTCTTTCCCTGCCTGTCAAGGCAACCCAGCCCCTTGGTTCCCAAACCTTTGGGCCAATCCCTGACTGCAACTCCCCTTTGGAATTCCCCTACTCCTGGGAGCCCCATTGGCCCTTGTGACCCATCCTCTCCACCCTCCTACCCCAACTGGCCCCAGACACTTGATGTAATCCCCTCACTCCTCTCCTGAGCATTCCCTATTGGTTCATTGTTTGCACCCACCCCATGACTTGTATGTGTACAAAACCCCTTGGGCAGTACAGCTAGGGGCTTTTCATCCTGTTCTCTTCGCCTGGACTAAGGTGTTCCTTGCGGAACCTGAAGACGGGACGCCTCCTCCTTTCTCCTGTGCCTCGTCCCTGTCGTGGCTTGTGTCTGGCACTGGAGAGCAAGTGGCACTACAGGTTCTGCCTCTGGTAAATCCCCATAGCGAGGCAGTTCCCGACTCCTGCCGTAGTGCCGGAGTTCTAAGAGCTAGCCCAGGTTCCAGCACTCACTTCACTAATGTACCGAATGCCCCTTCTTCAGAGCCTGCTCTGGTGCTCTGCCATCTCACACAGCCGAGTGTGATTCACATACTGCAGCCCAGAGTTAGGTTGTTGCAACATTGAAATGGGTGTGGTTGGCAGGATGGCTGGGCATAAATCACTACAGAACTAAAGCAAATGCGTGCACGGTCCCAGGCTGGCCTTGAATAGACACAGGAATTGTGGAAAGATGAGGACAAGATAGCAGAGAAAAATGGAAAAACCAGCTGAAAAGGAGGATATGCGAAAGGAGTTATTTGTGCACATTTGGGGGTATATTTTTCTTGGGTGCAAAGCAAAATGAAAAGCTCCTAAATGCCCAAAAGATGAGAACTGTGTGTGGTAAATAGATATCATTCATGCTGACAAATTTGAAAGAGTAATCAATATTAATAAAGTAATTAATATTTGGAAATAATAAAACAGTTAAAGGTGTAATGCCAAGCAAGAAAGGGAGAGGAGGGTTTATCCCTCTCCCTACAGGTCTCCTGCAGATGTTCAGAACAGGAGGAAGCAAGAGATAACTATGATTAAATTTAGTGGAAGAGAGGAGAATTTGGTTGGACACCAGGAAAATGTTGATTATATGAGATCCACTGCTTTAATGTTAGAACACAGTATTGGCTTATACTGTAGCAGCTTGGTGCGCATGTGTAATCCAAAAGGTGAACTACAGGACATGGAGGAAGAGGAGAGGCCTTCCTCAAAGAATATCCCCAAACAGTGGTACAACTTACTTAAAGAAGTGTGGAGCATGCGTGGTAAAGGTGATGATGAGGGCAGTGATACAAGTGTGATGAATTGAAAATGGGAGGAGATGGTAATGACATACAGCATAAAAAGGGGAATTTTGGCTTGACACGCTAGTACGTGAGGTGACGGGGGTCCAAAAGCCCTGCACTCCGTACCCCACGCATACCCCGCATGGTTATTTTTGCTTATACGCTATTATCAGGACCAAATTATTCGTTACTTCCAGCAAATGATACTGTCAATATTTTGAATGTATTCAATTGTATATATATTAAGCTACATAATTCAAATTGCTGTTTCGTTTCATTTTGTTTGGTTGTTTTTGTGGCTTCTTTTAAAATTGGATAATTGGGCAAATATAACATGTGGAATGTCCTCCACAGCAGAGTGTCAGACCTCTGGATCTTTTTAAACAGTTTTATCAAGGTGGAGCTGTGGCAGCTTCAGCTGGTGCCTCTGGAGGACCTTGAACAAAGAACCCCTGAGCTTTTCTACCCTCCCAGGTGAAGTGTGATAGTCTGGGGTCTTGCTGCTGTGTCCAAGTGCCGGGCCACTGGCTGGCACCACAGGTCCCCAGACCCTCTGCTGAGGCATCCCTCTCCTAGAGTCACGTTTACTCTGTCACATTTGGCTTTTCTCTCTGATCCACCGCCAGGACCAAAGATCACACGGTCGTGAGGATGTAAAAATGCCTGTTCCTTCTGTAACATTGCCGTTGTGTGACAGCCGTGCAGGCAGAGCGGGCAGCTGTAGGGACACTGACTCATTTCCCTGGTGCCAGCCGTGCTGCATCCATCGAGCTGCTGGGTCTTGGTCCTCGCTGGGACGTGGCCCGGCCCGGCACCACGGGAATTAGGAAGGGTCTTGAAGGAATCCCCACACGTTAAAGCAGACGATTTAGCCTGGGATTTTAAGTTGTTTCTCAGTTAACCTTGTAAAAGGCCAGAACAAGTCTCCTATGAATTCTGTCCCTGTCAAGTTCAGTTCCGCCGCGAAAGCCCCTCAGCATTCTCAGGGCAGTGGCAGGAGCCGGGTGCTGGCCCGGAGCCCCGCTGGCCGGGGAGAGCACGGCCCAGAGCGAGCCCCTGCTGCCCGGGATGGCCACAGGCCCGGGGGAGCCGGGCGGGCAACGCCAGGGCCCTGTCCAGGGCTCCTGGGGCTCCTCTGGCATCTGTTCCGTCCCCTCGGGCGCTGAGCGGTGCCCGTCCCACGGGGCTGTCTGTGCCCAGCCCCAAAAGAGGCAGGGCCGGGGCTGTGGCCCCTGGGCTGGTGGTGCCGACTGCCCGGCGCTCAGCACCGCCCGTGCCGTGCCGGTGCAGCGTGACCCGGCGGGGCAGCTCCGCCTCGGCGCCTCGCCACCGCCATCCCGGCACGGCGGCTGGCCCTGGGCCGCGGCAGCCCCGAGCCGCACGGGCCCGGGAGGGACTGCCGGAGGTCCCCGTCCCCTGCGTGCCTCAGCAGACACTCCAGCCCCACTGCGTGCAGCAGGAGGGACACAAAGCACCTGCACGCTTACGAGAGTCCACAGCCCTTTCTACATGTGAAATGAGACCCCAGGACCCCGACATGTGCCTCAGGAGAGATCCCAGCACCCTGCACACCTTGGGAGAGATCCCAAACCCTCTACATGCCTCACACAGGATTCCAAATCCCTTGCATGACTTGAAGTGGACCCCATTGCCCTCCCTGCCTCAGAGGAAACCTAAAATATCCCTGGGTGTGTCACAAGGGGCCCCACCCCGTCGTGCACCTTACGGGGGACTCCAAAGCCCCCACGTGCCCTACAGGGAAGTCCAGGCCAGCTATGCCGAGTGTTTCGACCTGGAAATCAAGTCTGGTTGCACCTGGGTTGTTGTGTCTCTGGGGCTGCTCACCAGCCCTGTCGGACCCTGAGGCTACACAGCCCTTCCCTTCCCTTCCCTTCCCTTCCCTTCCCTTCCCTTCCCTTCCCTTCCCTTCCCTTCCCTTCCCTTCCCTTCCCTTCCCTTCCCTTCCCTTCCCTTCCCTTCCCTTCCCTTCCCTTCCCTTCCCTTCCCTTCCCTTCCCTTCCCTTCCCTTCCCTTCCCTTCCCTTCCCTTCCCTTCCCTTCCCTTCCTTCTGGCCCTGGCTGAGAGCAGAAGACCCTGTGCAGCACCCTGCATTGGTGATGGCCCATCAATTAGGTCCTATCCTGTGTGTGTTAATTAGGGAGGAGCTTTGTTTTGCCTGCTGACATTGCTGGTCAGGCTGCGTCCCTCAAGATGCTCTTATTGTTGCAGTTCAAATTTATTTTATTGATTTCATTTTAAGTGTTGTTTAAGGGCTCTGTTATCCCCCATTTTTTTTCCTGACTTGGTTCACCTGTGGGTTTTACCCTCCCTCCAAACTGTCCCTCGTGCCCTTCCCCACCCCTTGTTCCAGCTCTTTCCCTGCCTGTCAAGGCAACCCAGCCCCTTGGTTCCCAAACCTTTGGGCCAATCCCTGACTGCAACTCCCCTTTGGAATTCCCCTACTCCTGGGAGCCCCATTGGCCCTTGTGACCCATCCTCTCCACCCTCCTACCCCAACTGGCCCCAGACACTTGATGTAATCCCCTCACTCCTCTCCTGAGCATTCCCTATTGGTTCATTGTTTGCACCCACCCCATGACTTGTATGTGTACAAAACCCCTTGGGCAGTACAGCTAGGGGCTTTTCATCCTGTTCTCTTCGCCTGGACTAAGGTGTTCCTTGCGGAACCTGAAGACGGGACGCCTCCTCCTTTCTCCTGTGCCTCGTCCCTGTCGTGGCTTGTGTCTGGCACTGGAGAGCAAGTGGCACTACAGGTTCTGCCTCTGGTAAATCCCCATAGCGAGGCAGTTCCCGACTCCTGCCGTAGTGCCGGAGTTCTAAGAGCTAGCCCAGGTTCCAGCACTCACTTCACTAATGTACCGAATGCCCCTTCTTCAGAGCCTGCTCTGGTGCTCTGCCATCTCACACAGCCGAGTGTGATTCACATACTGCAGCCCAGAGTTAGGTTGTTGCAACATTGAAATGGGTGTGGTTGGCAGGATGGCTGGGCATAAATCACTACAGAACTAAAGCAAATGCGTGCACGGTCCCAGGCTGGCCTTGAATAGACACAGGAATTGTGGAAAGATGAGGACAAGATAGCAGAGAAAAATGGAAAAACCAGCTGAAAAGGAGGATATGCGAAAGGAGTTATTTGTGCACATTTGGGGGTATATTTTTCTTGGGTGCAAAGCAAAATGAAAAGCTCCTAAATGCCCAAAAGATGAGAACTGTGTGTGGTAAATAGATATCATTCATGCTGACAAATTTGAAAGAGTAATCAATATTAATAAAGTAATTAATATTTGGAAATAATAAAACAGTTAAAGGTGTAATGCCAAGCAAGAAAGGGAGAGGAGGGTTTATCCCTCTCCCTACAGGTCTCCTGCAGATGTTCAGAACAGGAGGAAGCAAGAGATAACTATGATTAAATTTAGTGGAAGAGAGGAGAATTTGGTTGGACACCAGGAAAATGTTGATTATATGAGATCCACTGCTTTAATGTTAGAACACAGTATTGGCTTATACTGTAGCAGCTTGGTGCGCATGTGTAATCCAAAAGGTGAACTACAGGACATGGAGGAAGAGGAGAGGCCTTCCTCAAAGAATATCCCCAAACAGTGGTACAACTTACTTAAAGAAGTGTGGAGCATGCGTGGTAAAGGTGATGATGAGGGCAGTGATACAAGTGTGATGAATTGAAAATGGGAGGAGATGGTAATGACATACAGCATAAAAAGGGGAATTTTGGCTTGACACGCTAGTACGTGAGGTGACGGGGGTCCAAAAGCCCTGCACTCCGTACCCCACGCATACCCTGCATGGTTATTTTTGCTTATACGCTATTATCAGGACCAAATTATTCGTTACTTCCAGCAAATGATACTGTCAATATTTTGAATGTATTCAATTGTATATATATTAAGCTACATAATTCAAATTGCTGTTTCGTTTCATTTTGTTTGGTTGTTTTTGTGGCTTCTTTTAAAATTGGATAATTGGGCAAATATAACATGTGGAATGTCCTCCACAGCAGAGTGTCAGACCTCTGGATCTTTTTAAACAGTTTTATCAAGGTGGAGCTGTGGCAGCTTCAGCTGGTGCCTCTGGAGGACCTTGAACAAAGAACCCCTGAGCTTTTCTACCCTCCCAGGTGAAGTGTGATAGTCTGGGGTCTTGCTGCTGTGTCCAAGTGCCGGGCCACTGGCTGGCACCACAGGTCCCCAGACCCTCTGCTGAGGCATCCCTCTCCTAGAGTCACGTTTACTCTGTCACATTTGGCTTTTCTCTCTGATCCACCGCCAGGACCAAAGATCACACGGTCGTGAGGATGTAAAAATGCCTGTTCCTTCTGTAACATTGCCGTTGTGTGACAGCCGTGCAGGCAGAGCGGGCAGCTGTAGGGACACTGACTCATTTCCCTGGTGCCAGCCGTGCTGCATCCATCGAGCTGCTGGGTCTTGGTCCTCGCTGGGACGTGGCCCGGCCCGGCACCACGGGAATTAGGAAGGGTCTTGAAGGAATCCCCACACGTTAAAGCAGACGATTTAGCCTGGGATTTTAAGTTGTTTCTCAGTTAACCTTGTAAAAGGCCAGAACAAGTCTCCTATGAATTCTGTCCCTGTCAAGTTCAGTTCCGCCGCGAAAGCCCCTCAGCATTCTCAGGGCAGTGGCAGGAGCCGGGTGCTGGCCCGGAGCCCCGCTGGCCGGGGAGAGCACGGCCCAGAGCGAGCCCCTGCTGCCCGGGATGGCCACAGGCCCGGGGGAGCCGGGCGGGCAACGCCAGGGCCCTGTCCAGGGCTCCTGGGGCTCCTCTGGCATCTGTTCCGTCCCCTCGGGCGCTGAGCGGTGCCCGTCCCACAGGGCTGTCTGTGCCTGGCCCCAAAAGAGGCAGGGCCGGGGCTGTGGCCCCTGGGCTGGTGGTGCCGACTGCCCGGCGCTCAGCACCGCCCGTGCCGTGCCGGTGCAGCGTGACCCGGCGGGGCAGCTCCGCCTCGGCGCCTCGCCACCGCCATCCCGGCACGGCGGCTGGCCCTGGGCCGCGGCAGCCCCGAGCCGCACGGGCCCGGGAGGGACTGCCGGAGGTCCCCGTCCCCTGCGTGCCTCAGCAGACACTCCAGCCCCACTGCGTGCAGCAGGAGGGACACAAAGCACCTGCACGCTTACGAGAGTCCACAGCCCTTTCTACATGTGAAATGAGACCCCAGGACCCCGACATGTGCCTCAGGAGAGATCCCAGCACCCTGCACACCTTGGGAGAGATCCCAAACCCTCTACATGCCTCACACAGGATTCCAAATCCCTTGCATGACTTGAAGTGGACCCCATTGCCCTCCCTGCCTCAGAGGAAACCTAAAATATCCCTGGGTGTGTCACAAGGGGCCCCACCCCGTCGTGCACCTTACGGGGGACTCCAAAGCCCCCACGTGCCCTACAGGGAAGTCCAGGCCAGCTATGCCGAGTGTTTCGACCTGGAAATCAAGTCTGGTTGCACCTGGGTTGTTGTGTCTCTGGGGCTGCTCACCAGCCCTGTCGGACCCTGAGGCTACACAGCCCTTCCCTTCCCTTCCCTTCCCTTCCCTTCCCTTCCCTTCCCTTCCCTTCCCTTCCCTTCCCTTCCCTTCCCTTCCCTTCCCTTCCCTTCCCTTCCCTTCCCTTCCCTTCCCTTCCCTTCCCTTCCCTTCCCTTCCCTTCCCTTCCCTTCCCTTCCCTTCCCACCGCTGATCACAGTGAAGCCATATGCAGAATGAATAGACTCCACTGTCACCCTGGTTTTTAATGTTCTGTCCTGGATTAGGGTCACTCTGGGAGAAAACCTCCAAAGGGGCCCCCCAGAAAGCAACCCCACATGGCCCCTTCCCCCCAGCGGTTCGGGAAGGATTCCTTGGAGAGAAGTGGAAAGAACCTGTTTATTTGACAGGCAAAACACCCCCAGCACACAAAATGAACAATACCAGATGACAATGCTTTCACCGATCTGAAAAGGATGACAAATTCAGAAAGTCTTTCCTGGCAGTGGTGGCTTTGTTGTCGCTCCCTCCGGCGCTGGGGATAGCTGCTGCAGGCCACAGGATGCAAACTCTCGGTGTTTCCCAGGTCCCAGTCTGGAGCCGGTGTGAGTGGTTTCAAAAAGGGAAAGGAAAAACAGTCCAGGAAAAAATCTGGACTGCTTAGCTAAACTGACTAACAAGCAGAAGCCAAAAAGCAAAAGTAAAGCAGGAGCACAGCAGAAGCAAGAGCAAAGCAAGCAACAGCAAGCAAAGCAAAAAGCAAAAGCTGCACTATGAACTGCGCCGTCTGTGTGTCCTGCCAGCCGTGGGGGAGCAGGCTGATAACAAACCAAAACAAACCTTGCTCTTCAGGGCCAGTCGTGAAGGCACAGTACGTAATATCCAGCATTAACAGAACACACGATTGGGGATGCAAGCATCATAACCTCACCCTAGGACAAGTTTTTCTAAACCTTCTGATGTTTACATTCTTGTAACAAACTTTCTCACACACGTTATGCAAATAACGTATTGTTATGCATTCTTTTCTGCAGGAGGAGAAATTTGATGGACTGTTGGTTTGTCCAGTGTCATTGGAGAAGTGGCACTTTCACCCTCCAATCCACTGTTACTTTTGGAAATCTGTAAATGTTGGAGTCAGAAATTCAACTGCCCCCTTTTTTACCTTGGAGAGATGCGTGTCTGCGTTGTTACATTTCATGTCCTGTAGCGCCACTCCACAAACTGATGTAGTTATGAAGTGGGGATGCGTGTCAGGGCCTGGCACAGGTGAGATGGCTCTCGTGAAAACTTGTGCCCCGAGCCCTGGTCCGAGCCACATCTTTGTTCACAAACCTGTTCCATATGCAATGCATTACACAATCTCTTCATGCACATTCAACCCCTGGCCCCGCCTGTCCTCCCCTCCCATGGCGATGAGATCCACGCCCTTCTGGGCACGCGTTGTTTCCTGTGGTGGTCACACTGGGGTCTTTGGTGGTCTCTGAGGCCGAAGGCTGTGGTCTTGGTCATGGCTGAACTTTTGAACTTTTCTCCTTTGTGCGTGCACTGTGGTCCCCTGGTGCTTATCTGAGTACGTCTGTTGGTTTGGATCAGCTTGGAGACAGAGGAGCTCCTTAGTCTAGGCTTCCTGCATTCCCTGGTCTTCTCCTGGTGTTATGAGTAAAAAAGTTATCTGTAGCTATGATATTTTATTAAAAATCCTTTCCTAGGATTTTTCCCCTCCTGAGGAGCTGAGGGCCCCAGGAAAGAAATGTAAACAATAACTATCTGCTGCTGTGGAATGCAACAGGTGCATCTTCCTTTGGTCCATGTGGATTGGTTTCACTTGATGACCAATCACAGCCAACTGTGTTGAGCCTGTGAGCAGTCACAAGATTTTTGTTATGCATTCCATTCTATTCTTCTTCTTTGTAGCCTTCTGGTCATTTTTTCCTCTCTGTTCTTTTTAGTATAGTTTTAATGTAGTATTTTAATAGAATATATAATAAATCAGCCTTCTGAAATGGAGTCAAGTCTCGTGTCTCCACACCTGGGGTGTTCACCCCAACAAATTATCCATTTTTTTTAAGGCTGCAAAGTTAAACCGGTTGGGCCAGTTGTTGAGAGTTGAAGGGTTGACTATTTGTTGTTGATAGCTTCATGTTGCAATCACCTCTTGTTAACAGTTTTTCTTCAATTACCTGTTAATGGTTAGAAATCAAGCGCAGTTGTCCCCCTGCTGCTTCCCAGGAGCCTGCAGGTAGCAGAGGAGGAGGTGACATCAGAGCTAGTATGCAGATGAGAATGCATTTCACCAAATTTTGCAATTTTCCAGGAAAAAAACCCCTAAAACCAAGTAGCCAACATGGATTTATGAAACCTAAGTAAGGTCTAAAGGTGAGGAACCTAATCCAGTATCTGCTAAGATCCTTTTTACTCCTCACCCTAACCTGAAAGGATGTCAGCTAGGAAGAGGACCTGGAATGTTAGACCAAAAAAGCGGAATTCCCACTACTCCCTCGAGGACGGAAGCCCCAGCTCTGCCTGCATACCAGCGGGCACAGCTGCATCATCCTCCTCCTCCGTGCCACTCCTGGGAGCAGTGGGGTGCGGGCGACCTGTCGTTTCTCCCCAACCTGAGCTGAATTTTTTAAATAAAGGCATTAAAAAGGAGAAAGATCTCCTGCCCTATTTATTATGCTAGGGTCTCGTCCAGGAGATCCACACCTGAAGAGGACACCAGGACTGGGACGGCCGCCCGCCCTGGACCTGCAGGACAGCTGGCTCTCAGGATCAGAGAAGATCGGCTTGGGACAGTGAGAGGGAGCAGCGCCGGACTGGTGAGAGTATCCGGCGGCAGGAGAGGGAGGCGAGCGAGTGTGTGTGAGTGAGACGAGGGCCGGCAGCTCGGGCCCTCGAAGCGAGTGAGGACCCCTCAGTACCGCGGTTCCGCACCCCCGCCAGGGGGCCGGCCGGGAACAGGGGGAAGCGAGTGGAATTGGTGATTGAGGCGCCTCCAAAGGGGTAAAGAGGACCCCCCTCGGGGCATGGGGAGGAAATAGTATGTGAGTGGCACGCATCCCAAAAGCCCTGATACAGGTCCTAACGAAGGAAGTTACGCAATTTAGAAAATCAGGCAGTTTTGTTATTAAGTCCTGACGATGGAAGTCAAAGCACAAGGTCTGGCAGAGGAAGCCTATCCCGAGTTTTTTAAAGCTCTGGTAATGTAAGTCCTGACAGGGGGAAGTCAGGCAAACTAAAAATCAGGCCATACTTTTGTTTTAAGTCCTGACAAGGGACGTCAGGCAAATTCAGAAGTCCTGAGTAGGATTTGGGCAAGTCCAAAAGTCCTGTAGGCAAACGAAGTCCTGACGAAAGGAGGTCAGGCAAACTCAGCCTCAGAGGCCAGGGTCTTGAGGTTTTTTTTGTTGAGTCTTGGCAAAGGAGGCCGAGGTCTCAACAAAGTCCTGACGAAAGGGGTCAGGCATATTGGAGTTTCGGCAGAGGAGGCTGGGACTTCACAAATAGGATTTACTTTTGAGCTGCCTGTCAGTAGCAGAAGCACCTTTGTAATTTTTGAGGCCCGAAAAAATGGAAGGGTGTAATAGTAAGGAAAGTGGCCAGAGACTGGGGAATATAACTCCCCATATTCCCCTAGGTGAACTGTTAGAGAGATGGGACTCTATAGAGGCCACAGAGGGCTTAGATAAATTTAAGATGATTCACTACTGTTCAGAAGCGTGGCCAGAATTGGATGTGCAAGGTGGATGGCTCTGGTGTGGGACAAAAGACAAGTGGATGTGTCAACAGCTGAGTCAGTGTGTGACAGCTCGAGAGGATACTGATCCCCAGCAATTATTATATGTAGCTTGTTGGTTAAAGAGTGCTTTCGAGGATGAAGGAGTGCGAATTTGTAAGGTGCAGAGGACAAAAGAGGGGAATGAAGGAGGGGATGCTGGAATTAAAGAGATTAGTAAAAGGTGGCACCCCCTGGACTACTTGCCTCCTGATGCCCCTCCACCTTAGAACCCTCTCCTTCGGGCACCTCAAATAGCAGATCCGTCTCTCCCCCCGGCGGCCATGGGGGCCATTCCCTCACCACCCCCTTCGACTCCTTTAGCTGCTTCTGCACCCCCACTAGTGCCTCCTTCAGCTGCTGCACGCTCCACCCCTTCTCCAGCTCCACTTAACATGCACTCAAGCTCTTCTCCCCCTCCTACTGCTGTCCCTCCACCTCCTCCTAACTGGGAGACAAATGCCTCCTTACCTGGTAACCTCTTATCACCAGATACAGCTGTTGGCCTACAGCAGGTCCAGGTTAATGCTAATAGCCCTCAAATGAGTAATTTTGTGTCTGAAGATGGGCCACACTGCGGTACCCGATCCATGACCTCCAAGGTAGAGAGACTTTTTCCCCTTAGAGAAGTTCCTATGGGAGGAGTAGCAGGAGGTGTTGGTTTTGTGAATGCTCCTCTAACTGCTTCTGAGGTGAGAGGATTCAAGAGGGAGTTAGGGAATTTAGTTGAAGACCCTGTGGGTATTGCAAACCAAGTGGATCAATTCTTAGGTCTAAATATCTGCACTTGGGGGAAATGAATTCCATTCTAAATATATTATTTTCCCCAGAAGAGTTCCGAATTATTAGAGGTGCTAGCATAAGAATTTGGGACAAAGATAATCATCCAGGGCCCCAAGTGCCATCAGGTGCAGAAAAATTGCCACTAGTGGATCCCAATTGGAACCCTAATCAGGAGGAAGGAAGCAAGGAAGGCCATGATAGAGTACAGGTCTTTGATAATCAGGGGGAATCAGAGAATCAGTTCCCAATGCAACTAATACAAAATTAGCATTCAAGAGTGCACAAGAGAAGGATGAAACTCCTGCTACTTGGCTTAATTGCCTAAAGCAGAACTTCCAGTTGTACTCCAGAACAGACCCGGACACCAAGGAGGGTCAGGTGCTACTAAAGGTCCAATTTCTCACTACATCTTGGCCTGATAAACAGAGAAAACTGGAAAAGATTGAAGATTGGCCAGAGAAGGACATTAATGAGTTATTGAAAGAAGCATTGAAGGTATATTTAAGGAGGCAAGAAGAAAAAGCAAAGGCCAAGGCTAGTATCATGGTCGCTATAGCTAGAGGAAATGTGGGGGGCAAGCAACTCTATCCTACAATCCAAGGTAACAAAAGAGTGGGAGAGTCCACCACCAGGAGCAGGCAAGGATACGCCAGTACCGTCAGGGACAGGAGGAATGGAGAGGCCTCAAGCCCCTTTGAGCGAAAGGCGCTGCTGGTACTGTGGAGCAACTGGACCCCCAAAACTGTTCAGCCTAAAGTTGTGAAACTGTGGCTAGCTGATCAGGAGAGCAAAGGAAGCAGCTTTAGAACCAGGGGATCCGGTAGAAGTTTTTAAAGCAGAAACCATGCCTGAGGAGGGAGGACGATAAGAACCTATATTTAGTAAAAAAAAAAAGTAAAGGCTATAAAAGATTTAAAGTTGCACCAAGGGCAGCGAGGGGAGTGGTTAAGATCAGATGGACGGGTGTTTCTAAACAAAGCACTTGCTGGGACAGTGCTAACAGGACCACATAATTTAACTCACTGAGGAGTCCAAGGACTATGTGATCATTTCCTAAGAAATAACTTGTGCATAAGTGTATATGACCTAGCAAAAGCAATTAGAAAAGGCTGTTTAATTTGCCAAAAAGTGAACCAGAAGGTTATGAAAAAGGTAGCAGCTGGAGGGAGGGAATTGACTCTCAGGCCTTTCCAGAGCATAGAGATGGATTTCACTAAGATGCCCCCAGAGTAAGGATAGAAGCATCTACTGGTTATAGTAGATCATCTCACCCATTGGGTAGAAGCCTTCCCGACAAAAAAGGAAACAGCCCAGGTTGTGGCAAGGGTAATCTTGGAGAACATCATCCCCAGATATGGAATGGTGAATACCATAGACTCAGACCGAGGTCCACATTTTGTGGCCCAAACATTGCAAAATATAATTGAAGTTTTAGGAATAAAATGGAGATTACATACTCCGTGGCACCCCCAGAGTTCTGGGAGGATGGAACGGATGAACAAAACTCTCAAAAATTAGTATTAACTAAACTGATTGAAGAAACAAAAGTGAATTGGCTAAAGTGTTTGCCCCTAATGCTTTTGCACATCAGAACAAGACCCCGGTCTGATATAGGGATTTCACCCTATGAAATGATGCTTGGACTGCCATTCTTGTTAACACCCTGTAGCACAGGAGACTATTTGGAAGAAGAAGCAGCTACCAGAAAATATTTAGAAGTCATTGGAAGAACCCTGGAAGGACTTAGAAAAAGAGGATACCTCCCCCAAACCTCCCCTCTTGACAGAAAAGCACGTAACATTAACCCAGGAGATTGGGTTTTGAAATAATCCTGCAATAGTAGACCATTAATGCCTAAATTTGAAGGCCCCTTTCAGGTACTCCTCATCGCTAATTCAGCTGTGCGGACCAGAGAAAAGGGTTGGACCCACATCACGAGAATTAAAGGACCAGTCCCACCCGCCAGCATTGGACAAGATTGGTCAGTGTTTCCCTCTGGTATTGGATCAGATTCCACACCACCCTCACCCCCTAACTCAGGACAGGATTCAGCCACATCAGGAGTTAATTCAGCTGAGTATACCATTGCAAAAGGACCAAAAGACTTAAAGTTGACACTCAAAAGGAAGAGCCAAAAAGACTGATGAACTGCATAAGAAAAGAGTTTAGAATCATAACATATCCTAAAGTGTTTTAAGAGATTTGTAAAAGTTAAAAATTGTTAATAGGTAATTCTGGTGAAGTCCTCCCAACTTAGTACCAAAGACTGAGGGTTAATCTTCTGCAGAGTACTCCCCTAAGAGAGACCAAATCAGTAAGGACAGATCAAGAGAGGTTTAACCAGGGAAGCAAATAGAAGAGACTCTAAAGAGCTTGGGAACTTCTCCTTAGTAAAATCCCCAAGAAGCAAGGCCGGGTGGGCAGGCTGTGCAAGATGACCCATACCGGACTCTTGGGAAGGGTAGTAATAATGGCTTTCATTGCTAGTGGTGCTCTGGGGAGCCCAAGAGAGCCGTGCAGTGAGTACTACCAACCCCTCTGTGAGGAAGAAGAAGTAAGTTCTTTGTTGAGAGTCCACACCAATTTAAGCCGTAATTGTGTTAACCTCTCCCAGTTGATCTTTTATCAAGAGAATGAGAAAATCTATTGGATGGCCCGGAACACCGCCACCTTTAGGCAGCAACTCCTGGCAGAGCACCCTGTAGAAGAGGCCTGGTGGTACTTTGAACATGATGCTACTGAAGCAAGCCTGGTAAATCTGGTCAGAGGAAAAGAAATAGTAAAAGCAAGAAGAGAACAAGACCATTTAGCAACACCCCCCAAGTAAAAATCTAATAAGAGAAGAATGTATGTTAAGGAAAGGAAGGGGTACAGTACGCCAGTAGGAAGAATGGCTTGTAAAAGGTATTTAGCAGTAAAAGACTCTGCTACGCGGTGGATCCCAAGAGATCCAAATAGAATTTGGCCTGTTAAGAAAAAAGAGAACAAGTGCATTTACAATAAAACATATAGACTTTATGAGTATGATAAAAAAGAGATAAACCTCTTTTGGAGAATGAAAGAAATTTCTAAATATTGGCAGGGCCCAACAGAAACTAATCGTACATTTCGGGAGACCCCTAAACACCTGTTTTGGATCTATGCTACTACAGCATCCACTAAATTGCCAAGAGACTGGTCTGGCAGTTGCATCATTAGGATTATAAAACAAGCTTTCTTTATATTACCCAAAGAATCTGGATCAAGTTGAACAGTTCCTATATACAGCGATTTAAGAAAAACCAAATGGAAGAAGCAATATATAGTAAACAAAATTATGAAGCTACAAGCAGTATTAGAGATAATATCTAATCAGACCGCATTAGCTCTTAATCATATTAATGACCAACTCACCTAAACCAAAACAGTAATTTATCAAATCAAATTAGTTGTAGCAGTCGTTTGAAGCATCTTAAACGAAATAAGAAAACTAGCATATGTAAGAAATCAAGAAAGGACTCCTGCACTGGATTCCACTTGTGGGATAACCCATGGACTTTCAAAAGAGGTTGGAAAACTAAAGCCTTCTTCACAGTGTGTACACATGTTAGTTTGCTCTTCTTATTTCCCTGCTTATTTAAAATAGTGACATCTGCCGTACAGAATAACCTACGGATCTCTAAAGAAATTAACCTGAAAAAAACCAAAAAAAGGAATGAAATTGAGTAACTATGATCACCAAAGTGCTCAGGAATTTTATAATCAATATAAAAATTATAAGAAATTCTATGCTAATGAGCCAAAAATTGCAAGTTGATGCAAGCTTAAGCTTCAGCCTGATCAAAGAAAAAAAGGGGGGACTGTTATGTGTAAAAAAGTTGTCCTTTTTTTTTAAGGCTGCAAAGTTAAACAGGTAGGGCCAGTTGTTGTGAGTTGAAGTTTTGACTGTTTCTTGTTGGTAGCTTCACATTGCAATCACCTCTTGTTAATAGTTTTTCTTCAATTACCTGTTAATGGTTAGAAATCAAGTGCAATTGTCCCCCTGCTGATTCACCTGAGCCTGCAGGTAGCAGGGTGGGGGGGATGACACCAGAGCTAGTATGCAGATGAGAATGCATTTCACCAAATTTTGCAATTTTCCAGGAAAAAAACCCTGAAAACAATGAGCCAACATGGAACTAAGAAACCTAAGTAATGTCCAAAGGTGAGGAACTTAATCCAGTATCTGCTAAGATCCTTTTTACTTTTCACCCTAACCTGAAAGGATGTCAGCTAGGAAGAGGACCTGGAATGTTAGACCAAAAAAGTGGAATTCCCACTACTCCCTCGAGGAGGGAAGCCCCAGCTCTGCCTGCATACCAGTGGTCACAGCTGCATCATCCTCCTCCTCCGTGCCACTCCTGGGAGCAGTGGGGTGCGGGTGACCTGTCGTTTCTCCCCAACCTGAGCTGAATTTTTTAAATAAAGGCATTAAAAAGGAGAAAGATCTCCTGCCCTATTTATTACGCTGGTATTGTCCTTCATAGCAAGAAGCTTCAGAAATTTGCATTTTCCTATGCCCTTTGTACCATGGCAGAGGTTTCTTAAGTAAAAGGTTAAAATTCAACACATAATTCTACAATTTAAAATTTAAATGCTTAGTCCATATTGCTAACTTAATTGAACCCCCCAAAACCTCCATTTCAACAGCAGCCCCGGCCTGGCTTCTGCCTGCCCACACCGTGGGCATCCACGGCTCCTCCTGGGCATGGAGCTCAGTCAGTGCTGGTGCTGGCTGGGCTTTGCTGCTGCTGCCACCTGGACACTGGGGTGACCGCTTGTCCTGGGTTGAAGTGTAAAGATGTATTCTAATGCCATCCTGAAGAGCTGCTGAAACCAGGAGGGGCATGGTTTCTTCCTTATCTCCTGTTAATGGGCCCATCAATGTCTTGCCACATGACTCAGAGATAACTCCCTCCCAGAGCCATTTCTGTTTCATGGCTAATCAAGGACCCACAGCATGAGGCAGAATGATATCAGCCCACTGTGAGATGCTCTGCCCATGGGGGAGGAGCTAAGCATCCCCAGCTGGATATAATCTGGGTTTTGGGACACAACAAGCAGCCTCTCCACTGGATTCCAGAGGAACCGCCGCCCTTACCCACTGCTTTTCCAGAGGATGAGAGCTACCAGATTGTTTCGACAGGATCACCACTTCCACAAGTCCATTTCATCTGGACTGCTACCACCACCCTAACTAGCAGGGTGTCAGGCTGTATTCTGACCCTGTCAGTGGTTTTTCTTTTGTATTATTGCATGTATTTTGGTTTTTTTTCCCGTTTCCTAATAAATTGTATTTCTGACTTGGAGCCTCTCACTGGTTTGGCTTTCAAACTAGGACACAAATCCATCTCTTTATTTCAACACAGGAATGGGCCATTGCCTACCCTGCAAGCGGGAGTTGGAGGGGGGGGGAGGGTGGGGTGGGGTGGGGTGGGGTGGGGTGTCACCTTCAGTGTTGCCTAGAGGGCAAGGCCAGGGGGCTCAGGGTCAGGGGAAGGGATGCGTTGGTCTCAGGAGGTGCTGGAAGGTGCTGGGCTGGTCCTGGGGTCCCTAGCGGAACTCGGGTTGGCTGGGATGGGACAGACTGAGAGAAAAAAAGGAATGAAGGCAGCTTGGGGAGGCCCATGGGGAGAGCAGGTGGCAGTGGGATCTACGGGGCAATAAGAGACTTCCTTGTTGACGGTTGTTCTGGGGTCCTCTTCACAGAACACTTGAGAGGGCTGTCCAGGCCGTTACTGCTGCTGGAGGAGCTGCTCACGCTGTCGGTGTGAGGTGCAGCCACCGTCTTCCAACACCTGTCCCGAGGTGCTCCTGTGCAGAGAGGAGGTGGCTGAGGCCTCAGCTGCCAGTGGCACACAGGGACCCTCGTGCACAGCAGGGCCCAGAGCTGGCAAGGCTCCCCAGCACGGCTGGAGCTGCTGGCACAGCTGGGCCCCGCTGGACAGCTGCCCCTCAAGGCCCCGGCCAGCAGGGCACGGCTCTGGGCAGGGTCCCTGGCCAGGAGCGGGCCCCAGAGCGCCTCTGCCTTTCAAGGGCAATCTCGGCCCTGCTCTTTCTCCTCCCCACCTCCCTCTGCCTCTGCCCCGTGCCCCTGGGGCTGCTCTTGGCCAGGCAGCCTCAGTGGGAGCCAGCTCTGGCTGCAGCCCCAGCGGGGCCCCCAGGACAAGGCCCAGCAATTGAGAGGCCAATGGAAGCACTGGGCAGCAGCAGAACCCTCAGCAGAGTTATTTGGACAATCATGGATTGGCCATAACCCCACTGCAGTTTCAATGGGAATGTTCCCTGTCCAAATTAGACTTCTAAAAGACGCTGTTGGAGAGCACAAACACTCACTGTTCTCTGTTCCAAGAATACCAGATTCCAAAGCAGCAGAACATGAAGACAAGCTCCAAATAAAGGACGCCTGCCAGTAACCCTAGCCAGCAGACTGTTCCCTGACAGAAACCCCATCTGAGGCCATCCTGGGCATGGGTAACAGGTCTTGTGGTGCTGGCTGCATCTGTGGGAGTGATGGGGAGCGTGAGCCCATGCTGTGCTGCACTGCTGAGCTGGCAGCACAGTGGATACGGGCAGGACGCTCTCTGTTTCCCCCAGAGCTGGGGCCTGCAGGCACCTTGCCGGCCCTGGGCACAGGCTGTGCCAGCCAACAAAGCCCAGCAGGCCGGGAGGAGAGCCCGGGGGCAGCGCAGCTGCTTGGGCAGTGGCTGCTGCCAGGGACACGGGCCAAAGCCATCCCTGAGCAGCCAATGCCAGCCCTGGCCCTCCCTGACCCGTGACAGCACCCCCAGCCCCAGGGGACAGGCTCAGGCCCTGTCAGGACCCAGCGCAGCCCCTGCCCAGTCGGGAGCCAGGGCTGGCTCTGGCCCTGGGCTGGCGGCAGGGCTCCCGCTCGGGGCTGCTCCTGTGCCTTGGGCCTCTGGGCACTCAGGGCCAGCTCCGCAGCAGCTGCAGCGCCAGGGACGTTGCTGCACCAGTCCCATTTCCCCGGGGCTCTGAACAAGCTCCAGAGGCCTGGAAGCCCAGGCGCCTCCAGCTTTGGCTGCTGCCGGGCCAGGCAAGGGCAGGCCCTGGGGGAAGAGCTGCTGCCACACAGCCCCGGCCAGGGCTGAGCCCGGCACAGCAATTACCTGCTGTGCCTGTGCCCGTGTCTGGCATCGCCTTCCTTCCCGCAGCAGGGGCTGCCAATGAGCCACTGCTTCTCCCTGAGTGTTCCTCCTCCTGAACAGCCTTTTGGTCCATCACTTGAAAAAGGAAAAAAGGGACAACTGGATCAAATGGAAATATTCCCCACTGGGGAGGTGGCACCTTCAGGAGGCAATGCTTGTCTAAGTCACAGATAAAGATCAGGAAAAAGCCCAGGTAATTGGGGCTGGGCCAGTGCGCTCCCTTGTGCAAACAGCTGCACCGCCTGATCTTCTCAGAGACTGGGAAATGGCAGGGGATCTCAGGCCCACAGTACAGTTGGGGCACCCTATCAGCTAATGCCAAATTCCATCCTGCAGAGGCTGGGGAGGAATTGCAGCCAGGCCAGGCTGGGAAAAAGCCCTGCAGGGCAAGACTGCAGCAGCTGGGCAGCGAGGCTGCCATGGATCCCTTCCCGCTGTGCCGGGCACGGCGTGTCCAGATGTGCAGCCAAAGCCCCCGGCTGCTGAGTCCCAGGGGAAGCATGAAGGAAAGGCACCCACCTTGTCCTCCAGGTGCTTCCTTCTGTGTTTGTCTCAGGAATTCATCTGAGTCATGAGACTTTTTGGCTGCAGTATCTTGGGTCTTTCCTTTTGGAGGACCTTAAGAGAAAGTAGTTCCATTTCCCAGGAATGGATCCCACAAAAGCGGGGCTCAGCCTGTGGGGTCAGCAGGGACACACTACTCACCCCTGTGATGGGAGCTGGGTTGGGGCCAAGCATCCAACCCTGGAGCTTGAGAAGTCCTCCCTGCAGACACACCTGTAACTCAACAGCCACAGAAGCTTCTGCCATCTCTGCTGATCTGCACGGGCACCACTGAGCCGCAGCAGCGGTGAGGGGATCGTGCAGGGCAAGGGCACACACGTGCATGGTTCTGTGCTGGCACCTGCAGCGCTGCCTCCCTCGCCCAGCTTTGGGCTCTGAGCTGGCAGCTCTCCCAGGGGAAAGGCCTTGACCTACCCTCAGCATCTCCCTGAGCCTCAGTCCTGGATGTGGGACCTTCACCAGCAGGTTCAGCTGCAAAGAAAGGCAGGACAGAAGAGCTCCTGTGGCACTGCAGGAGATCCTCAGGCTGCCCACAAGGCTCAGCCCCGGGGCACAGCCCTGGGCCCGGCCCCTTCCCTCTCTGCTCTTCTCTGTGACTGCACAGAGCACACGGAAGGACACACTGGCACAGCACACGGGAGGAGGACTGAAAGATCAATGCTCCTTCCTCCCACTGACAGCGATCCTGTGGGATCCCTCAGGGCTCCAGAAGGGAGCAGGGAAAGATTCTCAGAATCCTTCGGCCCTTACATAATGTTAAGGGAAATAGTTTATAAATGAGCTTTTGTTGCATTGATCCTGATTATTCACTCAGGAAAGGCAGAATGAAAACTTGCCTCCAGCATCCTCCAGGAACTTCAAACCATCCTTCATCAGGACTTCCTGAAAACCCATGTCACGATTCCCGTCTAAAAGGGAGCGGAGATCAGAACCATATCTGTGACATGCTGGGATCCCCTAATGCTACAGGGAATAGGGCACTGCAAGGGGGTCGGGTAAGGCTATGGGACCCAGATGTGAATGGACATGGCCAAAGGTGCATAGGCGCCTGGGGAGCTCTGGGCTGGCTCCTGATCACTCTCCACACTCTTTCCCTGCCCTCAGCAACATCCCTGGGAGGGGTGGCTGGAGTAGCCCAGGGCCCTGGGGCTCTCTCCCTCAAACTCACAGAAAATCCTCCCTAAAGCCCTGGGGCAAACTGCAGCAGGCAGTGCCACAGCTATGCCTCCCTCCTACACTCCCTCCTGCCCTCCTTCTGTGGGGACACCCCCCAGATCCCAAGGGCAAACAGCCAGGCCCTCTCAGGACACACTGGAGCCTTGCTTTCCCCCTCTGTCCTTTCCCCACCGTGGGCACCCCGTGCAGTCACTGCCAGGTTTCAGGACATGTCTCCCAAGGAGGGACCCTAGCAGGACTGCTCAGGGCCCAAGTGCCCTGAGCCTGCTCGGGATAATTCCCCTGGGCTGTGCTGCTCTAGTCCAGGCTGTGCCCGCACTGCCAAGCAGCAGAGAGGGCAGCTCAAGCCTCAGCAGGGCTCAGGCCCAGAGGCACAGCAATTACCTCCTGTGTCTGTGCCTGGCATGGCCTCCCTTCCTGCAGCCGAGGCTGGCATGGAACCACTGCTTCCTCCGGGAAATGCTTCCATCTGGACAGGCTCTCCTTTCATTTCTGGAAAATGGAAAAGAGACAGCTGGATCAGATGGAAACATTCCTGACTGGGAATGGGGAAGGTGAGACATCACTTGTGAAAGGAATGGATAAGGATCAGAAAACACCCAGGATTTTGGGAGAACCCAAGGCTGCTTCCTTCCTCAAACAGCCCCAACTTCTGATCTGCCTGGACATCAGGAAATTGCAGGGGATCTGAGGGTGGCCATGGACTGTGATGCAATTGGGGCTGTCTGTCAGCTGATGCCAAATGCCTTCCTGCAGAGGCTGGGCAGAAGCTGCAGCCAGGCCAGGCTGGGAAACAGCCCTGCAGGGCGTGAAAGCAGCAGCGGGGCATCGAGGCTGCCATGGATCCCTTCCCGCTGTGCCGGGCACGGCGTGTCCAGATGTGCAGCCAAAGCCCCTGGCTGCTGAGTCCCAGGGGAAGCATGAGGGAAATGAACCCACCTTGTCTTCTCTGCAGACATTCCTTCAGCATTTGCCACATGATTTCTAATGGGTCCTGGAATTTCTTGCCTGCCATGTCTTTGGTCTCTCCTGTCGTAGGACCTTAAGAGAAAGTAGTTCCATTTCCCAGGAATGGACCCCACAAAAGCAAGGCTCAGCCTGAGGGGTCAGCAGGGACACACTACTCACTCCTGTGATGGGAGGTGGGCTTTTGTGCAGCATCCAAGGTAGGAGTTGATGGAGTTGTCCCTTCAGACACGGCTGTAACACAACAGCCACAGAAGCTTCTGTCACCTGGTCCTGACCAGTCAGTCAAACATTACGCCTTGTTGGGATAGTGAGAACATACCTGCAGAATGCTCGGAGGGCTGCACAACTTCTGAGCGCCAGGCTAATGGAGAATCCTTCCCAGCCTCCCAGTCTGGAAGCAAACCAAGATGAGAACTGTTTCCATTGTGTGCCAGGGCTGGCTCTGGCCCTGTGCTGGCAGCAGGGCTCCCGCTCGGGGCTGCTCCTGTGCCTTGGGCCTCTGGGCACTCAGGGCCAGCTCCGCAGCAGCTGCAGCACCAGGGACGTTGCTGCACCAGTCCCGTTTCCCCAGGGCTCTGAACCAGCTCCAGAGGCCTGGAAGCCG
The DNA here is from genome assembly GCF_036417665.1 of Passer domesticus. Classification (NCBI taxonomy): domain Eukaryota; kingdom Metazoa; phylum Chordata; class Aves; order Passeriformes; family Passeridae; genus Passer; species Passer domesticus. The sequence goes on from NW_026990166.1 coordinate 122,100, forward strand.
AGGCACCTCCAGCTTTGGCTGCTGCTGGGCCGGGCAAGGGCAGGCCCTGGGGGAAGAGCTGCTGCCACACATCCCCGGCCAGGGCTGAGCCCGGCACAGCAATTACCGTCTGTGCCTGTGCCCGTGTCTGGCATTGCCTCCTTTCCTGCAGCAGGGGCTGGCACCGAAGATGGAGTGCTTCCTTCAAGAAATGCCAACTTCCACTGAAGCACTATGTCCATCTCTTGACAAACGAAGGGAGACAGCTGCATCAGATGGACCTGTTCCCCACTTGGACGGTGGCATCAGAGGTAATATTTGTGAAATTTATGGAGCAGGAAAATGGCCAGATTACAGTGGCATGATGTGAGCACTTCCACCTCCAAACAGGCACCCTTTTCCTAATCTGCAGGGCTCGATATAGTGGGGGATCTCAGGGTGTGTTACAGTTTGGGCTGCCTGTCAGCTGATGCCAAATGCCTTCCGGCAGAGGCTGGGCAGAAGCTGCAGCCAGGCCAGGCTGGGAAACAGCCCTGCAGGGCGTGAAAGCAGCAGCGGGGCAGCGAGGCTGCCATGGATCCCTTCCCGCTGTGCCGGGCACGGCGTGTCCAGATGTGCAGCCAAAGCCCCCGGCTGCTGAGTCCCAGGGGAAGCATGAGAGAAATGCACCCACCTTCTCTTGTCTGCAGGGGTTCCTTCAGCTCTTGCCTCATCTGTTTGGAAGTTTGCAGGGACATCTTATCTGTTGTATCTTGGACTTTCCCTGTTGGAGTACCTTAGAGAAAAATACTTCCATTTCCCAGGAATGGATCCTACAAAAGCAAGGCTCAGCCTTTGAGGTCAGCAGGGACACACTACTCACCACTGTGATGGGAGCTGGGCTTGCGTATAGCATCCAAGGTAGGAGCTGGAGAAGCTGGAGAAGTCCTCCCTGTAGATACATCTGTAACACAACAGCCACAGAAGCTTCTGTCACCTGGTTCCTGCCTGCTTGTCTACAATTCTTCCTTGGTGGCACACTGAGAACATACCTGCAGGAGGCTCCAAGGGCTTCAAAACTTTATTCATCCAAGCTGATGGAGAAGCCTTCCCAGCAACCTCATCTAGAACGGAGCACAGATGAGAACACTTTCCAGGGTGTGCTGGGATCCCCTTCTGCCACAGGGAACTGGGCACTGCAAGGGGGTCGGCTAAGGCCGTGGGAGCCAGATGTGAATAGACATGGCCAAAGGTGCACAGGGGCCTGGGGAGCTCTGGGCTGGCTCCTGGTCACTCTCCACACTCTTTCCCTGCCCTCAGCAACATCCCAGGGAGGGGTGGCTGGAGCAGCACAGGGCCCTGGGGCTCTCTCCCTCAGACACAGAGGAAATCCTCCCTAAAGCCCTGGGGCAAACTGCAGCAGGCAGTGCCACAGCTATGCCTCCCTACCTCCCTCTGTCCCTCCTGCCCTCCTTCTGTGGGGACACCCCCAGATCCCAAGGGCAAACAGCCAGGCCCTCTTAGGACACACTGGAGCCTTGCTCTCCCCCTCTGTCCTTTCCCCACCGTGGGCACCCCGTGCAGTCACTGCCAGGTTTCAGGACATGTCTCCCATGGAGGGACCCCAGTAGGACTGTTCAGGACCCGAGTGCCCTGAGCCTGCTCGGGATAATTCCCCTGGGCTGCGCCGCTCTAGTCCAGGCTGTGCCCGCACTGCCAAGCAGCAGAGAGGGCAGCTCAAGCCTCAGCAGGGCTCAGGCCCAGAGGCACAGCAATTACCTCCTGTGTCTGTGCCTGGCATGGCCTCCCTTCCTGCAGCAGAGGCTGGCACGGAACCACTGCTTCCTCTGGGAAATGCTTCCATCTGGACAGGCTCTCCTTTCATTTCTGGAAAATGGAAAAGTGACAGCTGGATCAGATGGAAACATTCCTGACTGGGAATGGGGAAGGGGACAATTTCAGGAGGCATCACTTGTGAAAGGAATGGATAAGGATCAGAAAACACCCAGGATTTTGGGACAACCCATGGCTGCTTCCTTCCCCAAAGAGCCCCAACATCTGATCTGCCTGGACACCAGGAAATTGCAGGGGATCTGAGGGTGGGCATGTCCGTTGGTCCAGTTTGGGCTGTCTGTCAGCTGATGCCAAATGCCTTCCTGCAGAGGCTGGGCAGAAGCTGCAGCCAGGCCAGGCTGGGAAACAGCCCTGCAGGGCGTGAAAGCAGCAGCGGGGCAGCGAGGCTGCCATGGATCCCTTCCCGCTGTGCCAGGCACGGCGTGTCTAGATGTGCAGCCAAAGTCCCCGGCTGCTGAGACCCAGGGGAAGAATGAGGGAAATGCACCCACCTTGCCTTCTCTGCAGACGTTCCTTCAGCATTTGCCACATGATTTCTAATGGGTCCTGGAATTTCTTGCCTGCCATGTCTTTGGTCTCTCCTGTCGTAGGACCTTAAGAGAAAGTAGTTCCATTTCCCAGGAATGGATCCCACAAAAGCAGGGCTCAGCCTTTGGGGTCAGCAGGGACACACTACTCACTCCTGTGATGGGAGGTGGGCTTTTGTGCAGCATCCAAGGTAGGAGTTGATGGAGTTGACCCTTCAGACACATCTGTAAAACAACAGCCACAGAAGCTTCTGTCACCTAGTTCTTACCAGTCAGTCAAATATTACGCCTTTGTGGGACAGTGAGAACATACCTGCAGAATGCCCAGAGGGCTTCACAACTTCAGAGGGCCACGCTAATGGAGGAACCGTCCCAGCATCCCAGTCTGGAAGCAAACCAAGATGAGAACTGTTTCCATTGTGTGCCAGGGCTGGCTCTGGCCCTGGGCTGGCGGCAGGGCTCCCGCTCGGGGCTGCTCCTGTGCCTTGGGCCTCTGGGCACTCAGGGCCAGCTCCGCAGCAGCTGCAGCGCCAGGGACGTTGCTGCACCAGTCCCGTTTCCCCGGGGCTCTGAACGAGCTCCAGAGGCCTGGAAGCCGAGGCGCCTCCAGCTTTGGCTGCTGCTGGGCCAGGCAAGGGCAGGCCCTGGGGGAAGAGCTGCTGCCACACAGCCCCGGCCACGGCTGAGCCCGGCACAGCAATTACCTGCTGTGCCTGTGCCCATGTCTGGCATTGCCTTCTTTCCTGCAGCTGGGGCTGGCACCAAAGATGGAGTGCTTCCTTCAGGAAATGCCAACTTCCACTGAAGCTCTATGTCTATCTCTTGACAAAGGAAGGGAGACAGCTGCATCAGATGGAGCTGTTCCTCACTTGGGCGGTGGCATCAGAGGTAATATTTGTGAAATTTACGGAGCAGGAAAATGGCCAGATTACAGTGGCATGATGTGAGCACTTCCACCTCCAAACAGCCACCCTTTTCCTAATCTGCAGGGCTGGATATAGTGGGGGAATCTCAGGATGTGTAACAGTATGGGCTGCCTGTCAGCTGATGCCAAATGCCTTCCGGCAGAGGCTGGGCAGAAGCTGCAGCCAGGCCAGGCTGGGAAACAGCCCTGCAGGGCGTGAAAGCAGCAGCGGGGCAGCGAGGCTGCCATGGATCCCTTCCCGCTGTGCCGGGCACAGCGTGTCCAGATGTGCAGCCAAAGCCCCCGGCTCCTGAGTTCCATGGGAAGCACGATGGAAAGGCACCCACCTTGTCCTCCCTGCCGCATTTTCTTCAGCTCTTGCTTCATCTGTTTGGGTGGTTCCAGGGATATCTTGTCTCTTGTGTCTTGGATCTTCCCTGTCATAGGAACTTAGAGAAAAATACTTCCATTTCCCAGGAATGGATCCCACAAAAGCGGGGCTCAGCCTGTGGGGTCAGCAGGGACACACTACTCACCCCTGCCATGGGAGCTGGGTTGGGGCCAAGCATCCAGCCCTGGAGCTTGAGAAGTCCTCCCCGCAGACACACCTGTAACTCAACAGCCACAGAAGCTTCTGCCATCTCTGCTGATCTGCATGGGCACCACTGAGCCACAGCAGCGGTGAGGGGATCGTGCAGGGCGCGGGCACACACGTGCATGGTTCTGTGCTGGCACCTGCAGCGCTGCCTCCCTGGCCCAGCTTTGGGCTCTGAGCTGGCAGCTCTCCCAGGGGAAAGGCCTTGACCTACCCTCAGCATCTCCCTGAGCCTCAGTCCTGGATGTGGGACCTTCACCGGCAGGTTCAGCTGCAAAGAAAGGCAGGACAGAAGAGCTCCTGTGGCACTGCAGGAGATCCTCAGGCTGCCCACAAGGCTCAGCCCCGGGGCACAGCCCTGGGCCCGGCCCCTTCCCTCTCTGCTCTTCTCTGTGACTGCACAGAGCACACGGAAGGACACACTGGCACAGCACACGGGAGGAAGATTGAAAGCTAAATGCTCCTTCCTCCCACTGACAGTGATCCTGTGGGAGCCCTCAGGCCTCCAGAAGGGAGCAGGGCAAGGTTTCCAGATTCTTTTAATCTTAAGATTATATTAAGGGAAATGGTTTATAAGTGAGCTTCTGTTGCACTGACCCTGATTATTCACTAAGGAAAGGCAGAATGAAAACTTGCCTCCAGCATCCTCCAGAAACTTCAAACCATCATTCATCAGGATTTCCTGAGAACCCATGTCACGATTCCAGTCTAAAAGGGAGCGGAGATCAGAACCATATCTGTGGCATGCTGGGATCCCCTTCTGCCACAGAGAACTGGGCAATGCAGGGGTGTTGGGTAAGGCTGTGGGAGCCAGATGTGAATGGACATGGCCAAAGGTGCACAGGGGCCTGGGGAGCTCTGGGCTGGCTCCTGGTCACTCTCCAACCTCTTTGCAGGCCCTTTGCAACATCTCTGGAGGGGTGGCTGGAGTAGCCCAGGGCCCGTGGGGTCTCTCTCCCTCCCACACAGGAAAGCCTCCCTAAACCCCTGGGCAAAACCATCCCCAGCGCTTCCCAGGGAGCAGGGAGCGCTGTCCCGGGAAAGGGCAGCCAGGCTGCCGGCTCACCTGCTCGCCGCGCTTGCAGCGGAGCAGCCTGGGCAGCCCTGGCAGGCAGGGCCACGGCCAGGAGCAGCAGGAGTAGGAGGCGCAGAGCAAGGGCCATGGTGCCTTGTCCTCCGCCAGTCCTGCAGCTCTTGCTGCCACCGCTGTCCCGACACCGCTGTCCCAACGTCAGCACCGCTGCTGCCACCGCTGCTGCTGCCGCAACAGTTGTGCTCAGGGACTGAGTGCTGGCTCCTTGTGCTGCTGTGCAACCACGGAGCTCTGGCACCTCTGGCACCTCTGTGACCTCAGGGCCTGCTGAGAGCTCAGCCTGCTGTGACCCCAGAGCCCTGCTGTGACCTCATGGCCTCAGCTGTACCCCCAGAGTGTGCGCCCGTCCGCATGAATGGACTGCCCTGATTGTAAATGTTTTGCTTCATCAAAGGGCCATTGCTCAGCAAAACCTTTCTTTTGCCTGCTGACATTGCTGGTCAGGCTGCGTCCCTCAAGATGCTCTTATTGTTGCAGTTCACATTTATTTTATTGATTTCATTTTAAGTGTTGTTTAAGGGCTCGGTTGTGCCCCCATGTTTTTCCTGACTTGGTTTACCTGTGGGTTTTACCCTCCCTCCAAACTGTCCCTCGTGCCCTTCCCCACCCCTTGTTCCAGCTCTTTCCCTGCCTGTCAAGGCAACCCAGCCCCTTGGTTGCCAAACCTTTGGGCCAATCCCTGACTGCAACTCCCCTTTGGAATTCCCCTACTCCTGGGAGCCCCATTGGCCCTTGTGACCCATCCTCTCCACCCTCCTACCCCAACTGGCCCCAGACACTTGATGTAATCCCCTCACTCCTCTCCTGAGGATTCCCTATTGGTTCATTGTTTGCATCCACCCCATGACTTGTATGTGTACAAAACCCCTTGGGCAGTACAGCTAGGGGCTTTTCATCCTGTTCTCTTCGCCTGGACTAAACTGTTCCTTGTGGAACCTGAAGACGGGACGCCTCCTCCTTTCTCCTGTGCCTCGTCCGTGTCGTGACTTGTGTCTGGCACTGGAGAGCAAGTGGCACTAAAGGTTCTGCCTCTGGTAAATCCCCATAGCGAGGTAGTTCCCAACTCCTGCCGTAGTGCCGGAGTTCTAAGAGCTAGCCCAGGTTCCAGCACTCACTTCACTAATGTACCGAATGCCCCTTCTTCAGAGCCTGCTCTGGTGCTCTGCCATCTCACACAGCAGAGTGTGATTCACATACTGCAGCCCAGAGTTAGGTTGTTGCAACATTGAAATGGGTGTGGTTGGCAGGATGGCTGGGCATAAATCACTACAGAACTAAAGCAAATGTGTGCACGGTCCCAGGCTGGACTTGAATAGGCACAGGACTTGTGGAAAGATGAGGACAAGATAGCAGAGAACAATGGAAAAACCAGCTGAAAAGGAGGACATGCTAAAGGAGTTATTTGTGCACATTTGGGGGTATATTTTTTTGTTGGGTGCAAAGCAAAATGAAAAGCTCCTAAATGCCCAAAAGATGAGAACTGTGTGTGATAAATAGATATGATTCATGCTGACAAATTTGAAAGAGTAATCAATATTAATAAAGTAATTAATATTTGGAAATAATAAAACAGTTAAAGGTGTAATGCCAAGCAAGAAAGGGAGAGGAGGGTTTATCCCTCTCCCCACCGTTCTCCTGCAGCTGTTCAGAACAGGAAGAAGCAAGAGATAACAATTACTGAATTTAGTTGGAAGGGAGGAGAATTTGGTTGGACACCAGGAAAATGTTGATTATATGAGATCCACTGCTTTAATGTTAGAACACAATATTGGTTTATACAGTACCAGCTTGGTGCACATGTGTAATCCAAAAGATGAAGTACAGGACATGGAGGAAGAGGAGAGGCCTTCCTCAAAGAAGATCCCCAAAGAGTGGTGCAACTTACTTAAAGAAGTGTGGAGCATGAGTGGTAAAGGTGATGATGAGGGCAGTGATACAAGTGTGACGAATTGAAAATGGGAGGAGATGGTAATGACATACAGCATAAAAAGGGGAGTTTTGTCTTGACAAGCTAGTCCATGAGGTGACGGGGGTCCAAAAGCCCTGCACTCCGTACCCCACGCATACCCCGCATGGTTAGTTTTGCTCATACGCTATTATCAGGACCAAATTATTCGTAATTTAAACCAAATTATATAGTCAGTGTTTTGAGTTTATTCAATTGTATATATATTAAGTTACATAATTAAAATTGCTGTTTTATTTAATTTTGTTGGGTGTGTTTGTTTGGTTTTTTTGATTGGAAAATTTGGCAAATATAACATGTGGAATGTCCTCCACAGCAGAGTGTCAGACCTCTGGATCTTTTTAAACAATTTTATCAAGGTGGAACTGTGGCAGCTTCAGCTGGTGCCTCTGGAGGACCTTGAACAAAGAACCCCTGAGCTTTTCTACCCTCCCAGGTGAAGTGTGATAGTCTGGGGTCTTGCTGCTGTGTCCGAGTGCCGGGCCACTGGCTGGCACCACAGGTCCCCAGACCCTCTGCTGAGGCATCCCTCTCCAAGAGTCAAGTTTAGTCTGTCACATTTGGCTTTTCTCTCTGATCCACCACCAGGACCAAAGATCACACGGTCGTGAGGATGTAAAAATGCCTGTTCCTTCTGTAACATTGCTGTTGTGTGACAGCCGTGCAGGCAGAGCAGGCAGCTGTAGGGATACTGACTCGTTTCCCTGGTGCCAGCCGCGCTGCATCCATCGAGCTGCTGGGTCTTGGTGCTCGCTGGGACGCGGCCCGGCCCGGCACCACGGGAATTAGGAAGGGTCTTGAAGGAATCCCCACACGTTAAAGCAGACGATTTAGCCTGGGATTTTAAGTTGTTTCTCAGTTAACCTTGTAAAAGGCCAAAACAAGTCTCCTATGAATTCTGTCCCTGTCAAGTTCAGTTCCGCCGCGAAAGCCCCTCAGCATTCTCAGGGCAGTGGCAGGAGCCGGGTGCTGGCCCGGAGCCCCGCTGGCCGGGGAGAGCACGGCCCAGAGCGAGCCCCTGCTGCCCGGGATGGCCACAGGCCCGGGGGAGCCGGGCGGGCAACGCCAGGGCCCTGTCCAGGGCTCCTGGGGCTCCTCTGGCATCTGTTCCGTCCCCTCGGGCGCTGAGCGGTGCCCGTCCCGCGGGGCTGTCTGTGCCTGGCCCCAAAAGAGGCAGGGCCGGGGCTGTGGCCCCTGGGCTGGTGGTGCCGACTGCCCGGCGCTCAGCACCGCCCGTGCCGTGCCGGTGCAGCGTGACCCGGCGGGGCAGCTCCGCCTCGGCGCCTCGCCACCGCCATCCCGGCACGGCGGCTGGCCCTGGGCCGCGGCAGCCCCGAGCCGCACGGGCCCGGGAGGGACTGCCGGAGGTCCCCGTCCCCTGCGTGCCTCAGCAGACACTCCGGCCCCACTGTGTACAGCAGGAGGGACACAAAGCACCTGCACGCTTACGAGAGTCCACAGCCCTTTCTACATGTGAAATGAGACCCCAGAACTGTGACATGTGCCTCAGGAGAGATCCCAGCACCCTGCACACCTTGGGAGAGATCCCAAACCCTCTGCATGCCTCACACAGGATTCCAAATCCCTTGCATGACTTGAAGTGGACCCTGATGGTCTCCATGCCTCAGAGGAAACCTAAAATATCCCTGGGTGTGTCACAAGGGACCCCACCCCCTCGTGCATCTTACAGGGGACTCCAAAGCCCCCACGTGCCCTACAGGGAAGTCCAGGCCAGCTACGCCGAGTGTTTCGACCTGGAAATCAAGTCTGGTTGCACCTGGGTTGTTGTGTCTCTGGGGCTGCTCACCAGCCCTGTCAGACTCCAAGGCCACACAGCCCTTCCCTTCCCTTCCCTTCCCTTCCCTTCCCTTCCCTTCCCTTCCCTTCCCTTCCCTTCCCTTCCCTTCCCTTCCCTTCCCTTCCCTTCCCTTCCCTTCCCTTCCCTTCCCTTCCCTTCCCTTCCCTTCCCTTCCCTTCCCTTCCCTTCCCTTCCCTTCCCTTCCCTTCCCTTCCCTTCCCTTCCCTTCCCTTCCCTTCCCTTCCCTTCCCTTCCCTTCCCTTCCCTTCCCTTCCCTTCCCTTCCCTTCCCACCGCTGGTCACAGTGAAGCCATATGCAGAATAAATAGACTCCACTGTCGCCCTGGTTTTTAATGTTCTGTCCTGGATTAGGGTCACTCTGGGAGAAAACCTCCAAAGGGGCCCCCCAGAAAGCAACCCCACATGGCCCCTTCCCCCCAGCAGTTCGGGTAGGATTCCTTGCAGAGAAGTGGAAAGAACCTGTTTATTTGACAGGCAAAACACCCCCAGCACACAAAATGAACAATACCAGATGACAATGCTTTCACCCATCTGAAAAGGATGACAAATTCAGAAAGTCTTTCCTGGCAGTGGTGGCTCTGCTGTCGCTCCCTCCGGCGCTGGGGATAGCTGCTGCAGGCCACAGGATGCAAACTCTCGGTGTTTCCCAGGTCCCAGTCTGGAGCAGGTGTGAGTGGTTTCAAAAAGGGAAAGGAAAAACAGTCCAGGGAAAAATCTGTACTGCTTAGCTAAACTGACTAACAAGCAGAAGCCAAAAAGCAAAAGCAAAGCAGGAGCACAGCAGAAGCAAGAGCAAATCAAGCAACAGCAAGCAAAGCAAAAAGCAAAAGCTGCATTATGAACTGAGCTGTCTGTCTGTCCTGCCAGCCGTGGGGGAGCAGGCTGATAACAAACCAAAACAAACCTTGCTCTTCAGGGCCAGTCGTGAAGGCACAGTACGTAATATCCAGCATTAACAGAACACACGATTGGGGATGCAAGCATCATAACCTCACCCTAGGACAAGTTCTTCTAAACCTTCTGATGTTTACATTCTTGTAACAAACTTTCTCACACACGTTATGCAAATAACGTATTGTTATGCATTCTTTTCTGCAGGAGGAGAAATTTGATGGACTGTTGGTTTGTCCAGTGTCATTGGAGAAGTGGCACTTTCACCCTCCAATCCACTCTCACTTTTGGAAATCTGTAAATGTTGGAGTCAGAAATTCAACTGCCCCCTTTTCTACCTTGGAGAGATGCGTGTCTGCGTTGTTACATTTCATGTCCTGTAGCGCCACTCCACAAACTGATGTAGTTATGAAGTGGGGATGCATGTCAGGGCCTGGCACAGGTGAGATGGCTCTCGTGAAAACTTGTGCCCCGAGCCCTGGTCCGAGCCACATCTTTGTTCACAAACCTGTTCCATATGCAATGCATTACACAATCTCTTCATGCACATTCAACCCCTGGCCCCGCCTGTCCTCCCCTCACATGGCGATGAGATCCACGCCCTTCTGGGCACGCGTTGTTTCCTGTGGTGGTCACACTGGGGTCTTTGGTGGTCTCTGAGGCCGAAGGCTGTGGTCTTGGTCATGACTGAACTTTTGAACTTTTCTCCTTTGTGCGTGCACTGTGGTCCCCTGGTGCTTATCTGAGTACGTCTGTTGGTTTGGATCAGCTTGGAGACAGAGGAGCTCCTTAGTCTAGGCTTCCTGCATTCCCTGGTCTTCTCCTGGTGTTATGAGTAAAAAAGTTATCTGTAGCTATGATATTTTATTAAAAATCCTTTCCTAGGATTTTTCCCCTCCTGAGGAGCTGAGGGCCTCAGGAAAGAAATGTAAACAATAACTATCTGCTGCTGTGGAATGCAACAGGTGCATCTTCCATTGGTCCATGTGGATTGGTTTCACTTGATGACCAATCACAGCCAACTGTGTTGAGCCTGTGAGCAGTCACAAGATTTTTGTTATGCATTCCATTCTATTCTTCTTCTTTGTAGCCTTCTGGTCATTTTTTCCTCTCTGTTCTTTTAGTATAGTTTTAATGTAGTATTTTAATAGAATATATAATAAATCAGCCTTCTGAAATGGAGTCAAGCCTCGTGTCTCCACACCTGGGGTGTTCGCCCCAACAAATTATCCATTTTTTTTAAGGCTGCAAAGTTAAACCGGTTGGGCCAGTTGTTGAGAGTTGAAGGGTTGACTGTTTGTTGTTGATAGCTTCATGTTGCAATCACCTCTTGTTAACAGTTTTTCTTCAATTACCTGTTAATGGTTAGAAATCAAGCGCAGTTGTCCCCCTGCTGCTTCCCAGGAGCCTGCAGGTAGCAGGAGGAGGTGACATCAGAGCTAGTATGCAGATGAGAATGCATTTCACCAAATTTTGCAATTTTCCAGGAAAAAAACCCCTAAAACCAAGAAGCCAACATGGAATTATGAAACCTAAGTAAGGTCTAAAGGTGAGGAACTTAATCCAGTACCTGCTAAGATCCTTTTTACTCCTCACCCTAACCTGAAAGGATGTCAGCTAGGAAGAGGACCTGGAATGTTAGACCAAAAAAGCGGAATTCCCACTACTCCCTCGAGGACGGAAGCCCCAGCTCTGCCTGCATACCAGCGGGCACAGCTGCATCATCCTCCTCCTCCGTGCCACTCCTGGGAGCAGCGGGAGTGCGGGCGACCTGTCGTTTCTCCCCAACCTGAGCTGAATTTTTTAAATAAAGGCATTAAAAAGGTGAAAGATCTCCTGCCCTATTTATTATGCTAGGGTCTCGTCCAGGAGATCCACACCTGAAGAGGACACCAGGACTGGGACGGCCGCCCGCCCTGGACCTGCAGGACAGCTGGCTCTCAGGATCAGAGAAGATCGGCTTGGGACAGTGACAGGGAGCAGCGCCGGACTGGTGAGAGTATCCGGCGGCAGGAGAGGGAGGCGAGCGAGTGTGTGTGAGTGAGACGAGGGCCGGCAGCTCGGGCCCTCGAAGCGAGTGAGGACCCCTCAGTACCACGGTTCCGCACCCCCGCCAGGGGGCCGGCCGGGAACAGGGGGAAGCGAGTGGAATTGGTGATTGAGGCGCCTCCAAAGGGGTAAAGAGGACCCCCCTCGGGGCATGGGGAGGAAATAGTAGGTGAGTGGCACGCATCCCAAAAGCCCTGATACAGGTCCTAAGGAAGGAAGTTACGCAATTTAGAAAATCAGGCAGTTTTGTTATTAAGTCCTGACGACGGAAGTCAAAGCACAAGGTCTGGCAGAGGAAGCCTATCCCGAGTTTTTTAAAGCTCTGGTAATGTAAGTCCTGACAGGGGGAAGTCAGGCAAACTAAAAATCAGGCCATACTTTTGTTTTAAGTCCTGACAAGGGACGTCAGGCAAATTCAGAAGTCCTGAGTAGGATTTGGGCAAGTCCAAAAGTCCTGTAGGCAAACGAAGTCCTGACGAAAGGAGGTCAGGCAAACTCAGCCTCAGAGGCCAGGGTCTTGAGGTTTTTTTTGTTGAGTCTTGGCAAAGGAGGCTGAGGTCTCAACAAAGTCCTGACGAAAAGGGTCAGGCATATTGGAGTTTCGGCAGAGGAGGCTGGGACTTCACAAATAGGATTTACTTTTGAGCTGCCTGTCAGTAGCAGAAGCACCTTTGTAATTTTTGAGGCCCGAAAAAATGGAAGGGTGTAATAGTAAGGAAAGTGGCCAGAGACTGGGGAATATAACTCCCCATATTCCCCTAGGTGAACTGTTAGAGAGATGGGACTCTATAGAGGCCACAGAGGGCTTAGATAAATTTAAGATGATTCACTACTGTTCAGAAGCGTGGCCAGAATTGGACGTGCAAGGTGGATGGCTCTGGTGTGGGACAAAAGACAAGTGGATGTGTCAACAGCTGAGTCAGTGTGTGACAGCTCGAGAGGATACTGATCCCCAGCAATTATTATATGTAGCTTGTTGGTTAAAGAGTGCTTTCGAGGATGAAGGAGTGCGAATTTGTAAGGTGCAGAGGACAAAAGAGGGGAATGAAGGAGGGGATGCTGGAATTAAAGAGATTAGTAAAAGGTGGCACCCCCTGGACTACTTGCCTCCTGATGCCCCTCCACCTTAGAACCCTCTCCTTCAGGCACCTCAAATAGCAGATCCGTCTCTTCCCCCGGCGGCCATGGGGGCCATTCCCTCACCACCCCCTTCGACTCCTTTAGCTGCTTCTGCACCCCCACTAGTGCCTACTTCAGCTGCTGCATGCTCCACCCCTTCTCCAGCTCCACTTAACATGCACTCAAGCTCTTCTCCCCCTCCTACTGCTGTCCCTCCACCTCCTCCTAACTGGGAGACAAATGCCTCCTTACCTGGTAACCTCTTATCACCAGATACAGCTGTTGGCCTACAGCAGGTCCAGGTTAATGCTAATAGCCCTCAAATGAGTAATTTTGTGTCTGAAGATGGGCCACACTGCGGTACCCGATCCATGACCTCCAAGGTAGAGAGACTTTTTCCCCTTAGAGAAGTTCCTATGGGAGGAGTAGCAGGAGGTGTTGGTTTTGTGAATGCTCCTCTAACTGCTTCTGAGGTGAGAGGATTCAAGAGGGAGTTAGGGAATTTAGTTGAAGACCCTGTGGGTATTGCAAACCAAGTGGATCAATTCTTAGGTCTAAATATCTGCACTTGGGGGAAATGAATTCCATTCTAAATATATTATTTTCCCCAGAAGAGTTCCGAATTATTAGAGGTGCTAGCATAAGAATTTGGGACAAAGATAATCATCCAGGGCCCCAAGTGCCATCAGGTGCAGAAAAATTGCCACTAGTGGATCCCAATTGGAACCCTAATCAGGAGGAAGGAAGCAAGGAAGGCCATGATAGAGTACAGGTCTTTGATAATCAGGGGGAATCAGAGAATCAGTTCCCAATGCAACTAATACAAAATTAGCATTCAAGAGTGCACAAGAGAAGGATGAAACTCCTGCTACTTGGCTTAATTGCCTAAAGCAGAACTTCCAGTTGTACTCCAGAACAGACCCGGACACCAAGGAGGGTCAGGTGCTACTAAAGGTCCAATTTCTTACTACATCTTGGCCTGATAAACAGAGAAAACTGGAAAAGATTGAAGATTGGCCAGAGAAGGACATTAATGAGTTATTGAAAGAAGCATTGAAGGTATATTTAAGGAGGCAAGAAGAAAAAGCAAAGGCCAAGGCTAGTATCATGGTCGCTATAGCTAGAGGAAATGTGGGGGGCAAGCAACTCTATCCTACAATCCAAGGTAACAAAAGAGTGGGAGAGTCCACCACCAGGAGCAGGCAAGGAAACGCCAGTACTGTCAGGGACAGGAGGAATGGAGAGGCCTCAAGCCCCTTTGAGCGAAAGGCGCTGCTGGTACTGTGGAGCAACTGGACCCCCAAAACTGTTCAGCCTAAAGTTGTGAAACCGTGGCTAGCTGATCAGGAGAGCAAAGGAAGCAGCTTTAGAACCAGGGGATCCGGTAGAAGTTTTTAAAGCAGAAACCATGCCTGAGGAGGGAGGAAGATAAGAACCTATATTTAGTAAAAAAAAAAAGTAAAGGCTATAAAAGATTTAAAGTTGCACCAAGGGCAGCGAGGGGAGTGGTTAAGATCAGATGGACGGGTGTTCCTAAACAAAGCACTTGCTGGGACAGTGCTAACAGGACCACATAATTTAACTCACTGAGGAGTCCAAGGACTATGTGATCATTTCCTAAGAAATAACTTGTGCATAAGTGTATATGACCTAGCAGAAGCAATTAGAAAAGGCTGTTTAATTTGCCAAAAAGTGAACCAGAAGGTTATGAAAAAGGTAGCAGCTGGAGGGAGGGAATTGACTCTCAGGCCTTTCCAGAGCATAGAGATGGATTTCACTAAGATGCCCCCAGAGTAAGGATAGAAGCATCTACTGGTTATAGTAGATCATCTCACCCATTGGGTAGAAGCCTTCCCGACAAAAAAGGAAACAGCCCAGGTTGTGGCAAGGGTAATCTTGGAGAACATCATCCCCAGATATGGAATGGTGAATACCATAGACTCAGACCGAGGTCCACATTTTGTGGCCCAAACATTGCAAAATATAATTGAAGTTTTAGGAATAAAATGGAGATTACATACTCCGTGGCACCCCCAGAGTTCTGGGAGGATGGAAGGGATGAACAAAACTCTCAAAAATTAGTATTAACTAAACTGATCGAAGAAACAAAAATGAATTGGCTAAAGTGTTTGCCCCTAATGCTTTTGCGCATCAGAACAAGACCCCGGTCTGATATAGGGATTTCACCCTATGAAATGATGCTTGGACTGCCATTCTTGTTAACACCCTGTAGCACAGGAGACTATTTGGAAGAAGAAGCAGCTACCAGAAAATATTTAGAAGTCATTGGAAGAACCCTGGAAGGACTTAGAAAAAGAGGATACCTCCCCCAAACCTCCCCTCTTGACAGAAAAGCACGTAACATTAACCCAGGAGATTGGGTTTTGAAATAATCCTGCAATAGTAGACCATTAATGCCTAAATTTGAAGGCCCCTTTCAGGTACTCCTCATCGCTAATTCAGCTGTGCGGACCAGAGAAAAGGGTTGGACCCACATCACGAGAATTAAAGGACCAGTCCCACCCGCCAGCATTGGACAAGATTGGTCAGTGTTTCCCTCTGGTATTGGATCAGATTCCACACCACCCTCACCCCCTAACTCAGGACAGGATTCAGCCACATCAGGAGTTAATTCAGCTGAGTATACCATTGTAAAAGGACCAAAAGACTTAAAGTTGACACTCAAAAGGAAGAGCCAAAAAGACTGATGAACTGCATAAGAAAAGAGTTTAGAATCATAACATATCCTAAAGTGTTTTAAGAGATTTGTAAAAGTTAAAAATTGTTAATAGGTAATTCTGGTGAAGTCCTCCCAACTTAGTACCAAAGACTGAGGGTTAATCTTCTGCAGAGTACTCCCCTAAGAGAGACCAAATCAGTAAGGACAGATCAAGAGAGGTTTAACCAGGGAAGCAAATAGAAGAGACTCTAAAGAGCTTGGGAACTTCTCCTTAGTAAAATCCCCAAGAAGCAAGGCCGGGTGGGCAGGCTGTGCAAGATGACCCATACCGGACTCTTGGGAAGGGTAGTAATAATGGCTTTCATTGCTAGTGGTGCTCTGGGGAGCCCAAGAGAGCCGTGCAGTGAGTACTACCAACCCCTCTGTGAGGAAGAAGAAGTAAGTTCTTTGTTGAGAGTCCACACCAATTTAAGCCGTAATTGTGTTAACCTCTCCCAGTTGATCTTTTATCAAGAGAATGAGAAAATCTATTGGATGGCCCGGAACACCGCCACCTTTAGGCAGCAACTCCTGGCAGAGCACCCTGTAGAAGAGGCCTGGTGGTACTTTGAACATGATGCTACTGAAGCAAGCCTGGTAAATCTGGTCAGAGGAAAAGAAATAGTAAAAGAAGAAGAGAACAAGACCATTTAGCAACACCCCCAAGTAAAAATCTAATAAGAGAAGAATGTATGTTAAGGAAAGGAAGGGGTACAGTACGCCAGTAGGAAGAATGGCTTGTAAAAGGTATTTAGCAGTAAAAGACTCTGCTACGCGGTGGATCCCAAGAGATCCAAATAGAATTTGGCCTGTTAAGAAAAAAGAGAACAAGTGCATTTACAATAAAACATATAGACTTTATGAGTATGATAAAAAAGAGATAAACCTCTTTTGGAGAATGAAAGAAATTTCTAAATATTGGCAGGGCCCAACAGAAACTAATCGTACGTTTCGGGAGACCCCTAAACACCTGTTTTGGATCTATGCTACTACAGCATCCACTAAATTGCCAAGAGACTGGTCTGGCAGTTGCATCATTAGGATTATAAAACAAGCTTTCTTTATATTACCCAAAGAATCTGGATCAAGTTGAACAGTTCCTATATACAGCGATTTAAGAAAAACCAAATGGAAGAAGCAATATATAGTAAACAAAATTATGAAGCTACAAGCAGTATTAGAGATAATATCTAATCAGACCGCATTAGCTCTTAATCATATTAATGACCAACTCACCTAAACCAAAACAGTAATTTATCAAATCAAATTAGTTGTAGCAGTCGTTTGAAGCATCTTAAACGAAATAAGAAAACTAGCATATGTAAGAAATCAAGAAAGGACTCCTGCACTGGATTCCACTTGTGGGATAACCCATGGACTTTCAAAAGAGGTTGGAAAACTAAAGCCTTCTTCACAGTGTGTACACATGTTAGTTTGCTCTTCTTATTTCCCTGCTTATTTAAAATAGTGACATCTGCCGTACAGAATAACCTACGGATCTCTAAAGAAATTAACCTGAAAAAAACCAAAAAAAGGAATGAAATTGAGTAACTATGATCACCAAAGTGCTCAGGAATTTTATAATCAATATAAAAATTATAAGAAATTCTATGCTAATGAGCCAAAAATTGCAAGTTGATGCAAGCTTAAGCTTCAGCCTGATCAAAGAAAAAAAGGGGGGACTGTTATGTGTAAAAAAGTTGTCCTTTTTTTTTAAGGCTGCAAAGTTAAACAGGTAGGGCCAGTTGTTGTGAGTTGAAGTTTTGACTGTTTCTTGTTGGTAGCTTCACATTGCAATCACCTCTTGTTAATAGTTTTTCTTCAATTACCTGTTAATGGTTAGAAATCAAGCGCAATTGTCCCCCTGCTGATTCACCTGAGCCTGCAGGTAGCAGGGTGGGGGGGATGACACCAGAGCTAGTATGCAGATGAGAATGCATTTCACCAAATTTTGCAATTTTCCAGGAAAAAAACCCTAAAAACAATGAGCCAACATGGAACTAAGAAACCTAAGTAATGTCCAAAGGTGAGGAACTTAATCCAGTATCTGCTAAGATCCTTTTTACTTTTCACCCTAACCTGAAAGGATGTCAGCTAGGAAGAGGACCTGGAATGTTAGACCAAAAAAGTGGAATTCCCACTACTCCCTCGAGGACGGAAGCCCCAGCTCTGCCTGCATACCAGCGGTCACAGCTGCATCATCCTCCTCCTCCGTGCCACTCCTGGGAGCAGTGGGGTGCGGGTGACCTGTCCTTTCTCCCCAACCTGAGCTGAATTTTTTAAATAAAGGCATTAAAAAGGAGAAAGATCTCCTGCCCTATTTATTACGCTGGTATTGTCCTTCATAGCAAGAAGCTTCAGAAATTTGCATTTTCCTATGCCCTTTGTACCATGGCAGAGGTTTCTTAAGTAAAAGGTTAAAATTCAACACATAATTCTACAATTTAAAATTTAAATGCTTAGTCCATATTGCTAACTTAATTGAACCCCCCAAAACCTCCATTTCAACAGCAGCCCCTGCCTGGCTTCTGCCTGCCCACACCGTGGGCATCCACGGCTCCTCCTGGGCATGGAGCTCAGTCAGTGCTGGTGCTGGGTGGGCTTTGCTGCTGCTGCCACCTGGACACTGGGGTGACCGCTTGTCCTGGGTTGCAGTGTAAAGATGTATTCTAATGCCATCCTGAAGAGCTGCTGAAACCAGGAGGGGCATTGTTTCTTCCTTATCTCCTGTTAATGGGCCCATCAATGTCTTGCCACATGACTCAGAGATAACTCCCTCCCAGAGCCATTTCTGTTTCATGGCTAATCAAGGACCCACAGTATGAGGCAGAATGATATCAGCCCACTGTGAGATGCTCTGCCCATGGGGGAGGAGCTAAGCATCCCCAGCTGGATATAATCTGGGTTTTGGGACACAACAAGCAGCCTCTCCACTGGATTCCAGAGGAACCGCCGCCCTTACCCACTGCTTTTCCAGAGGATGAGAGCTACCAGATTGTTTCGACAGGATCACCACTTCCACAAGTCCATTTCATCTGGACTGCTACCACCACCCTAACTAGCAGGGTGTCAGGCTGTATTCTGACCCTGTCAGTGGTTTTTCTTTTGTATTATTGCATGTATTTTGGTTTTTTTTCCCGTTTCCTAATAAATTGTATTTCTGACTTGGAGCCTCTCACTGGTTTGGCTTTCAAACTAGGACACAAATCCATCTCTTTATTTGAACACAGGAATGGGCCATTGCCTACCCTGCAAGCGGGAGTTGGAGGGGGGGGGAGGGTGGGGTGGGGTGGGGTGGGGTGGGGTGGGGTGTCACCTTCAGTGTTGCCTAGAGGGCAAGGCCAGGGGGCTCAGGGTCAGGGGAAGGGATGCGTTGGTCTCAGGAGGTGCTGGAAGGTGCTGGGCTGGTCCTGGGGTCCCTAGCGGAACTCGGGTTGGCTGGGATGGGACAGACAGAGAGAAAAAAAGGAATGAAGGCAGCTTGGGGAGGCCCATGGGGAGAGCAGGTGGCAGTGGGATCTACAGGGCAATAAGAGACTTCCTTGTTGACGGTTGTTCTGGGGTCCTCTTCACAGAACACTTGAGAGGGCTGTCCAGGCCGTTACTGCTGCTGGAGAAGCTGCTCACGCTGTCT
The DNA here is from genome assembly GCF_036417665.1 of Passer domesticus. Taxonomy (NCBI): domain Eukaryota; kingdom Metazoa; phylum Chordata; class Aves; order Passeriformes; family Passeridae; genus Passer; species Passer domesticus. The sequence goes on from NW_026990166.1 coordinate 141,228, forward strand.
GGGTGTGAGGTGCAGCCACCGTCTTCCAACTCCTGTCCCGAGGTGCTCCTGTGCAGAGAGGAGGTGGCTGAGGCCCCAGCTGCCAGTGGCACACAGGGACCCTCGTGCACAGCAGGGCCCAGAGCTGGCAAGGCTCCCCAGCACGGCTGGAGCTGCTGGCACAGCTGGGCCCCGCTGGACAGCTGCCCCTCAAGGCCCCGGCCAGCAGGGCACGGCTCTGGGCAGGGTCCCTGGCCAGGAGCGGGCCCCAGAGCGCCTCTGCCTTTCAAGGGCAATCTCGGCCCTGCTCTTTCTCCTCCCCACCTCCCTCTGCCTCTGCCCCGTGCCCCTGGGGCTGCTCTTGGCCAGGCAGCCTCAGTGGGAGCCAGCTCTGGCTGCAGCCCCAGCGGGGCCCCCAGGACAAGGCCCAGCAATTGAGAGGCCAATGGAAGCACTGGGCAGCAGCAGAACCCTCAGCAGAGTTATTTGGACAATCATGGATTGGCCATAACCCCACTGCAGTTTCAATGGGAATGTTCCCTGTCCAAATTAGACTTCTAAAAGACGCTGTTGGAGAGCACAAACACTCACTGTTCTCTGTTCCAAGAATACCAGATTCCAAAGCAGCAGAACATGAAGACAAGCTCCAAATAAAGGACGCCTGCCAGTAACCCTAGCCAGCAGACTGTTCCCTGACAGAAACCCCATCTGAGGCCATCCTGGGCATGGGTAACAGGTCTTGTGGTGCTGGCTGCATCTGTGGGAGTGATGGGGAGCGTGAGCCCATGCTGTGCTGCACTGCTGAGCTGGCAGCACAGTGGATACGGGCAGGATGTTCTCTGTTTCCCCCAGAGCTGGGGCCTGCAGGCACCTTGCCGGCCCTGGGCACAGGCTGTGCCAGCCAACAAAGCCCAGCAGGCCGGGAGGAGAGCCCGGGGGCAGCGCAGCTGCTTGGGCAGTGGCTGCTGCCAGGGACACGGGCCAAAGCCATCCCTGAGCAGCCAATGCCAGCCCTGGCCCTCCCTGCCCCGTGACAGCACCCCCAGCCCCAGGGGACAGGCTCAGGCCCTGTCAGGAGCCAGCGCAGCCCCTGCCCAGTCGGGAGCCAGGGCTGGCTCTGGCCCTGGGCTGGCGGCAGGGCTCCCGCTCGGGGCTGCTCCTGTGCCTTGGGCCTCTGGGCACTCAGGGCCAGCTCCGCAGCAGCTGCAGCGCCAGGGACGTTGCTGCACCAGTCCCATTTCCCCGGGGCTCTGAACAAGCTCCAGAGGCCTGGAAGCCCAGGCGCCTCCAGCTTTGGCTGCTGCCGGGCCGGGCAAGGGCAGGCCCTGGGGGAAGAGCTGCTGCCACACAGCCCCGGCCAGGGCTGAGCCTGGCACAGCAGTTACCTGCTGTGCCTGTGCCCGTGTCTGGCATCGCCTTCCTTCCCGCAGCAGGGGCTGCCAATGAGCCACTGCTTCTCCCTGAGTGTTCCTCCTCCTGAACAGCCTTTTGGTCCATCACTTGAAAAAGGAAAAAAGGGACAACTGGATCAAATGGAAATATTCCCCACTGGGGAGGTGGCACCTTCAGGAGGCAATGCTTGTCTAAGTCACAGATAAAGATCAGGAAAAAGCCCAGGTAATTGGGGCTGGGCCAGTGCGCTCCCTTGTGCAAACAGCTGCACCGCCTGATCTTCTCAGAGACTGGGAAATGGCAGGGGATCTCAGGCCCACAGTACAGTTGGGGCACCCTATCAGCTAATGCCAAATTCCATCCTGCAGAGGCTGGGGAGGAATTGCAGCCAGGCCAGGCTGGGAAAAAGCCCTGCAGGGCAAGACTGCAGCAGCTGGGCAGCGAGGCTGCCATGGATCCCTTCCCACTGTGCCGGGCACGGCGTGTCCAGATGTGCAGCCAAAGCCCCCGGCTGCTGAGTCCCAGGGGAAGCATGAAGGAAAGGCACCCACCTTGTCCTCCAGGTGCTTCCTTCTGTGTTTGTCTCAGGAATTCATCTGAGTCATGAGACTTTTTGGCTGCAGTATCTTGGGTCTTTCCTTTTGGAGGACCTTAAGAGAAAGTAGTTCCATTTCCCAGGAATGGATCCCACAAAAGCGGGGCTCAGCCTGTGGGGTCAGCAGGGACACACTACTCACCCCTGCCATGGGAGCTGGGTTGGGGCCAAGCATCCAACCCTGGAGCTTGAGAAGTCCTCCCTGCAGACACACCTGTAACTCAACAGCCACAGAAGCTTCTGCCATCTCGGCTGATCTGCACGGGCACCACTGAGCCGCAGCAGCGGTGAGGGGATCGTGCAGGGCAAGGGCACACACGTGCATGGTTCTGTGCTGGCACCTGCAGCGCTGCCTCCCTCGCCCAGCTTTGGGCTCTGAGCTGGCAGCTCTCCCAGGGGAAAGGCCTTGACCTACCCTCAGCATCTCCCTGAGCCTCAGTCCTGGATGTGGGACCTTCACCAGCAGGTTCAGCTGCAAAGAAAGGCAGGACAGAAGAGCTCCTGTGGCACTGCAGGAGATCCTCAGGCTGCCCACAAGGCTCAGCCCCAGGGCACAGCCCTGGGCCCGGCCCCTTCCCTCTCTGCTCTTCTCTGTGACTGCACAGAGCACACGGAAGGACACACTGGCACAGCACACGGGAGGAGGACTGAAAGATCAATGCTCCTTCCTCCCACTGACAGCGATCCTGTGGGATCCCTCAGGGCTCCAGAAGGGAGCAGGGAAAGATTCTCAGAATCCTTCGGCCCTTACATAATGTTAAGGGAAATAGTTTATAAATGAGCTTTTGTTGCATTGATCCTGATTATTCACTCAGGAAAGGCAGAATGAAAACTTGCCTCCAGCATCCTCCAGGAACTTCAAACCATCCTTCATCAGGACTTCCTGAAAACCCATGTCACGATTCCCGTCTAAAAGGGAGCGGAGATCAGAACCATATCTGTGACATGCTGGGATCCCCTAATGCTACAGGGAATAGGGCACTGCAAGGGGGTCGGGTAAGGCTATGGGACCCAGATGTGAATGGACATGGCCAAAGGTGCATAGGCGCCTGGGGAGCTCTGGGCTGGCTCCTGATCACTCTCCACACTCTTTCCCTGCCCTCAGCAACATCCCTGGGAGGGGTGGCTGGAGTAGCCCAGGGCCCTGGGGCTCTCTCCCTCAAACTCACAGAAAATCCTCCCTAAAGCCCTGGGGCAAACTGCAGCAGGCAGTGCCACAGCTATGCCTCCCTCCTACACTCCCTCCTGCCCTCCTTCTGTGGGGACACCCCCCAGATCCCAAGGGCAAACAGCCAGGCCCTCTCAGGACACACTGGAGCCTTGCTCTCCCCCTCTGTCCTTTCCCCACCGTGGGCACCCCGTGCAGTCACTGCCAGGTTTCAGGACATGTCTCCCAAGGAGGGACCCTAGCAGGACTGCTCAGGGCCCGAGTGCCCTGAGCCTGCTCGGGATAATTCCCCTGGGCTGTGCTGCTCTAGTCCAGGCTGTGCCCGCACTGCCAAGCAGCAGAGAGGGCAGCTCAAGCCTCAGCAGGGCTCAGGCCCAGAGGCACAGCAATTACCTCCTGTGTCTGTGCCTGGCATGGCCTCCCTTCCTGCAGCCGAGGCTGGCATGGAACCACTGCTTCCTCTGGGAAATGCTTCCATCTGGACAGGCTCTCCTTTCATTTCTGGAAAATGGAAAAGAGACAGCTGGATCAGATGGAAACATTCCTGACTGGGAATGGGGAAGGTGAGACATCACTTGTGAAAGGAATGGATAAGGATCAGAAAACACCCAGGATTTTGGGAGAACCCAAGGCTGCTTCCTTCCTCAAACAGCCCCAACTTCTGATCTGCCTGGACATCAGGAAATTGCAGGGGATCTGAGGGTGGCCATGGACTGTGATGCAATTGGGGCTGTCTGTCAGCTGATGCCAAATGCCTTCCTGCAGAGGCTGGGCAGAAGCTGCAGCCAGGCCAGGCTGGGAAACAGCCCTGCAGGGCGTGAAAGCAGCAGCGGGGCATCGAGGCTGCCATGGATCCCTTCCCGCTGTGCCGGGCACGGCGTGTCCAGATGTGCAGCCAAAGCCCCTGGCTGCTGAGTCCCAGGGGAAGCATGAGGGAAATGAACCCACCTTGTCTTCTCTGCAGACATTCCTTCAGCATTTGCCACATGATTTCTAATGGGTCCTGGAATTTCTTGCCTGCCATGTCTTTGGTCTCTCCTGTCGTAGGACCTTAAGAGAAAGTAGTTCCATTTCCCAGGAATGGACCCCACAAAAGCAAGGCTCAGCCTTTGGGGTCAGCAGGGACACACTACTCACTCCTGTGATGGGAGGTGGGCTTTTGTGCAGCATCCAAGGTAGGAGTTGATGGAGTTGTCCCTTCAGACACGGCTGTAACACAACAGCCACAGAAGCTTCTGTCACCTGGTCCTGACCAGTCAGTCAAACATTACGCCTTGTTGGGATAGTGAGAACATACCTGCAGAATGCTCGGAGGGCTGCACAACTTCTGAGCGCCAGGCTAATGGAGAATCCTTCTCAGCCTCCCAGTCTGGAAGCAAACCAAGATGAGAACTGTTTCCATTGTGTGCCAGGGCTGGCTCTGGCCCTGTGCTGGCAGCAGGGCTCCCGCTCGGGGCTGCTCCTGTGCCTTGGGCCTCTGGGCACTCAGGGCCAGCTCCGCAGCAGCTGCAGCACCAGGGACGTTGCTGCACCAGTCCCATTTCCCCGGGGCTCTGAACCAGCTCCAGAGGCCTGGAAGCCGAGGCACCTCCAGCTTTGGCTGCTGCTGGGCCGGGCAAGGGCAGGCCCTGGGGGAAGAGCTGCTGCCACACATCCCCGGCCAGGGCTGAGCCCGGCACAGCAATTACCGTCTGTGCCTGTGCCCGTGTCTGGCATTGCCTTCTTTCCTGCAGCAGGGGCTGGCACCGAAGATGGAGTGCTTCCTTCAAGAAATGCCAACTTCCACTGAAGCACTATGTCCATCTCTTGACAAACGAAGGGAGACAGCTGCATCAGATGGAGCTGTTCCCCACTTGGACGGTGGCATCAGAGGTAATATTTGTGAAATTTATGGAGCAGGAAAATGGCCAGATTACAGTGGCATGATGTGAGCACTTCCACCTCCAAACAGGCACCCTTTTCCTAATCTGCAGGGCTCGATATAGTGGGGGATCTCAGGGTGTGTTACAGTTTGGGCTGCCTGTCAGCTGATGCCAAATGCCTTCCGGCAGAGGCTGGGCAGAAGCTGCAGCCAGGCCAGGCTGGGAAACAGCCCTGCAGGGCGTGAAAGCAGCAGCGGGGCAGCGAGGCTGCCATGGATCCCTTCCCGCTGTGCCGGGCACGGCGTGTCCAGATGTGCAGCCAAAGCCCCCGGCTGCTGAGTCCCAGGGGAAGCATGAGAGAAATGCACCCACCTTCTCTTGTCTGCAGGGGTTCCTTCAGCTCTTGCCTCATCTGTTTGGATGGTTGCAGGGACATCTTATCTGTTGTATCTTGGACTTTCCCTGTTGGAGTACCTTAGAGAAAAATACTTCCATTTCCCAGGAATGGATCCTACAAAAGCAAGGCTCAGCCTTTGAGGTCAGCAGGGACACACTACTCACCACTGTGATGGGAGCTGGGCTTGCGTATAGCATCCAAGGTAGGAGCTGGAGAAGCTGGAGAAGTCCTCCCTGTAGATACATCTGTAACACAACAGCCACAGAAGCTTCTGTCACCTGGTTCCTGCCTGCTTGTCTACAATTCTTCCTTGGTGGCACACTGAGAACATACCTGCAGGAGGCTCCAAGGGCTTCAAAACTTTATTCATCCAAGCTGATGGAGAAGCCTTCCCAGCAACCTCATCTAGAACGGAGCACAGATGAGAACACTTTCCAGGGTGTGCTGGGATCCCCTTCTGCCACAGGGAACTGGGCACTGCAAGGGGGTCGGCTAAGGCCGTGGGAGCCAGATGTGAATAGACATGGCCAAAGGTGCACAGGGGCCTGGGGAGCTCTGGGCTGGCTCCTGGTCACTCTCCACACTCTTTCCCTGCCCTCAGCAACATCCCAGGGAGGGGTGGCTGGAGCAGCACAGGGCCCTGGGGCTCTCTCCCTCAGACACAGAGGAAATCCTCCCTAAAGCCCTGGGGCAAACTGCAGCAGGCAGTGCCACAGCTATGCCTCCCTACCTCCCTCTGTCCCTCCTGCCCTCCTTCTGTGGGGACACCCCCAGATCCCAAGGGCAAACAGCCAGGCCCTCTTAGGACACACTGGAGCCTTGCTCTCCCTCTCTGTCCTTTCCCCACCGTGGGCACCCCGTGCAGTCACTGCCAGGTTTCAGGACATGTCTCCCATGGAGGGACCCCAGTAGGACTGTTCAGGACCCGAGTGCCCTGAGCCTGCTCGGGATAATTCCCCTGGGCTGCGCCGCTCTAGTCCAGGCTGTGCCCGCACTGCCAAGCAGCAGAGAGGGCAGCTCAAGCCTCAGCAGGGCTCAGGCCCAGAGGCACAGCAATTACCTCCTGTGTCTGTGCCTGGCATGGCCTCCCTTCCTGCAGCAGAGGCTGGCACGGAACCACTGCTTCCTCTGGGAAATGCTTCCATCTGGACAGGCTCTCCTTTCATTTCTGGAAAATGGAAAAGTGACAGCTGGATCAGATGGAATCATTCCTGACTGGGAATGGGGAAGGGGACAATTTCAGGAGGCATCACTTGTGAAAGGAATGGATAAGGATCAGAAAACACCCAGGATTTTGGGACAACCCATGGCTGCTTCCTTCCCCAAAGAGCCCCAACATCTGATCTGCCTGGACACCAGGAAATTGCAGGGGATCTGAGGGTGGGCATGTCCGTTGGTCCAGTTTGGGCTGTCTGTCAGCTGATGCCAAATGCCTTCCTGCAGAGGCTGGGCAGAAGCTGCAGCCAGGCCAGGCTGGGAAACAGCTCTGCAGGGCGTGAAAGCAGCAGCGGGGCAGCGAGGCTGCCATGGATCCCTTCCCGCTGTGCCGGGCACGGCGTGTCCAGATGTGCAGCCAAAGCCCCCGGCTGCTGAGACCCAGGGGAAGAATGAGGGAAATGCACCCACCTTGCCTTCTCTGCAGACGTTCCTTCAGCATTTGCCACATGATTTCTAATGGGTCCTGGAATTTCTTGCCTGCCATGTCTTTGGTCTCTCCTGTCGTAGGACCTTAAGAGAAAGTAGTTCCATTTCCCAGGAATGGATCCCACAAAAGCAGGGCTCAGCCTTTGGGGTCAGCAGGGACACACTACTCACTCCTGTGATGGGAGGTGGGCTTTTGTGCAGCATCCAAGGTAGGAGTTGATGGAGTTGACCCTTCAGACACATCTGTAAAACAACAGCCACAGAAGCTTCTGTCACCTAGTTCTTACCAGTCAGTCAAATATTACGCCTTTGTGGGACAGTGAGAACATACCTGCAGAATGCCCGGAGGGCTTCACAACTTCAGAGGGCCACGCTAATGGAGGAACCGTCCCAGCATCCCAGTCTGGAAGCAAACCAAGATGAGAACTGTTTCCATTGTGTGCCAGGGCTGGCTCTGGCCCTGGGCTGGCAGCAGGGCTCCCGCTCGGGGCTGCTCCTGTGCCTTGGGCCTCTGGGCACTCAGGGCCAGCTCCGCAGCAGCTGCAGCACCAGGGACGTTGCTGCACCAGTCCCGTTTCCCCGGGGCTCTGAACGAGCTCCAGAGGCCTGGAAGCCGAGGCGCCTCCAGCTTTGGCTGCTGCTGGGCCAGGCAAGGGCAGGCCCTGGGGGAAGAGCTGCTGCCACACAGCCCCGGCCACGGCTGAGCCCGGCACAGCAATTACCTGCTGTGCCTGTGCCCATGTCTGGCATTGCCTTCTTTCCTGCAGCTGGGGCTGGCACCAAAGATGGAGTGCTTCCTTCAGGAAATGCCAACTTCCACTGAAGCTCTATGTCTATCTCTTGACAAAGGAAGGGAGACAGCTGCATCAGATGGAGCTGTTCCTCACTTGGGCGGTGGCATCAGAGGTAATATTTGTGAAATTTACGGAGCAGGAAAATGGCCAGATTACAGTGGCATGATGTGAGCACTTCCACCTCCAAACAGCCACCCTTTTCCTAATCTGCAGGGCTGGATATAGTGGGGGAATCTCAGGATGTGTAACAGTATGGGCTGCCTGTCAGCTGATGCCAAATGCCTTCCGGCAGAGGCTGGGCAGAAGCTGCAGCCAGGCCAGGCTGGGAAACAGCCCTGCAGGGCGTGAAAGCAGCAGCGGGGCAGCGAGGCTGCCATGGATCCCTTCCCGCTGTGCCGGGCACAGCGTGTCCAGATGTGCAGCCAAAGCCCCCGGCTCCTGAGTTCCATGGGAAGCACGATGGAAAGGCACCCACCTTGTCCTCCCTGCCGCATTTTCTTCAGCTCTTGCTTCATCTGTTTGGGTGGTTCCAGGGATATCTTGTCTCTTGTGTCTTGGATCTTCCCTGTCATAGGAACTTAGAGAAAAATACTTCCATTTCCCAGGAATGGATCCCACAAAAGCGGGGCTCAGCCTGTGGGGTCAGCAGGGACACACTACTCACCCCTGCCATGGGAGCTGGGTTGGGGCCAAGCATCCAGCCCTGGAGCTTGAGAAGTCCTCCCCGCAGACACACCTGTAACTCAACAGCCACAGAAGCTTCTGCCATCTCTGCTGATCTGCATGGGCACCACTGAGCCACAGCAGCGGTGAGGGGATCGTGCAGGGCGCGGGCACACACGTGCATGGTTCTGTGCTGGCACCTGCAGCGCTGCCTCCCTGGCCCAGCTTTGGGCTCTGAGCTGGCAGCTCTCCCAGGGGAAAGGCCTTGACCTACCCTCAGCATCTCCCAGAGCCTCAGTCCTGGATGTGGGACCTTCACCAGCAGGTTCAGCTGCAAAGAAAGGCAGGACAGAAGAGCTCCTGTGGCACTGCAGGAGATCCTCAGGCTGCCCACAAGGCTCAGCCCCAGGGCACAGCCCTGGGCCCGGCCCCTTCTCTCTCTGCTCTTCTCTGTGACTGCACAGAGCACACGGAAGGACACACTGGCATTGCACACGGGAGGAAGATTGAAAGCTAAATGCTCCTTCCTCCCACTGACAGTGATCCTGTGGGAGCCCTCAGGCCTCCAGAAGGGAGCAGGGCAAGGTTTCCAGATTCTTTTAATCTTAAGATTATATTAAGGGAAATGGTTTATAAGTGAGCTTCTGTTGCACTGACCCTGATTATTCACTAAGGAAAGGCAGAATGAAAACTTGCCTCCAGCATCCTCCAGGAACTTCAAACCATCATTCATCAGGATTTCCTGAGAACCCATGTCACGATTCCAGTCTAAAAGGGAGCGGAGATCAGAACCATATCTGTGGCATGCTGGGATCCCCTTCTGCCACAGAGAACTGGGCAATGCAGGGGTGTTGGGTAAGGCTGTGGGAGCCAGATGTGAATGGACATGGCCAAAGGTGCACAGGGGCCTGGGGAGCTCTGGGCTGGCTCCTGGTCACTCTCCAACCTCTTTGCAGGCCCTTTGCAACATCTCTGGAGGGGTGGCTGGAGTAGCCCAGGGCCCGTGGGGTCTCTCTCCCTCCCACACAGGAAAGCCTCCCTAAAGCCCTGGGCAAAACCATCCCCAGCGCTTCCCAGGGAGCAGGGAGCGCTGTCCCGGGAAAGGGCAGCCAGGCTGCCGGCTCACCTGCTCGCCGCGCTTGCAGCGGAGCAGCCTGGGCAGCCCTGGCAGGCAGGGCCACGGCCAGGAGCAGCAGGAGTAGGAGGCGCAGAGCAAGGGCCATGGTGCCTTGTCCTCCGCCAGTCCTGCAGCTCTTGCTGCCACCGCTGTCCCGACACCGCTGTCCCAACGTCAGCACCGCTGCTGCCACCGCTGCTGCTGCCGCAACAGTTGTGCTCAGGGACTGAGTGCTGGCTCCTTGTGCTGCTGTGCAACCACGGAGCTCTGGCACCTCTGGCACCTCTGTGACCTCAGGGCCTGCTGAGAGCTCAGCCTGCTGTGACCCCAGAGCCCTGCTGTGACCTCATGGCCTCAGCTCTACCCCCAGAGTGTGCGCCCGTCCGCATGAATGGACTGCCCTGATTGTCAATGTTTTGCTTCATCAAAGGGCCATTGCTCAGCAAAACCTTTCTTTTGCCTGCTGACATTGCTGGTCAGGCTGCGTCCCTCAAGATGCTCTTATTGTTGCAGTTCACATTTATTTTATTGATTTCATTTTAAGTGTTGTTTAAGGGCTCGGTTGTGCCCCCATGTTTTTCCTGACTTGGTTTACCTGTGGGTTTTACCCTCCCTCCAAACTGTCCCTCGTGCCCTTCCCCACCCCTTGTTCCAGCTCTTTCCCTGCCTGTCAAGGCAACCCAGCCCCTTGGTTGCCAAACCTTTGGGCCAATCCCTGACTGCAACTCCCCTTTGGAATTCCCCTACTCCTGGGAGCCCCATTGGCCCTTGTGACCCATCCTCTCCACCCTCCTACCCCAACTGGCCCCAGACACTTGATGTAATCCCCTCACTCCTCTCCTGAGGATTCCCTATTGGTTCATTGTTTGCATCCACCCCATGACTTGTATGTGTACAAAACCCCTTGGGCAGTACAGCTAGGGGCTTTTCATCCTGTTCTCTTCGCCTGGACTAAACTGTTCCTTGTGGAACCTGAAGACGGGACGCCTCCTCCTTTCTCCTGTGCCTCGTCCGTGTCGTGACTTGTGTCTGGCACTGGAGAGCAAGTGGCACTACAGGTTCTGCCTCTGGTAAATCCCCATAGCGAGGTAGTTCCCAACTCCTGCCGTAGTGCCGGAGTTCTAAGAGCTAGCCCAGGTTCCAGCACTCACTTCACTAATGTACCGAATGCCCCTTCTTCAGAGCCTGCTCTGGTGCTCTGCCATCTCACACAGCAGAGTGTGATTCACATACTGCAGCCCAGAGTTAGGTTGTTGCAACATTGAAATGGGTGTGGTTGGCAGGATGGCTGGGCATAAATCACTACAGAACTAAAGCAAATGTGTGCACGGTCCCAGGCTGGACTTGAATAGGCACAGGACTTGTGGAAAGATGAGGACAAGATAGCAGAGAACAATGGAAAAACCAGCTGAAAAGGAGGACATGCTAAAGGAGTTATTTGTGCACATTTGGGGGTATATTTTTTTGTTGGGTGCAAAGCAAAATGAAAAGCTCCTAAATGCCCAAAAGATGAGAACTGTGTGTGATAAATAGATATGATTCATGCTGACAAATTTGAAAGAGTAATCAATATTAATAAAGTAATTAATATTTGGAAATAATAAAACAGTTAAAGGTGTAATGCCAAGCAAGAAAGGGAGAGGAGGGTTTATCCCTCTCCCCACCGTTCTCCTGCAGCTGTTCAGAACAGGAAGAAGCAAGAGATAACAATTACTGAATTTAGTTGGAAGGGAGGAGAATTTGGTTGGACACCAGGAAAATGTTGATTATATGAGATCCACTGCTTTAATGTTAGAACACAATATTGGTTTATACAGTACCAGCTTGGTGCACATGTGTAATCCAAAAGATGAAGTACAGGACATGGAGGAAGAGGAGAGGCCTTCCTCAAAGAAGATCCCCAAAGAGTGGTGCAACTTACTTAAAGAATGGTGGAGCATGAGTGGTAAAGGTGATGATGAGGGCGGTGATACAAGTGTGACGAATTGAAAATGGGAGGAGATGGTAATGACATACAGCATAAAAAGGGGAGTTTTGTCTTGACAAGCTAGTCCATGAGGTGACGGGGGTCCAAAAGCCCTGCACTCCGTACCCCACGCATACCCCGCATGGTTAGTTTTGCTCATACGCTATTATCAGGACCAAATTATTCGTAATTTAAACCAAATTATATAGTCAGTGTTTTGAGTTTATTCAATTGTATATATATTAAGTTACATAATTAAAATTGCTGTTTTATTTAATTTTGTTGGGTGTGTTTGTTTGGTTTTTTTGATTGGAAAATTTGGCAAATATAACATGTGGAATGTCCTCCACAGCAGAGTGTCAGACCTCTGGATCTTTTTAAACAATTTTATCAAGGTGGAACTGTGGCAGCTTCAGCTGGTGCCTCTGGAGGACCTTGAACAAAGAACCCCTGAGCTTTTCTACCCTCCCAGGTGAAGTGTGATAGTCTGGGGTCTTGCTGCTGTGTCCGAGTGCCGGGCCACTGGCTGGCACCACAGGTCCCCAGACCCTCTGCTGAGGCACCCCTCTCCAAGAGTCAAGTTTAGTCTGTCACATTTGGCTTTTCTCTCTGATCCACCACCAGGACCAAAGATCACACGGTCGTGAGGATGTAAAAATGCCTGTTCCTTCTGGAACATTGCTGTTGTGTGACAGCCGTGCAGGCAGAGCGGGCAGATGTAGGGATACTGACTCATTTCCCTGGTGCCAGCCATGCTGCATCCATCGAGCTGCTGGGTGTTGGTGCTCGCTGGGACGCGGCCCGGCCCGGCACCACGGGAGTTAGGAAGGGTCTTGAAGGAATCCCCACACGTTAAAGCAGACGATTTAGCCTGGGATTTTAAGTTGTTTCTCAGTTAACCTTGTAAAAGGCCAAAACAAGTCTCCTATGAATTCTGTCCCTGTCAAGTTCAGTTCCGCCGCGAAAGCCCCTCAGCATTCTCAGGGCAGTGGCAGGAGCCGGGTGCTGGCCCGGAGCCCCGCTGGCCGGGGAGAGCACGGCCCAGAGCGAGCCCCTGCTGCCCGGGATGGCCACAGGCCCGGGGGAGCCGGGCGGGCAACGCCAGGGCCCTGTCCAGGGCTCCTGGGGCTCCTCTGGCATCTGTTCCGTCCCCTCGGGCGCTGAGCGGTGCCCGTCCCGCGGGGCTGTCTGTGCCTGGCCCCAAAAGAGGCAGGGCCGGGGCTGTGGCCCCTGGGCTGGTGGTGCCGACTGCCCGGCGCTCAGTACCGCCCGTGCCGTGCCGGTGCAGCGTGACCCGGCGGGGCAGCTCCGCCTCGGCGCCTCGCCACCGCCATCCCGGCACGGCGGCTGGCCCTGGGCCGCGGCAGCCCCGAGCCGCACGGGCCCGGGAGGGACTGCCGGAGGTCCCCGTCCCCTGCGTGCCTCAGCAGACACTCCGGCCCCACTGTGTACAGCAGGAGGGACACAAAGCACCTGCACGCTTACGAGAGTCCACAGCCCTTTCTACATGTGAAATGAGACCCCAGGACCCCGACATGTGCCTCAGGAGAGATCCCAGCACCCTGCACACCTTGGGAGAGATCCCTAACCCTCTGCATGCCTCACACAGGATTCCAAATCCCTTGCATGACTTGAAGTGGACCCTGATGGTCTCCATGCCTCAGAGGAAACCTAAAATATCCCTGGGTGTGTCACAAGGGACCCCACCCCCTCGTGCATCTTACAGGGGACTCCAAAGCCCCCACGTGCCCTACAGGGAAGTCCAGGCCAGCTACGCCGAGTGTTTCGACCTGGAAATCAAGTCTGGTTGCACCTGGGTTGTTGTGTCTCTGGGGCTGCTCACCAGCCCTGTCAGACTCCAAGGCCACACAGCCCTTCCCTTCCCTTCCCTTCCCTTCCCTTCCCTTCCCTTCCCTTCCCTTCCCTTCCCTTCCCTTCCCTTCCCTTCCCTTCCCTTCCCTTCCCTTCCCTTCCCTTCCCTTCCCTTCCCTTCCCTTCCCTTCCCTTCCCTTCCCTTCCCTTCCCTTCCCTTCCCTTCCCTTCCCTTCCCTTCCCTTCCCTTCCCTTCCCTTCCCTTCCCTTCCCTTCCCACCGCTGGTCACAGTGAAGCCATATGCAGAATAAATAGACTCCACTGTCGCCCTGGTTTTTAATGTTCTGTCCTGGATTAGGGTCACTCTGGGAGAAAACCTCCAAAGGGGCCCCCCAGAAAGCAACCCCACATGGCCCCTTCCCCCCAGCAGTTCGGGTAGGATTCCTTGCAGAGAAGTGGAAAGAACCTGTTTATTTGACAGGCAAAACACCCCCAGCACACAAAATGAACAATACCAGATGACAATGCTTTCACCCATCTGAAAAGGATGACAAATTCAGAAAGTCTTTCCTGGCAGTGGTGGCTCTGCTGTCGCTCCCTCCGGCGCTGGGGATAGCTGCTGCAGGCCACAGGATGCAAACTCTCGGTGTTTCCCAGGTCCCAGTCTGGAGCAGGTGTGAGTGGTTTCAAAAAGGGAAAGGAAAAACAGTCCAGGGAAAAATCTGTACTGCTTAGCTAAACTGACTGACAAGCAGAAGCCAAAAAGCAAAAGCAAAGCAGGAGCACAGCAGAAGCAAGAGCAAATCAAGCAACAGCAAGCAAAGCAAAAAGCAAAAGCTGCATTATGAACTGAGCTGTCTGTCTGTCCTGCCAGCCGTGGGGGAGCAGGCTGATAACAAACCAAAACAAACCTTGCTCTTCAGGGCCAGTCGTGAAGGCACAGTACGTAATATCCAGCATTAACAGAACACACGATTGGGGATGCAAGCATCATAACCTCACCCTAGGACAAGTTCTTCTAAACCTTCTGATGTTTACATTCTTGTAACAAACTTTCTCACACACGTTATGCAAATAACGTATTGTTATGCATTCTTTTCTGCAGGAGGAGAAATTTGATGGACTGTTGGTTTGTCCAGTGTCATTGGAGAAGTGGCACTTTCACCCTCCAATCCACTGTCACTTTTGGAAATCTGTAAATGTTGGAGTCAGAAATTCAACTGCCCCCTTTTCTACCTTGGAGAGATGCGTGTCTGCGTTGTTACATTTCATGTCCTGTAGCGCCACTCCACAAACTGATGTAGTTATGAAGTGGGGATGCATGTCAGGGCCTGGCACAGGTGAGATGGCTCTCGTGAAAACTTGTGCCCCGAGCCCTGGTCCGAGCCACATCTTTGTTCACAAACCTGTTCCATATGCAATGCATTACACAATCTCTTCATGCACATTCAACCCCTGGCCCCGCCTGTCCTCCCCTCCCATGGCGATGAGATCCACGCCCTTCTGGGCACGCGTTGTTTCCTGTGGTGGTCACACTGGGGTCTTTGGTGGTCTCTGAGGCCGAAGGCTGTGGTCTTGGTCATGACTGAACTTTTGAACTTTTCTCCTTTGTGCGTGCACTGTGGTCCCCTGGTGCTTATCTGAGTACGTCTGTTGGTTTGGATCAGCTTGGAGACAGAGGAGCTCCTTAGTCTAGGCTTCCTGCATTCCCTGGTCTTCTCCTGGTGTTATGAGTAAAAAAGTTATCTGTAGCTATGATATTTTATTAAAAATCCTTTCCTAGGATTTTTCCCCTCCTGAGGAGCTGAGGGCCTCAGGAAAGAAATGTAAACAATAACTATCTGCTGCTGTGGAATGCAACAGGTGCATCTTCCATTGGTCCATGTGGATTGGTTTCACTTGATGACCAATCACAGCCAACTGTGTTGAGCCTGTGAGCAGTCACAAGATTTTTGTTATGCATTCCATTCTATTCTTCTTCTTTGTAGCCTTCTGGTCATTTTTTCCTCTCTGTTCTTTTAGTATAGTTTTAATGTAGTATTTTAATAGAATATATAATAAATCAGCCTTCTGAAATGGAGTCAAGCCTCGTGTCTCCACACCTGGGGTGTTCGCCCCAACAAATTATCCATTTTTTTTAAGGCTGCAAAGTTAAACCGGTTGGGCCAGTTGTTGAGAGTTGAAGGGTTGACTGTTTGTTGTTGATAGCTTCATGTTGCAATCACCTCTTGTTAACAGTTTTTCTTCAATTACCTGTTAATGGTTAGAAATCAAGCGCAGTTGTCCCCCTGCTGCTTCCCAGGAGCCTGCAGGTAGCAGGAGGAGGTGACATCAGAGCTAGTATGCAGATGAGAATGCATTTCACCAAATTTTGCAATTTTCCAGGAAAAAAACCCCTAAAACCAAGAAGCCAACATGGAATTATGAAACCTAAGTAAGGTCTAAAGGTGAGGAACTTAATCCAGTACCTGCTAAGATCCTTTTTACTCCTCACCCTAACCTGAAAGGATGTCAGCTAGGAAGAGGACCTGGAATGTTAGACCAAAAAAGCGGAATTCCCACTACTCCCTCGAGGACGGAAGCCCCAGCTCTGCCTGCATACCAGCGGGCACAGCTGCATCATCCTCCTCCTCCGTGCCACTCCTGGGAGCAGCGGGAGTGCGGGCGACCTGTCGTTTCTCCCCAACCTGAGCTGAATTTTTTAAATAAAGGCATTAAAAAGGTGAAAGATCTCCTGCCCTATTTATTATGCTAGGGTCTCGTCCAGGAGATCCACACCTGAAGAGGACACCAGGACTGGGACGGCCGCCCGCCCTGGACCTGCAGGACAGCTGGCTCTCAGGATCAGAGAAGATCGGCTTGGGACAGTGACAGGGAGCAGCGCCGGACTGGTGAGAGTATCCGGCGGCAGGAGAGGGAGGCGAGCGAGTGTGTGTGAGTGAGACGAGGGCCGGCAGCTCGGGCCCTCGAAGCGAGTGAGGACCCCTCAGTACCACGGTTCCGCACCCCCGCGAGGGGGCCGGCCGGGAACAGGGGGAAGCGAGTGGAATTGGTGATTGAGGCGCCTCCAAAGGGGTAAAGAGGACCCCCCTCGGGGCATGGGGAGGAAATAGTAGGTGAGTGGCACGCATCCCAAAAGCCCTGATACAGGTCCTAATGAAAGAAGTTACGCAATTTAGAAAATCAGGCAGTTTTGTTATTAAGTCCTGACGACGGAAGTCAAAGCACAAGGTCTGGCAGAGGAAGCCTATCCCGAGTTTTTTAAAGCTCTGGTAATGTAAGTCCTGACAGGGGGAAGTCAGGCAAACTAAAAATCAGGCCATACTTTTGTTTTAAGTCCTGACAAGGGACGTCAGGCAAATTCAGAAGTCCTGAGTAGGATTTGGGCAAGTCCAAAAGTCCTGTAGGCAAACGAAGTCCTGACGAAAGGAGGTCAGGCAAACTCAGCCTCAGAGGCCAGGGTCTTGAGGTTTTTTTTGTTGAGTCTTGGCAAAGGAGGCTGAGGTCTCAACAAAGTCCTGACGAAAAGGGTCAGGCATATTGGAGTTTCGGCAGAGGAGGCTGGGACTTCACAAATAGGATTTACTTTTGAGCTGCCTGTCAGTAGCAGAAGCACCTTTGTAATTTTTGAGGCCCGAAAAAATGGAAGGGTGTAATAGTAAGGAAAGTGGCCAGAGACTGGGGAATATAACTCCCCATATTCCCCTAGGTGAACTGTTAGAGAGATGGGACTCTATAGAGGCCACAGAGGGCTTAGATAAATTTAAGATGATTCACTACTGTTCAGAAGCGTGGCCAGAATTGGACGTGCAAGGTGGATGGCTCTGGTGTGGGACAAAAGACAAGTGGATGTGTCAACAGCTGAGTCAGTGTGTGACAGCTCGAGAGGATACTGATCCCCAGCAATTATTATATGTAGCTTGTTGGTTAAAGAGTGCTTTCGAGGATGAAGGAGTGCGAATTTGTAAGGTGCAGAGGACAAAAGAGGGGAATGAAGGAGGGGATGCTGGAATTAAAGAGATTAGTAAAAGGTGGCACCCCCTGGACTACTTGCCTCCTGATGCCCCTCCACCTTAGAACCCTCTCCTTCGGGCACCTCAAATAGCAGATCCGTCTCTTCCCCCGGCGGCCATGGGGGCCATTCCCTCACCACCCCCTTCGACTCCTTTAGCTGCTTCTGCACCCCCACTAGTGCCTACTTCAGCTGCTGCATGCTCCACCCCTTCTCCAGCTCCACTTAACATGCACTCAAGCTCTTCTCCCCCTCCTACTGCTGTCCCTCCACCTCCTCCTAACTGGGAGACAAATGCCTCCTTACCTGGTAACCTCTTATCACCAGATACAGCTGTTGGCCTACAGCAGGTCCAGGTTAATGCTAATAGCCCTCAAATGAGTAATTTTGTGTCTGAAGATGGGCCACACTGCGGTACCCGATCCATGACCTCCAAGGTAGAGAGACTTTTTCCCCTTAGAGAAGTTCCTATGGGAGGAGTAGCAGGAGGTGTTGGTTTTGTGAATGCTCCTCTAACTGCTTCTGAGGTGAGAGGATTCAAGAGGGAGTTAGGGAATTTAGTTGAAGACCCTGTGGGTATTGCAAACCAAGTGGATCAATTCTTAGGTCTAAATATCTGCACTTGGGGGAAATGAATTCCATTCTAAATATATTATTTTCCCCAGAAGAGTTCCGAATTATTAGAGGTGCTAGCATAAGAATTTGGGACAAAGATAATCATCCAGGGCCCCAAGTGCCATCAGGTGCAGAAAAATTGCCACTAGTGGATCCCAATTGGAACCCTAATCAGGAGGAAGGAAGCAAGGAAGGCCATGATAGAGTACAGGTCTTTGATAATCAGGGGGAATCAGAGAATCAGTTCCCAATGCAACTAATACAAAATTAGCATTCAAGAGTGCACAAGAGAAGGATGAAACTCCTGCTACTTGGCTTAATTGCCTAAAGCAGAACTTCCAGTTGTACTCCAGAACAGACCCGGACACCAAGGAGGGTCAGGTGCTACTAAAGGTCCAATTTCTTACTACATCTTGGCCTGATAAACAGAGAAAACTGGAAAAGATTGAAGATTGGCCAGAGAAGGACATTAATGAGTTATTGAAAGAAGCATTGAAGGTATATTTAAGGAGGCAAGAAGAAAAAGCAAAGGCCAAGGCTAGTATCATGGTCGCTATAGCTAGAGGAAATGTGGGGGGCAAGCAACTCTATCCTACAATCCAAGGTAACAAAAGAGTGGGAGAGTCCACCACCAGGAGCAGGCAAGGAAACGCCAGTACTGTCAGGGACAGGAGGAATGGAGAGGTCTCAAGCCCCTTTGAGCGAAAGGCGCTGCTGGTACTGTGGAGCAACTGGACCCCCAAAACTGTTCAGCCTAAAGTTGTGAAACCGTGGCTAGCTGATCAGGAGAGCAAAGGAAGCAGCTTTAGAACCAGGGGATCCGGTAGAAGTTTTTAAAGCAGAAACCATGCCTGAGGAGGGAGGAAGATAAGAACCTATATTTAGTAAAAAAAAAAGTAAAGGCTATAAAAGATTTAAAGTTGCACCAAGGGCAGCGAGGGGAGTGGTTAAGATCAGATGGACGGGTGTTCCTAAACAAAGCACTTGCTGGGACAGTGCTAACAGGACCACATAATTTAAGTCACTGAGGAGTCCAAGGACTATGTGATCATTTCCTAAGAAATAACTTGTGCATAAGTGTATATGACCTAGCAAAAGCAATTAGAAAAGGCTGTTTAATTTGCCAAAAAGTGAACCAGAAGGTTATGAAAAAGGTAGCAGCTGGAGGGAGGGAATTGACTCTCAGGCCTTTCCAGAGCATAGAGATGGATTTCACTAAGATGCCCCCAGAGTAAGGATAGAAGCATCTACTGGTTATAGTAGATCATCTCACCCATTGGGTAGAAGCCTTCCCGACAAAAAAGGAAACAGCCCAGGTTGTGGCAAGGGTAATCTTGGAGAACATCATCCCCAGATATGGAATGGTGAATACCATAGACTCAGACCGAGGTCCACATTTTGTGGCCCAAACATTGCAAAATATAATTGAAGTTTTAGGAATAAAATGGAGATTACATACTCCGTGGCACCCCCAGAGTTCTGGGAGGATGGAACGGATGAACAAAACTCTCAAAAATTAGTATTAACTAAACTGATTGAAGAAACAAAAGTGAATTGGCTAAAGTGTTTGCCCCTAATGCTTTTGCACATCAGAACAAGACCCCGGTCTGATATAGGGATTTCACCCTATGAAATGATGCTTGGACTGCCATTCTTGTTAACACCCTGTAGCACAGGAGACTATTTGGAAGAAGAAGCAGCTACCAGAAAATATTTAGAAGTCATTGGAAGAACCCTGGAAGGACTTAGAAAAAGAGGATACCTCCCCCAAACCTCCCCTCTTGACAGAAAAGCACGTAACATTAACCCAGGAGATTGGGTTTTGAAATAATCCTGCAATAGTAGACCATTAATGCCTAAATTTGAAGGCCCCTTTCAGGTACTCCTCATCGCTAATTCAGCTGTGCGGACCAGAGAAAAGGGTTGGACCCACATCACGAGAATTAAAGGACCAGTCCCACCCGCCAGCATTGGACAAGATTGGTCAGTGTTTCCCTCTGGTATTGGATCAGATTCCACACCACCCTCACCCCCTAACTCAGGACAGGATTCAGCCACATCAGGAGTTAATTCAGCTGAGTATACCATTGTAAAAGGACCAAAAGACTTAAAGTTGACACTCAAAAGGAAGAGCCAAAAAGACTGATGAACTGCATAAGAAAAGAGTTTAGAATCATAACATATCCTAAAGTGTTTTAAGAGATTTGTAAAAGTTAAAAATTGTTAATAGGTAATTCTGGTGAAGTCCTCCCAACTTAGTACCAAAGACTGAGGGTTAATCTTCTGCAGAGTACTCCCCTAAGAGAGACCAAATCAGTAAGGACAGATCAAGAGAGGTTTAACCAGGGAAGCAAATAGAAGAGACTCTAAAGAGCTTGGGAACTTCTCCTTAGTAAAATCCCCAAGAAGCAAGGCCGGGTGGGCAGGCTGTGCAAGATGACCCATACCGGACTCTTGGGAAGGGTAGTAATAATGGCTTTCATTGCTAGTGGTGCTCTGGGGAGCCCAAGAGAGCCGTGCAGTGAGTACTACCAACCCCTCTGTGAGGAAGAAGAAGTAAGTTCTTTGTTGAGAGTCCACACCAATTTAAGCCGTAATTGTGTTAACCTCTCCCAGTTGATCTTTTATCAAGAGAATGAGAAAATCTATTGGATGGCCCGGAACACCGCCACCTTTAGGCAGCAACTCCTGGCAGAGCACCCTGTAGAAGAGGCCTGGTGGTACTTTGAACATGATGCTACTGAAGCAAGCCTGGTAAATCTGGTCAGAGGAAAAGAAATAGTAAAAGCAAGAAGAGAACAAGACCATTTAGCAACACCCCCAAGTAAAAATCTAATAAGAGAAGAATGTATGTTAAGGAAAGGAAGGGGTACAGTACGCCAGTAGGAAGAATGGCTTGTAAAAGGTATTTAGCAGTAAAAGACTCTGCTACGCGGTGGATCCCAAGAGATCCAAATAGAATTTGGCCTGTTAAGAAAAAAGAGAACAAGTGCATTTACAATAAAACATATAGACTTTATGAGTATGATAAAAAAGAGATAAACCTCTTTTGGAGAATGAAAGAAATTTCTAAATATTGGCAGGGCCCAACAGAAACTAATCGTACGTTTCGGGAGACCCCTAAACACCTGTTTTGGATCTATGCTACTACAGCATCCACTAAATTGCCAAGAGACTGGTCTGGCAGTTGCATCATTAGGATTATAAAACAAGCTTTCTTTATATTACCCAAAGAATCTGGATCAAGTTGAACAGTTCCTATATACAGCGATTTAAGAAAAACCAAATGGAAGAAGCAATATATAGTAAACAAAATTATGAAGCTACAAGCAGTATTAGAGATAATATCTAATCAGACCGCATTAGCTCTTAATCATATTAATGACCAACTCACCTAAACCAAAACAGTAATTTATCAAATCAAATTAGTTGTAGCAGTCGTTTGAAGCATCTTAAACGAAATAAGAAAACTAGCATATGTAAGAAATCAAGAAAGGACTCCTGCACTGGATTCCACTTGTGGGATAACCCATGGACTTTCAAAAGAGGTTGGAAAACTAAAGCCTTCTTCACAGTGTGTACACATGTTAGTTTGCTCTTCTTATTTCCCTGCTTATTTAAAATAGTGACATCTGCCGTACAGAATAACCTACGGATCTCTAAAGAAATTAACCTGAAAAAAACCAAAAAAAGGAATGAAATTGAGTAACTATGATCACCAAAGTGCTCAGGAATTTTATAATCAATATAAAAATTATAAGAAATTCTATGCTAATGAGCCAAAAATTGCAAGTTGATGCAAGCTTAAGCTTCAGCCTGATCAAAGAAAAAAAGGGGGGACTGTTATGTGTAAAAAAGTTGTCCTTTTTTTTTAAGGCTGCAAAGTTAAACAGGTAGGGCCAGTTGTTGTGAGTTGAAGTTTTGACTGTTTCTTGTTGGTAGCTTCACATTGCAATCACCTCTTGTTAATAGTTTTTCTTCAATTACCTGTTAATGGTTAGAAATCAAGCACAATTGTCCCCCTGCTGATTCACCTGAGCCTGCAGGTAGCAGGGTGGGGGGGATGACACCAGAGCTAGTATGCAGATGAGAATGCATTTCACCAAATTTTGCAATTTTCCAGGAAAAAAACCCTAAAAACAATGAGCCAACATGGAACTAAGAAACCTAAGTAATGTCCAAAGGTGAGGAACTTAATCCAGTATCTGCTAAGATCCTTTTTACTTTTCACCCTAACCTGAAAGGATGTCAGCTAGGAAGAGGACCTGGAATGTTAGACCAAAAAAGTGGAATTCCCACTACTCCCTCGAGGACGGAAGCCCCAGCTCTGCCTGCATACCAGCGGTCACAGCTGCATCATCCTCCTCCTCCGTGCCACTCCTGGGAGCAGTGGGGTGCGGGTGACCTGTCGTTTCTCCCCAACCTGAGCTGAATTTTTTTAATAAAGGCATTAAAAAGGAGAAAGATCTCCTGCCCTATTTATTACGCTGGTATTGTCTTCATAGCAAGAAGCTTCAGAAATTTGCATTTTCCTATGCCCTTTGTACCATGGCAGAGGTTTCTTAAGTAGAAGGTTAAAATTCAACACATAATTCTACAATTTAAAATTTAAATGCTTAGTCCATATTGCTAACTTAATTGAACCCCCCAAAACCTCCATTTCAACAGCAGCCCCTGCCTGGCTTCTGCCTGCCCACACCGTGGGCATCCACGGCTCCTCCTGGGCATGGAGCTCAGTCAGTGCTGGTGCTGGGTGGGCTTTGCTGCTGCTGCCACCTGGACACCTGGGTGACCGCTTGTCCTGGGTTGCAGTGTAAAGATGTATTCTAATGCCATCCTGAAGAGCTGCTGAAACCAGGAGGGGCATTGTTTCTTCCTTATCTCCTGTTAATGGGCCCATCAATGTCTTGCCACATGACTCAGAGATAACTCCCTCCCAGAGCCATTTCTCTTTCATGGCTAATCAAGGACCCACAGCATGAGGCAGAATGATATCAGCCCACTGTGAGATGCTCTGCCCATGGGGGAGGAGCTAAGCATCCCCAGCTGGATATAATCTGGGTTTTGGGACACAACAAGCAGTCTCTCCACTGGATTCCCAGAGGAACCGCCGCCCTTACCCACTGCTTTTCCAGAGGATGAGAGCTACCAGATTGTTTCGACAGGATCACCACTTCCACAAGTCCATTTCATCTGGACTGCTACCACCACCCTAACTAGCAGGGTGTCAGGCTGTATTCTGACCCTGTCAGTGGTTTTTCTTTTGTATTATTGCATGTATTTTAGTTTTTTTTCCCGTTTCCTAATAAATTGTATTTCTGACTTGGAGCCTCTCACTGGTTTTGCTTTCAAACTAGGACACAAATCCATCTCTTTATTTCAACACAGGAATGGGCCATTGCCTACCCTGCAAGCGGGAGTTAGAGGGGGGGGGAGGGTGGGGTGGGGTGGGGTGGGGTGGGGTGTCACCTTCAGTATTGCCTAGAGGGCAAGGCCAGGGGGCTCAGGGGCAGGGGAAGGGATGTGTTGGTCTGAGGAGGTGCTGGAAGGTGCTGGGCTGGTCCTGGGGTCCCTAGCGGAACTCGGGTTGGCTGGGATGGGACAGACTGAGATAAAAAAAGGAATGAAGGCAGCTTGGGGAGGCCAATGGGGAGAGCAGGTGGCAGTGGGATCTATGGGGCAATAAGAGGCTTCCTTGTCGACGGTTGTTCTGGGGTCCTCTTCACAGAACACTTGAGAGGGCTGTCCAGGCCGTTACTGCTGCTGGAGAAGCTGCTCACGCTGTCGGTGTGAGGTGCAGCCACTGTCTTCCAACTCCTGTCCCAAGGCGCTCCTGTGCAGAGAGGAGGTGGCTGAGGCCCCAGCTGCCAGTGGCACACAGGGACCCTCGTGCACAGCAGGGCCCAGAGCTGGCAAGGCTCCCCAGCACGGCTGGAGCTGCTGGCACAGCTGGGCCCAGCTGGACAGCTGCCCCTCAAGGCCCCGGCCAGCAGGGCACGGCTCTGGGCAGGGTCCCTGGCCAGGAGCGGGCCCCAGAGTGCCTCTGCCTTTCAAGGGCAATCTCGGCCCTGCTCTTTCTCCTCCCCACCTCCCTCTGCCTCTGCCCCGTGCCCCTGGGGCTGCTCTTGGCCAGGCAGACTCAGTGGGAGCCAGCTCTGGCTGCAGCCCCAGCGGGGCCCCCAGGACAAGGCCCAGCAATTGAGAGGCCAATGGAAGCACTGGGCAGCAGCAGAACCCTCAGCAGAGTTATTTGGACAATCATGGACTGGCCACAACCCCACTGCAGTTTCAATGGGAATGTTCCCTGACCACGTTAGACTTTCAAAAGAAGCTGTTTGAGGGGGAGAGCAACAAAACACTCACTGTTTTCTCTTCCAGGAATACCCGATTCCAAAGCAGCACAACATGAAGACAAGCTCCAAAGAAAGGACGCCTGCCAGTAACCCTAGCCAGCAGCCTGTTCCCTGACAGAAACCCCTTCCGAGGCCATCCTGGGCATCGGTAACAGGTCTTGTGGTGCCGGCTGCATCTGTGGGAGCGATGGGGAGCGTGAGCCCGTGCTGTGCTGCACTGCTGAGCTGGCAGCACGGTGGATACGGGCAGGACGTTCTCTGTTTCCCTCAGAGCTGGGGCCTGCAGGCACCTTGCCGGCCCTGGGAAAAGGCTGTGCCAGCCAACAAAGCCCAGCAGGCCGGGAGGAGAGCCCGGGGGCAGCGCAGCTGCTTGGGCAGTGGCTGCTGCCAGGGACACGGGCCAAAGCCAACCCTGAGCAGCCAATGCCAGCCCTGGCCCTCCCTGCCCCGGGACAGCACCCCCAGCCCCAGGGGACAGGCTCAGGCCCTGTCAGGACCCAGCGCAGCCCCTGCCCAGTCGGGAGCCAGGGCTGGCTCTGGCCCTGGGCTGGCGGCAGGGCTCCCGCTCGGGGCTGCTCCTGTGCCTTGGGCCTCTGGGCACTCAGGGCCAGCTCCGCAGCAGCTGCAGCGCCAGGGACGTTGCTGCACCAGTCCCATTTCCCCGGGGCTCTGAACCAGCTCCAGAGGCCTGGAAGCCCAGGCGCCTCCAGCTTTGGCTGCTGCCGGGCCGGGCAAGGGCAGGCCCTGGGGGAAGAGCTGCTGCCACACAGCCCCGGCCAGGGCTGAGCCCGGCACAGCAATTACCTGCTGTGCCTGTGCCCGTGTCTGGCATCGCCTTCCTTCCCGCAGCAGGGGCTGCCAATGAGCCACTGCTTCTCCCTGAGTGTTCCTCCTCCTGAACAGCCTTTTGGTCCATCACTTGAAAAAGGAAAAAAGGGACAACTGGATCAAATGGAAGTATTCCCCACTGGGGAGGTGGCACCTTCAGGAGGCAATGCTTGTCTAAGTCACAGGTAAAGATCAGGAAAAAGCCCAGGTAATTGGGGCTGGGCCAGTGCACTCCCTTGTGCAAACAGCTGCACCGCCTGATCTTCTCAGAGACTGGGAAATGGCAGGGGATCTCAGGCCCACAGTACAGTTGGGGCACCCTATCAGCTACTGCCAAATTCCATCCTGCAGAGGCTGGGGAGGAATTGCAGCCAGGCCAGGCTGGGAAACAGCCCTGCACGATGTGAAAGCAGCAGCGGGGCAGCGAGGCTGCCATGGATCCCTTCCCGCTGTGCCGGGCACGGCGTGTCCAGATGTGCAGCCAAAGCCCCCGGCTGCTGAGTCCCAGGGGAAGCATGAAGGAAAGGCACCCACCTTGTCCTCCGGGTGCTTCCTTCTGTGTTTGTCTCAGGAATTCATCTGAGTCATGAGACTTTTTGGCTGCAGTATCTTGGGTCTTTCCTTTTGGAGGACCTTAAGAGAAAGTAGTTCCATTTCCCAGGAATGGATCCCACAAAAGCAGGGCTCAGCCTGTGGGGTCAGCAGGGACACACTACTCACCCCTGCCATGGGAGCTGGGTTGGGGCCAAGCATCCAGCCCTGGAGCTTGAGAAGTTTTCCCTGCAGACACACCTGTAACTCAACAGCCACAGAAGCTTCTGCCATCTCTGCTGATCTGCACGGGCACCACTGAGCCGCAGCAGCGGTGAGGGGATCGTGCAGGGCGAGGGCACACACGTGCATGGTTCTGTGCTGGCACCTGCAGCGCTGCCTCCCTGGCCCAGCTTTGGGCTCTGAGCTGGCAGCTCTCCCAGGGGAAAGGCCTTGACCTACCCTCAGCATCTCCCAGAGCCTCTGTCCTGGATGTGGGCCCTTCACCGGCAGGTTCAGCTGCAAAGAAAGGCAGGACAGAAGAGCTCCTGTGGCACTGCAGGAGATCCTCAGGCTGCCCACAAGGCTCAGCCCCGGGGCACAGCCCTGGGCCCGGCCCCTTCCCTCTCTGCTCTTCTCTGTGACTGCACAGAGCACACGGAAGGACACACTGGCACAGCACACGGGAGGAAGATTGAAAGCTAAATGCTCCTTCCTCCCACTGACAGTGATCCTGTGGGAGCCCGCAGGCCTCCAGAAGGGAGCAGGGCAAGGTTTCCAGATTCTTTTAATCTTAAGATTTTGTTAAGGGAAATGGTTTATAAGTGAGCTTCTGTTGCACTGACCCTGATTATTCACTAAGGAAAGGCAGAATGAAAACTTGCCTCCAGCATCCTCCAGGAACTTCAAACCATCATTCATCAGGACTTCCTGAAAACCCATGTCACGATTCCAGGCTAGAAGGGAGCAGAGACCAGAACCATTTCCATGGTGTGCTGGGATCCCCTTCTGCCACAGGGAACTGGGCAATGCAGGGGTGTTGGGTAAGGCTGTGGGAGCCAGATGTGAATGGACATGGCCAAAGGTGCACAGGGGCCTGGGGAGCTCTGGGCTGGCTCCTGGTCACTCTCCAACTTCTTTGCAGACCCTTTGCAACATCTCTGGAGGGGTGGCTGGAGTAGCCCAGGGCCCGTGGGGTCTCTCTCCCTCCCACAGAGGAAACCCTCCCAAAAGCCCTGGGCAAAACCATCCCCAGCGCTTCCGAGGGAGCCGGGAGCGCTGTCCCGGGAAAGGGCCGCCAGGCTGCCGGCTCACCTGCTCGCCGCGCTTGCAGCGGAGCAGCCTGGGCAGCCCTGGCAGGCAGGGCCACGGCCAGGAGCAGCAGGAGTAGGAGGCGCAGAGCAAGGGCCATGGTGCCTTGTCCTCCCCCACTCCCGCAGCTCTTGCTGCCACCGCTGTCCCGACACCGCTGTCCCAACGTCAGCACCGCTGCTGCCACCGCCGCTGCTGCCGCAACAGTTGTGCTCAGGGACTGAGTGCTGGCTCCTTGTGCTGCTGTGCAACCACGGGGCTCTGGCACCTCTGGCACCTCTGTGACCTCAGGGCCTGCTGAGAGCTCAGCCTGCTGTGACCCCAGAGCCCTGCTGTGACCTCATGGCCTCAGCTCTACCCCCAGAGTGTGCGCCCGTCCGCATGAATGGACTGCCCTGATTGTCAATGTTTTGCTTCATCAAAGGGCCATTGCTTAGCAAAACCTTTCTTTTGCCTGCTGACATTGCTGGTCAGGCTGTGTCCCTCAAGATGCTCTTATTGTTGCAGTTCAAATTTATTTTATTGATTTCATTTTAAGTGTTGTTTAAGGGCTCTGTTATCCCCCATTTTTTTTCCTGACTTGGTTCACCTGTGGGTTTTACCCTCCCTCCAAACTGTCCCTCGTGCCCTTCCCCACCCCTTGTTCCAGCTCTTTCCCTGCCTGTCAAGGCAACCCAGCCCCTTGGTTCCCAAACCTTTGGGCCAATCCCTGACTGCAACTCCCCTTTGGAATTCCCCTACTCCTGGCAGCCCCATTGGCCCTTGTGACCCATCCTCTCCACCCTCCTACCCCAACTGGCCCCAGACACTTGATGTAATCCCCTCACTCCTCTCCTGAGGATTCCCTATTGGTTCATTGTTTGCATCCACCCCATGACTTGTATGTGTACAAAACCCCTTGGGCAGTACAGCTAGGGGCTTTTCATCCTGTTCTCTTCGCCTGGACTAAACTGTTCCTTGTGGAACCTGAAGACGGGACGCCTCCTCCTTTCTCCTGTGCCTCGTCCGTGTCGTGACTTGTGTCTGGCACTGGAGAGCAAGTGGCACTAAAGGTTCTGCCTCTGGTAAATCCCCATAGCGAGGTAGTTCCCAACTCCTGCCGTAGTGCCGGAGTTCTAAGAGCTAGCCCAGGTTCCAGCACTCACTTCACTAATGTACCGAATGCCCCTTCTTCAGAGCCTGCTCTGGTGCTCTGCCATCTCACACAGCAGAGTGTGATTCACATACTGCAGCCCAGAGTTAGGTTGTTGCAACATTGAAATGGGTGTGGTTGGCAGGATGGCTGGGCATAAATCACTACAGAACTAAAGCAAATGTGTGCACGGTCCCAGGCTGGACTTGAATAGACACAGGACTTGTGGAAAGATGAGGACAAGATAGCAGAGAAAAACGGAAAAACCAGCTGAAAAGGAGGATATGCGAAAGGAGTTATTTGTGCACATTTGGGGGTATATTTTTCTTGGGTGCAAAGCAAAATGAAAAGCTCCTAAATGCCCAAAAGATGAGAACTGTGTGTGGTAAATAGATATCATTCATGCTGACAAATTTGAAAGAGTAATCAATATTAATAAAGTAATTAATATTTGGAAATAATAAAACAGTTAAAGGTGTAATGCCAAGCAAGAAAGGGAGAGGAGGGTTTATCCCTCTCCCTACAGGTCTCCTGCAGATGTTCAGAACAGGAGGAAGCAAGAGATAACTATGATTAAATTTAGTGGAAGAGAGGAGAATTTGGTTGGACACCAGGAAAATGTTGATTATATGAGATCCACTGCTTTAATGTTAGAACACAGTATTGGCTTATACTGTAGCAGCTTGGTGCGCATGTGTAATCCAAAAAGTGAACTACAGGACATGGAGGAAGAGGAGAGGCCTTCCTCAAAGAATATCCCCAAACAGTGGTACAACTTACTTAAAGAAGTGTGGAGCATGCGTGGTAAAGGTGATGATGAGGGCAGTGATACAAGTGTGATGAATTGAAAATGGGAGGAGATGGTAATGACATACAGCATAAAAAGGGGAATTTTGGCTTGACACGCTAGTACGTGAGGTGACGGGGGTCCAAAAGCCCTGCACTCCGTACCCCACGCATACCCCGCATGGTTATTTTTGCTTATACGCTATTATCAGGACCAAATTATTCGTTACTTCCAGCAAATGATACTGTCAATATTTTGAATGTATTCAATTGTATATATATTAAGCTACATAATTCAAATTGCTGTTTCGTTTCATTTTGTTTGGTTGTTTTTGTGGCTTCTTTTAAAATTGGATAATTGGGCAAATATAACATGTGGAATGTCCTCCACAGCAGAGTGTCAGACCTCTGGATCTTTTTAAACAGTTTTATCAAGGTGGAACCGTGGCAGCTTCAGCTGGTGCCTCTGGAGGACCTTGAACAAAGAACCCCTGAGCTTTTCTACCCTCCCAGGTGAAGTGTTATAGTCTGGGGTCTTGCTGCTGTGTCCAGGTGCCGGGCCACTGGCTGGCACCACAGGTCCCCAGACCCTCTGCTGAGGCATCCCTCTCCTAGAGTCACGTTTACTCTGTCACATTTGGCTTTTCTCTCTGATCCACCGCCAGGACCAAAGATCACACGGTCGTGAGGATGTAAAAATGCCTGTTCCTTCTGGAACATTGCTGTTGTGTGACAGCCGTGCAGGCAGAGCAGGCAGCTGTAGGGACACTGACTCATTTCCCTGGTGCCAGCCGTGCTGCATCCATCGAGCTGCTGGGTCTTGGTGCTCGCTGGGACGCGGCCTGGCCCGGCACCACGGGAATTAGGAAGGGTCTTGAAGGAATCCCCACACGTTAAAGCAGACGATTTAGCCTGGGATTTTAAGTTGTTTCTCAGTTAACCTTGTAAAAGGCCAGAACAAGTCTCCTATGAATTCTGTCCCTGTCAAGTTCAGTTCCGCCGCGAAAGCCCCTCAGCATTCTCAGGGCAGTGGCAGGAGCCGGGTGCTGGCCCACAGCCCCGCTGGCCGGGGAGAGCACGGCCCAGAGCGAGCCCCTGCTGCCCGGGATGGCCACAGGCCCGGGGGAGCCGGGCGGGCAACGCCAGGGCCCTGTCCAGGGCTCCTGGGGCTCCTCTGGCATCTGTTCCGTCCCCTCAGGCGCTGAGCGGTGCCCGTCCCACGGGGCTGTCTGTGCCTGGCCCCAAAAGAGGCAGGGCCGGGGCTGTGGCCCCTGGGCTGGCGGTGCCGCCTGCCCAGCGCTCAGCACCGCCCGTGCCGTGCCGGTGCAGCGTGACCCGGCGGGGCAGCTCCGCCTCGGCGCCTCGCCACCGCCATCCCGGCACGGCGGCTGGCCCTGGGCCGCGGCAGCCCCGAGCCGCACGGGCCCGGGAGGGACTGCCGGCGGTCCCCGTCCCCTGCGTGCCTCAGCAGACACTCCGGCCCCACTGTGTACAGCAGGAGGGACACAAAGCACCTGCACGCTTATGAGAGTCCACAGCCCTTTCTACATGTGAAATGAGACCCCAGGACCCCGACATGTGCCTCAGGAGAGATCCCAGCACCCTGCACACCTTGGGAGAGATCCCAAACCCTCTACATGCCTCACACAGGATTCCAAATCCCTTGCATGACTTGAAGTGGACCCCATTGCCCTCCCTGCCTCAGAGGAAACCTAAAATATCCCTGGGTGTGTCACAAGGGGCCCCACCCCGTCGTGCACCTTACGGGGGACTCCAAAGCCCCCACGTGCCCTACAGGGAAGTCCAGGCCAGCTACGCCGAGTGTTTCGACCTGGAAATCAAGTCTGGTTGCACCTGGGTTGTTGTGTCTCTGGGGCTGCTCACCAGCCCTGTCGGACCCTGAGGCTACACAGCCCTTCCCTTCCCTTCCCTTCCCTTCCCTTCCCTTCCCTTCCCTTCCCTTCCCTTCCCTTCCCTTCCCTTCCCTTCCCTTCCCTTCCCTTCCCTTCCCTTCCCTTCCCTTCCCTTCCCTTCCCTTCCCTTCCCTTCCCTTCCCTTCCCTTCCCTTCCCTTCCCTTCCCTTCCCTTCCCTTCCCTTCCCTTCCCTTCCCTTCCCTTCCCTTCCCTTCCCTTCCCTTCCCTTCCCTTCCCTTCCCTTCCCTTCCCTTCCCTTCCCTTCCCTTCCCTTCCCTTCCCTTCCCTTCCCTTCCCTTCCCTTCCCTTCCCTTCCCTTCCCTTCCCTTCCCTTCCCTTCCCTTCCCTTCCCTTCCCTTCCCTTCCCTTCCCTTCCCTTCCCTTCCCTTCCCTTCCCACCGCTGGTCACAGTGAAGCCATATGCAGAATAAATAGACTCCACTGTCGCCCTGGTTTTTAATGTTCTGTCCTGGATTAGGGTCACTCTGGGAGAAAACCTCCAAAGGGGCCCCCCAGAAAGCAACCCCACATGGCCCCTTCCCCCCAGCAGTTCGGGTAGGATTCCTTGCAGAGAAGTGGAAAGAACCTGTTTATTTGACAGGCAAAACACCCCCAGCACACAAAATGAACAATACCAGATGACAATGCTTTCACCCATCTGAAAAGGATGACAAATTCAGAAAGTCTTTCCTGGCAGTGGTGGCTCTGCTGTCGCTCCCTCCGGCGCTGGGGATAGCTGCTGCAGGCCACAGGATGCAAACTCTCGGTGTTTCCCAGGTCCCAGTCTGGAGCAGGTGTGAGTGGTTTCAAAAAGGGAAAGGAAAAACAGTCCAGGGAAAAATCTGTACTGCTTAGCTAAACTGACTAACAAGCAGAAGCCAAAAAGCAAAAGCAAAGCAGGAGCACAGCAGAAGCAAGAGCAAATCAAGCAACAGCAAGCAAAGCAAAAAGCAAAAGCTGCACTATGAACTGAGCTGTCTGTCTGTCCTGCCAGCCGTGGGGGAGCAGGCTGATAACAAACCAAAACAAACCTTGCTCTTCAGGGCCAGTCGTGAAGGCACAGTACGTAATATCCAGCATTAACAGAACACACGATTGGGGATGCAAGCATCATAACCTCACCCTAGGACAAGTTTTTCTAAACCTTCTGATGTTTACATTCTTGTACCAAACTTTCTCACACACGTTATGCAAATAACGTATTGTTATGCATTCTTTTCTGCAGGAGGAGAAATTTGATGGACTGTTGGTTTGTCCAGTGTCATTGGAGAAGTGGCACTTTCACCCTCCAATCCACTGTCACTTTTGGAAATCTGTAAATGTTGGAGTCAGAAATTCAACTGCCCCCTTTTCTACCTTGGAGAGATGCGTGTCTGCGTTGTTACATTTCATGTCCTGTAGCGCCACTCCACAAACTGATGTAGTTATGAAGTGGGGATGCGTGTCAGGGCCTGGCACAGGTGAGATGGCTCTCGTGAAAACTTGTGCCCCGAGCCCTGGTCCGAGCCACATCTTTGTTCACAAACCTGTTCCATATGCAATGCATTACACAATCTCTTCATGCACATTCAACCCCTGGCCCCGCCTGTCCTCCCCTCCCATGGCGATGAGATCCACGCCCTTCTGGGCACGCGTTGTTTCCTGTGGTGGTCACACTGGGGTCTTTGGTGGTCTCTGAGGCCGAAGGCTGTGGTCTTCCTCATGACTGAACTTTTGAACTTTTCTCCTTTGTGCGTGCACTGTGGTCCCCTGGTGCTTATCTGAGTACGTCTGTTGGTTTGGATCAGCTTGGAGACAGAGGAGCTCCTTAGTCTAGCCTTCCTGCATTCCCTGGTCTTCTCCTGGTGTTATGAGTAAAAAAGTTATCTGTAGCTATGATATTTTATTAAAAATCCTTTCCTAGGATTTTTCCCCTCCTGAGGAGCTGAGGGCCCCAGGAAAGAAATGTAAACAATAACTATCTGCTGCTGTGGAATGCAACAGGTGCATCTTCCATTGGTCCATGTGGATTGGTTTCACTGGATGACCAATCACAGCCAACTGTGTTGAGCCTGTGAGCAGTCACAAGATTTTTGTTATGCATTCCATTCTATTCTTCTTCTTTGTAGCCTTCTGGTCATTTTTTCCTCTCTGTTCTTTTAGTATAGTTTTAATGTAGTATTTTCATAGAATATATAATAAATCAGCCTTCTGAAATGGAGTCAAGCCTCGTGTCTCCACACCTGGGGTGTTCGCCCCAACAAATTATCCATTTTTTTTAAGGCTGCAAAGTTAAACCGGTTGGGCCAGTTGTTGAGAGTTGAAGGGTTGACTATTTGTTGTTGATAGCTTCATGTTGCAATCACCTCTTGTTAATAGTTTTTCTTCAATTACCTGTTAATGGTTAGAAATCAAGCGCAATTGTCCCCCTGCTGCTTTCCCAGAGCCTGCAGGTAGCAGGGTGGGGGGGATGACACCAGAGCTAGTATGCAGATGAGAATGCATTTCACCAAATTTTGCAATTTTCCAGGAAAAAAACCCTAAAAACAATCAGCCGACATAAAATTAAGAAACCTAAGTAAGGTCTAAAGGTGAGGAACTTAATCCAGTACCTGCTAAGATCCTTTTTACTCCTCACCCTAACCTGAAAGGATGTCAGCTAGGAAGAGGACCTGGAATGTTAGACCAAGGAAGCGGAATTCCCACTACTCCCTCGAGGACGGAAGCCTCAGCTCTGCCTGCATACCAGCGGTCACAGCTGCATCATCCTCCTCCTCCGTGCCACTCCTGGGAGCAGCGGGGGTGCGGGTGACCTGTCCTTTCTCCCCAACCTGAGCTGAATGTTTTTAATAAAGGCATTAAAAAGGAGAAAGATCTCCTGCCCTATTTATTATGCTAGGGTCTCGTCCAGGAGATCCACACCTGAAGAGGACACCAGGACTGGGACGGCCGCCCGCCCTGGACCTGCAGGACAGCTGGCTCTCAGGATCAGAGAAGATCGGCTTGGGACAGTGACAGGGAGCAGCGCCGGACTGTTGAGAGTATCCGGCGGCAGGAGAGGGAGGCGAGCGAGTGTGTGTGAGTGAGACGAGGGCCGGCAGCTCGGGCCCTCGAAGCGAGTGAGGACCCCTCAGTACCGCGGTTCCGCACCCCCGCCAGGGGGCCGGCCGGGAACAGGGGGAAGCGAGTGGAATTGGTGATTGAGGCGCCTCCAAAGGGGTAAAGAGGACCCCCCTCCGGGCGTGCGGAGGAAATAGTATGTGAGTGGCACGCATCCCAAAAGCCCTGATACAGGTCCTAATGAAAGAAGTTACGCAATTTAGAAAATCAGGCAGTTTTGTTATTAAGTCCTGACGACGGAAGTCAAAGCACAAGGTCTGGCAGAGGAAGCCTATCCCGAGTTTTTTAAAGCTCTGGTAATGTAAGTCCTGACAGGGGGAAGTCAGGCAAACTAAAAATCAGGCCATACTTTTGTTTTAAGTCCTGACAAGGGACGTCAGGCAAATTCAGAAGTCCTGAGTAGGATTTGGGCAAGTCCAAAAGTCCTGTAGGCAAACGAAGTCCTGACGAAAGGAGGTCAGGCAAACTCAGCCTCAGAGGCCAGGGTCTTGAGGTTTTTTTTGTTGAGTCTTGGCAAAGGAGGCCGAGGTCTCAACAAAGTCCTGACGAAAAGGGTCAGGCATATTGGAGTTTCGGCAGAGGAGGCTGGGACTTCACAAATAGGATTTACTTTTGAGCTGCCTGTCAGTAGCAGAAGCACCTTTGTAATTTTTGAGGCCCGAAAAAATGGAAGGGTGTAATAGTAAGGAAAGTGGCCAGAGACTGGGGAATATAACTCCCCATATTCCCCTAGGTGAACTGTTAGAGAGATGGGCCTCTATAGAGGCCACAGAGGGCTTAGATAAATTTAAGATGATTCACTACTGTTCAGAAGCGTGGCCAGAATTGGATGTGCAAGGTGGATGGCTCTGGTGTGGGACAAAAGACAAGTGGATGTGTCAACAGCTGAGTCAGTGTGTGACAGCTCAAGAGGATACTGATCCCCAGCAATTATTATATGTAGCTTGTTGGTTAAAGAGTGCTTTCGAGGATGAAGGAGTGCGAATTTGTAAGGTGCAGAGGACAAAAGAGGGGAATGAAGGAGGGGATGCTGGAATTAAAGAGATTAGTAAAAGGTGGCACCCCCTGGACTACTTGCCTCCTGATGCCCCTCCACCTTAGAACCCTCTCCTTCGGGCACCTCAAATAGCAGATCCGTCTCTTCCCCCGGCGGCCATGGGGGCCATTCCCTCACCACCCCCTTCGACTCCTTTAGCTGCTTCTGCACCCCCACTAGTGCCTACTTCAGCTGCTGCACGCTCCACCCCTTCTCCAGCTCCACTTAACATGCACTCAAGCTCTTCTCCCCCTCCTACTGCTGTCCCTCCACCTCCTCCTAACTGGGAGACAAATGCCTCCTTACCTGGTAACCTCTTATCACCAGATACAGCTGTTGGCCTACAGCAGGTCCAGGTTAATGCTAATAGCCCTCAAATGAGTAATTTTGTGTCTGAAGATGGGCCACACTGCGGTACCCGATCCATGACCTCCAAGGTAGAGAGACTTTTTCCCCTTAGAGAAGTTCCTATGGGAGGAGTAGCAGGAGGTGTTGGTTTTGTGAATGCTCCTCTAACTGCTTCTGAGGTGAGAGGATTCAAGAGGGAGTTAGGGAATTTAGTTGAAGACCCTGTGGGTATTGCAAACCAAGTGGATCAATTCTTAGGTCTAAATATCTGCACTTGGGGGAAATGAATTCCATTCTAAATATATTATTTTCCCCAGAAGAGTTCCGAATTATTAGAGGTGCTAGCATAAGAATTTGGGACAAAGATAATCATCCAGGGCCCCAAGTGCCATCAGGTGCAGAAAAATTGCCACTAGTGGATCCCAATTGGAACCCTAATCAGGAGGAAGGAAGCAAGGAAGGCCATGATAGAGTACAGGTCTTTGATAATCAGGGGGAATCAGAGAATCAGTTCCCAATGCAACTAATACAAAATTAGCATTCAAGAGTGCACAAGAGAAGGATGAAACTCCTGCTACTTGGCTTAATTGCCTAAAGCAGAACTTCCAGTTGTACTCCAGAACAGACCCGGACACCAAGGAGGGTCAGGTGCTACTAAAGGTCCAATTTCTTACTACATCTTGGCCTGATAAACAGAGAAAACTGGAAAAGATTGAAGATTGGCCAGAGAAGGACATTAATGAGTTATTGAAAGAAGCATTGAAGGTATATTTAAGGAGGCAAGAAGAAAAAGCAAAGGCCAAGGCTAGTATCATGGTCGCTATAGCTAGAGGAAATGTGGGGGGCAAGCAACTCTATCCTACAATCCAAGGTAACAAAAGAGTGGGAGAGTCCACCACCAGGAGCAGGCAAGGAAACGCCAGTACTGTCAGGGACAGGAGGAATGGAGAGGCCTCAAGCCCCTTTGAGCGAAAGGCGCTGCTGGTACTGTGGAGCAACTGGACCCCCAAAACTGTTCAGCCTAAAGTTGTGAAACTGTGGCTAGCTGATCAGGAGAGCAAAGGAAGCAGCTTTAGAACCAGGGGATCCGGTAGAAGTTTTTAAAGCAGAAACCATGCCTGAGGAGGGAGGAAGATAAGAACCTATATTTAGTAAAAAAAAAAGTAAAGGCTATAA
The DNA here is from genome assembly GCF_036417665.1 of Passer domesticus. Lineage (NCBI taxonomy): Eukaryota > Metazoa > Chordata > Aves > Passeriformes > Passeridae > Passer > Passer domesticus. The sequence continues at coordinate 177,759 of NW_026990166.1, forward strand.
AAGATTTAAAGTTGCACCAAGGGCAGCGAGGGGAGTGGTTAAGATCAGATGGACGGGTGTTTCTAAACAAAGCACTTGCTGGGACAGTGCTAACAGGACCACATAATTTAACTCACTGAGGAGTCCAAGGACTATGTGATCATTTCCTAAGAAATAACTTGTGCATAAGTGTATATGACCTAGCAAAAGCAATTAGAAAAGGCTGTTTAATTTGCCAAAAAGTGAACCAGAAGGTTATGAAAAAGGTAGCAGCTGGAGGGAGGGAATTGACTCTCAGGCCTTTCCAGAGCATAGAGATGGATTTCACTAAGATGCCCCCAGAGTAAGGATAGAAGCATCTACTGGTTATAGTAGATCATCTCACCCATTGGGTAGAAGCCTTCCCGACAAAAAAGGAAACAGCCCAGGTTGTGGCAAGGGTAATCTTGGAGAACATCATCCCCAGATATGGAATGGTGAATACCATAGACTCAGACCGAGGTCCACATTTTGTGGCCCAAACATTGCAAAATATAATTGAAGTTTTAGGAATAAAATGGAGATTACATACTCTGTGGCACCCCCAGAGTTCTGGGAGGATGGAAGGGATGAACAAAACTCTCAAAAATTAGTATTAACTAAACTGATCGAAGAAACAAAAATGAATTGGCTAAAGTGTTTGCCCCTAATGCTTTTGCGCATCAGAACAAGACCCCGGTCTGATATAGAGATTTCACCCTATGAAATGATGCTTGGACTGCCATTCTTGTTAACACCCTGTAGCACAGGAGACTATTTGGAAGAAGAAGCAGCTACCAGAAAATATTTAGAAGTCATTGGAAGAACCCTGGAAGGACTTAGAAAAAGAGGATACCTCCCCCAAACCTCCCCTCTTGACAGAAAAGCACGTAACATTAACCCAGGAGATTGGGTTTTGAAATAATCCTGCAATAGTAGACCATTAATGCCTAAATTTGAAGGCCCCTTTCAGGTACTCCTCATCGCTAATTCAGCTGTGCGGACCAGAGAAAAGGGTTGGACCCACATCACGAGAATTAAAGGACCAGTCCCACCCGCCAGCATTGGACAAGATTGGTCAGTGTTTCCCTCTGGTATTGGATCAGATTCCACACCACCCTCACCCCCTAACTCAGGACAGGATTCAGCCACATCAGGAGTTAATTCAGCTGAGTATACCATTGCAAAAGGACCAAAAGACTTAAAGTTGACACTCAAAAGGAAGAGCCAAAAAGACTGATGAACTGCATAAGAAAAGAGTTTAGAATCATAACATATCCTAAAGTGTTTTAAGAGATTTGTAAAAGTTAAAAATTGTTAATAGGTAATTCTGGTGAAGTCCTCCCAACTTAGTACCAAAGACTGAGGGTTAATCTTCTGCAGAGTACTCCCCTAAGAGAGACCAAATCAGTAAGGACAGATCAAGAGAGGTTTAACCAGGGAAGCAAATAGAAGAGACTCTAAAGAGCTTGGGAACTTCTCCTTAGTAAAATCCCCAAGAAGCAAGGCCGGGTGGGCAGGCTGTGCAAGATGACCCATACCGGACTCTTGGGAAGGGTAGTAATAATGGCTTTCATTGCTAGTGGTGCTCTGGGGAGCCCAAGAGAGCCGTGCAGTGAGTACTACCAACCCCTCTGTGAGGAAGAAGAAGTAAGTTCTTTGTTGAGAGTCCACACCAATTTAAGCCGTAATTGTGTTAACCTCTCCCAGTTGATCTTTTATCAAGAGAATGAGAAAATCTATTGGATGGCCCGGAACACCGCCACCTCTAGGCAGCAACTCCTGGCAGAGCACCCTGTAGAAGAGGCCTGGTGGTACTTTGAACATGATGCTACTGAAGCAAGCCTGGTAAATCTGGTCAGAGGAAAAGAAATAGTAAAAGCAAGAAGAGAACAAGACCATTTAGCAACACCCCCAAGTAAAAATCTAATAAGAGAAGAATGTATGTTAAGGAAAGGAAGGGGTACAGTACGCCAGTAGGAAGAATGGCTTGTAAAAGGTATTTAGCAGTAAAAGACTCTGCTACGCGGTGGATCCCAAGAGATCCAAATAGAATTTGGCCTGTTAAGAAAAAAGAGAACAAGTGCATTTACAATAAAACATATAGACTTTATGAGTATGATAAAAAAGAGATAAACCTCTTTTGGAGAATGAAAGAAATTTCTAAATATTGGCAGGGCCCAACAGAAACTAATCATACATTTCGGGAGACCCCTAAACACCTGTTTTGGATCTATGCTACTACAGCATCCACTAAATTGCCAAGAGACTGGTCTGGCAGTTGCATCATTAGGATTATAAAACAAGCTTTCTTTATATTACCCAAAGAATCTGGATCAAGTTGAACAGTTCCTATATACAGCGATTTAAGAAAAACCAAATGGAAGAAGCAATATATAGTAAACAAAATTATGAAGCTACAAGCAGTATTAGAGATAATATCTAATCAGACCGCATTAGCTCTTAATCATATTAATGACCAACTCACCTAAACCAAAACAGTAATTTATCAAATCAAATTAGTTGTAGCAGTCGTTTGAAGCATCTTAAACGAAATAAGAAAACTAGCATATGTAAGAAATCAAGAAAGGACTCCTGCACTGGATTCCACTTGTGGGATAACCCATGGACTTTCAAAAGTAGTTGGAAAACTAAAGCCTTCTTCACAGTGTGTACACATGTTAGTTTGCTCTTCTTATTTCCCTGCTTATTTAAAATAGTGACATCTGCCGTACAGAATAACCTACGGATCTCTAAAGAAATTAACCTGAAAAAAACCAAAAAAAGGAATGAAATTGAGTAACTATGATCACCAAAGTGCTCAGGAATTTTATAATCAATATAAAAATTATAAGAAATTCTATGCTAATGAGCCAAAAATTGCAAGTTGATGCAAGCTTAAGCTTCAGCCTGATCAAAGAAAAAAAGGGGGGACGGTTATGTGTAAAAAAGTTGTCCTTTTTTTTTAAGGCTGCAAAGTTAAACAGGTAGGGCCAGTTGTTGTGAGTTGAAGTTTTGACTGTTTCTTGTTGGTAGCTTCACATTGCAATCACCTCTTGTTAATAGTTTTTCTTCAATTACCTGTTAATGGTTAGAAATCAAGCGCAATTGTCCCCCTGCTGATTCACCTGAGCCTGCAGGTAGCAGGGTGGGGGGGATGACACCAGAGCTAGTATGCAGATGAGAATGCATTTCACCAAATTTTGCAATTTTCCAGGAAAAAAACCCTAAAAACAATGAGCCAACATGGAACTAAGAAACCTAAGTAATGTCCAAAGGTGAGGAACTTAATCCAGTAACTGCTAAGATCCTTTTTACTCCTCACCCTAACCTGAAAGGATGTCAGCTAGGAAGAGGACCTGGAATGTTAGACCAAAAAAGTGGAATTCCCACTACTCCCTCGAGGACGGAAGCCCCAGCTCTGCCTGCATACCAGCGGTCACAGCTGCATCATCCTCCTCCTCCGTGCCACTCCTGGGAGCAGTGGGGTGCGGGTGACCTGTCGTTTCTCCCCAACCTGAGCTGAATTTTTTTAATAAAGGCATTAAAAACGAGAAAGATCTCATGCCCTATTTATGACGCTGGTATTGTCCTTCATAGCAAGAAGCTTCAGAAATTTGCATTTTCCTATGCCCTTTGTTCCATGGCAGAGGTTTCTTAAGTAAAAGGTTAAAATTCAACACATAATTCTACAATTTAAAATTTAAATGCTTAGTCCATATTGCTAACTTAATTGAACCCCCCAAAACCTCCATTTCAACAGCAGCCCCTGCCTGGCTTCTGCCTGCCCACACCGTGGGCATCCACGGCTCCTCCTGGGCATGGAGCTCAGTCAGTGCTGGTGCTGGGTGGGCTTTGCTGCTGCTGCCACCTGGACACTGGGGTGACCGCTTGTCCTGGGTTGCAATGTAAAGATGTATTCTAATGCCATCCTGAAGAGCTGCTGAAACCAGGAGGGGCATTGTTTCTTCCTTATCTCCTGTTAATGGGCCCATCAATGTCTTGCCACATGACTCAGAGATAACTCCCTCCCAGAGCCATTTCTGTTTCATGGCTAATCAAGGACCCACAGCATGAGGCAGAATGATATCAGCCCACTGTGAGATGCTCTGCCCATGGGGGAGGAGCTAAGCATCCCCAGCTGGATATAATCTGGGTTTTGGGACACAACAAGCAGTCTCTCCACTGGATTCCCAGAGGAACCGCCGCCCTTACCCACTGCTTTTCCAGAGGATGAGAGCTACCAGATTGTTTCGACAGGATCACCACTTCCACAAGTCCATTTCATCTGGACTGCTACCACCACCCTAACTAGCAGGGTGTCAGGCTGTATTCTGACCCTGTCAGTGGTTTTTCTTTTGTATTATTGCATGTATTTTAGTTTTTTTTCCCGTTTCCTAATAAATTGTATTTCTGACTTGGAGCCTCTCACTGGTTTTGCTTTCAAACTAGGACACAAATCCATCTCTTTATTTCAACACAGGAATGGGCCATTGCCTACCCTGCAAGCGGGAGTTGGAGGGGGGGGGAGGGTGGGGTGGGGTGGGGTGGGGTGGGGTGTCACCTTCAGTATTGCCTAGAGGGCAAGGCCAGGGGGCTCAGGGGCAGGGGAAGGGATGTGTTGGTCTGAGGAGGTGCTGGAAGGTGCTGGGCTGGTCCTGGGGTCCCTAGCGGAACTCGGGTTGGCTGGGATGGGACAGACTGAGATAAAAAAAGGAATGAAGGCAGCTTGGGGAGGCCAATGGGGAGAGCAGGTGGCAGTGGGATCTATGGGGCAATAAGAGGCTTCCTTGTCGACGGTTGTTCTGGGGTCCTCTTCACAGAACACTTGAGAGGGCTGTCCAGGCCGTTACTGCTGCTGGAGAAGCTGCTCACGCTGTCGGTGTGAGGTGCAGCCACTGTCTTCCAACTCCTGTTCCGAGGTGCTCCTGTGCAGAGAGGAGGTGGCTGAGGCCCCAGCTGCCAGTGGCACACAGGGACCCTCGTGCACAGCAGGGCCCAGAGCTGGCAAGGCTCCCCAGCACGGCTGGAGCTGCTGGCACAGCTGGGCCCCACTGGACAGCTGCCCCTCAAGGCCCCGGCCAGCAGGGCACGGCTCTGGGCAGGGTCCCTGGCCAGGAGCGGGCCCCAGAGCGCCTCTGCCTTTCAAGGGCAATCTCGGCCCTGCTCTTTCTCCTCCCCACCTCCCTCTGCCTCTGCCCCGTGCCCCTGGGGCTGCTCTTGGCCAGGCAGACTCAGTGGGAGCCAGCACTGGCTGCAGCCCCAGCGGGCCCCCCAGGACAAGGCCCAGCAATTGAGAGGCCAATGGAAGCACTGGGCAGCAGCAGAACCCTCAGCAGAGTTATTTGGACAATCATGGACTGGCCACAACCCCACTGCAGTCTCAATGGGAATGTTCCCTGACCACGTTAGACTTTCAAAAGAAGCTGTTTGAGGGGGAGAGCAACAAAACACTCACTGTTTTCTCTTCCAGGAATACCCGATTCCAAAGCAGCACAACATGAAGACAAGCTCAGAAGAAAGCACACCTCCCAGTAACCCTAGCCAGCAGACTGTTCCCTGACAGAAACCCCTTCCGAGGCCATCCTGGGCATCGGTAACAGGTCTTGTGGTGCCGGCTGCATCTGTGGGAGCGATGGGGAGCGTGAGCCCGTGCTGTGCTGCACTGCTGAGCTGGCAGCACGGTGGATACGGGCAGGACGTTCTCTGTTTCCCCCAGAGCTGGGGCCTGCAGGCACCTTGCCGGCCCTTGGCACAGGCTGTGCCAGCCAACAAAGCCCAGCAGGCCGGGAGGAGAGCCTGGGGGCAGCGCAGCTGCTTGGGCAGTGGCTGCTGCCAGGGACACGGGCCAAAGCCAACCCTGAGCAGCCAATGCCAGCCCTGGCCCTCCCTGCCCCGTGACAGCACCCCCAGCCCCAGGGGACAGGCTCAGGCCCTGTCAGGACCCAGCGCAGCCCCTGCCCAGTCGGGAGCAAGGGCTGGCTCTGGCCCTGGGCTGGCGGCAGGGCTCCCGCTCGGGGCTGCTCCTGTGCCTTGGGCCTCTGGACACTCAGGGCCAGCTCCGCAGCAGCTGCAGTGCCAGGGACCTTGCTGCACCAGTCCCGTTTCCCCGGGGCTCTGAACCAGCTCCAGAGGCCTGGAAGCCCAGGCGCCTCCAGCTTTGGCTGCTGCCGGGCCGGGCAAGGGCAGGCCCTGGGGGAAGAGCTGCTGCCACACAGCCCCGGCCAGGGCTGAGCCTGGCACAGCAATTACCTGCTGTGCCTGTGCCCGTGTCTGGCATCGCCTTCCTTCCCGCAGCAGGGGCTGCCAATGAGCCACTGCTTCTCCCTGAGTGTTCCTCCTCCTGAACAGCCTTTTGGTCCATCACTTGAAAAAGGAAAAAAGGGACAACTGGATCAAATGGAAATATTCCCCACTGGGGAGGTGGCACCTTCAGGAGGCAATGCTTGTCTAAGTCACAGGTAAAGATCAGGAAAAAGCCCAGGTAATTGGGGCTGGGCCAGTGCACTCCCTTGTGCAAACAGCTGCACCGCCTGATCTTCTCAGAGACTGGGAAATGGCAGGGGATCTCAGGCCCACAGTAGAGTTGGGGCACCCTGTCAGCTACTGCCAAATTCCATCCTGCAGAGGCTGGGGAGGAATTGCAGCCAGGCCAGGCTGGGAAACAGCCCTGCACGATGTGAAAGCAGCAGCAGGGCAGCGAGGCTGCCATGGATCCCTTCACGCTGTGCCGGGCACGGCGTGTCCAGATGTGCAGCCAAAGCCCCCGGCTGCTGAGTCCCAGGGGAAGCATGAAGGAAAGGCACCCACCTTGTCCTCCGGGTGCTTCCTTCTGTGTTTGTCTCAGGAATTCATCTGAGTCATGAGACTTTTTGGCTGCAGTATCTTGGGTCTTTCCTTTTGGAGGACCTTAAGAGAAAGTAGTTCCATTTCCCAGGAATGCATCCCACAAAAGCGGGGCTCAGCCTGTGGGGTCAGCAGGGACACACTACTCACCCCTGCCATGGGAGCTGGGTTGGGGCCAAGCATCCAGCCCTGGAGCTTGAGAAGTCCTCCCTGCAGACACACCTGTAACTCAACAGCCACAGAAGCTTCTGCCATCTCTGCTGATCTGCACGGGCACCACTGAGCCGCAGAAGCAGTGAGGGGATCGTGCAGGGCGCGGGCACACACGTGCATGGTTCTGTGCTGGCACCTGCAGCGCTGCCTCCCTGGCCCAGCTTTGGGCTCTGAGCTGGCAGCTCTCCCAGGGGAAAGGCCTTGACCTACCCTCAGCATCTCCCAGAGCCTCAGTCCTGGATGTGGGGCCTTCACCCACAGGTACAGCTGCAAAGAAGGCAGGACAGAAGAGCTCCTGTGGCACTGCAGGAGATCCTCAGGCTGCCCACAAGGCTCAGCCCCGGGGCACAGCCCTGGGCCCGGCCCCTTCCCTCTCTGCTCTTCTCTGTGACTGCACAGAGCACACGGAAGGACACACTGGCATTGCACACGGGAGGAGGACTGAAAGATCAATGCTCCTTCCTCCCACTGACTGCGATCCTGTGGGATCCCTCAGGGATCCAGAAGGGAGCAGGGAAAGATTCTCAGAATCCTTCAGCCCTTACATAATGTTAAGGGAAATGCTTTATAAATGAGCTTTTGTTGCATTGATCCTGATTATTCACTCAGGAAAGGCAGAATGAAAACTTGCCTCCAGCATCCTCCAGGAACTTCAAACCATCCTTCATCAGGACTTCCTGAAAACACATGTCACGATTCCAGTCTAAAAAGGAGCAGAGATCAGAACCATATCTGTGGCATGCTGGGATCCCCTAATGCTACAGGGAAAAGGGCATTGCAAGGGGGTCGGGTAAGGCTATGGGACCCAGATGGGAATGGACATGGCCAAAGGTGCACAGGGGCCTGGGGAGCTCTGGGCTGGCTCCTGATCACTCTCCACACCCTTTCCCTGCCCTCAGCAACATCCCTGGGAGGGGTGGCTGGAGTAGCCCAGGGCCCTGGGGCTCTCTCCCTCAAACTCACAGAAAATCCTCCCTAAAGCCCTGGGGCAAACTGCAGCAGGCAGTGCCACAGCTATGCCTCCCTCCTACACTCCCTCCTGCCCTCCTTCTGCTGGGACAGCTCCCAGATCCCAAGGGCAAACAGCCAGGCTCTCTCAGGACACACTGGAGCCTTGCTCTCCCCCTCTGTCCTTTCCCCACCATGGGCACCCCATGCAGTCACTGCCAGGTTTCAGGACATGTCTCCCAAGGAGGGACCCCAGCAGGACTGCTCAGGACCCGAGTGCCCTGAGCCTGCTGGGGATAATTCCCCTGGGCTGTGCCGCTCTAGTCCAGGCTGTGCCCGCACTGCCAAGCAGCAGAGAGGGCAGCTCAAGCCTCAGCAGGGCTCAGGCCCAGAGGCACAGCAATTACCTCCTGTGTCTGTGCCTGGCATGGCCTCCCTTCCTGCAGCAGAGGCTGGCACAGAACCACTGCTTCCTCTGGGAAATGCTTCCTTCTGCACAGGCTCTCCTTTGATTTCTGGAGAATGGAAAAGAGACAGCTGGATCAGATGGAAACATTCCTGACTGGGAATGGGGAAGGTGAGGCATCACTTGTGAAAGGAATGGATAAGGATCAGAAAACACCCAGGATTTTGGGACAACCCAAGGCTGCTTCCTTCCCCAAACAGCCCCAGCTTCTGATCTGCCTGGACATCAGGAAATTGCAGGGGATCTGAGGGTGGGCATGGACTGTGGCGCAATTGGGGCTGCCTGTCAGCTGATGCCAAATGCCTTCCTGCAGAGGCTGGGCAGAAGCTGCAGCCAGGCCAGGCTGGGAAACAGCCCTGCAGGGCGTGAAAGCAGCAGCGGGGCAGCGAGGCTGCCATGGATCCCTTCCCGCTGTGCCGGGCACGGCGTGTCCAGATGTGCAGCCAAAGCCCCCGGCTGCTGAGTCCCAGGGGAAGCATGAAGGAAAGGCACCCACCTTGTCTTCTCTGCAGACATTCCTTCAGCATTTGCCACATGATTTCTAATGGGTCCTGGAATTTCTTGCCGGCCATGTCTTTGGTTTCTCCTGTCGTAGGACCTTAAGAGAAAGTAGTTCCATTTCCCAGGAATGGACCCCACAAAAGCGGGGCTCAGCCTGTGGGGTCAGCAGGGACACACTACTCACCCCTGCCATAGGAGCTGGGCTTTTGTGCAGCATCCAGGGTAGGAGTTGGTGAAGTCGTCCCTGCAGACACATCTGTAACACAAGAGCTACAGAAGCTTCTGTCACCTGGTCCTGACCAGTCAGTCAAACATTTCGCCTTGGTGGGACAGTGAGAACATACCTGCAGAATGCTCGGAGGGCTTCACAACTTCAGAGCGCCAGGCTAATGCAGAATCATTCCCAGCATCCCAGTCTGGAAGCAAACCAAGATGAGAACTGTTTCCATTGTGTGCCAGGGCTGGCTCTGGCCCTGGGCTGGCGGCAGGGCTCCCGCTCGGGGCTGCTCCTGTGCCTTGGGCCTCTGGGCACTCAGGGCCAGCTCCGCAGCAGCTGCAGCGCCAGGGACGTTGCTGCACCAGTCCCATTTCCCCGGGGCTCTGAACCAGCTCCAGAGGCCTGGAAGCCGAGGCACCTCCAGCTTTGGCTGCTGCTGGGCCGGGCAAGGGCAGGCCCTGGGGGAAGAGCTGCTGCCACACAGCCCCGGCCAGGGCTGAGCCCGGCACAGCAATTACCTGCTGTGCCTGTGCCCGTGTCTGGCATTGCCTTCCTTCCTGCATCTGGGGCTCGCACCGAAGATGGAGTGCTTCCTTCAGGAAATGCCAACTTCCACTGAAGCATTATGTCCATCTCTTGACAAAGGAAGGGAGACAGCTGCATTAGATGGAGCTGTTCCCCACTTGGGCGGTGGCATCAGAGGTAATATTTGTGAAATTTATGGAGCAGGAAAATGGCCAGATTACAGTGGCATGATGTGAGCACTTCCACCTCCAAACAGACACCCTTTTCCTAATCTGCAGGGCTGGATATAGTGGGGGATCTCAGGGTGTGTTACAGTTTGGGCTGCCTGTCAGCTGATGCCAAATGCCTTCCGGCAGAGGCTGGGCAGAAGCTGCAGCCAGGCCAGGCTGGGAAACAGCCCTGCAGGATGTGAAAGCAGCAGCGGGGCAGCGAGGCTGCCATGGATCCCTTCCCGCTGTGCCAGGCATGGCGTGTCCAGATGTGCAGTCAAAGCCCCCGGCTGCTGAGTCCCAGGGGAAGCATGAGAGAAATGCACCCACCTTCTCTTGTCTGCAGGGGTGCCTTCAGCTCTTGCCTAATCTGTTTGGATGGTTGCAGGGACATCTTATCTGTTGTATCTTGGACTTTCCCTGTTGGAGTACCTTAGAGAAAAATATTTCCAATTCCCAGGAATGGATCCTACAAAAGCAAGGCTCAGCCTCTGAGGTCAGCAGGGACACACTACTCACCACTGTGATGGGAGCTGGGCTTGCGTATAGCATCCAAGGTAGGAGCTGGAGAAGCTGGAGAAGTCCTCCCTGTAGATACATCTGTAACAAAACAGCCACAGAAGCTTCTGTCACCTGGTTCCTGCCCGCTTGTCTACAATTCTTCCTTGGTGGCACACTGAGAACATACCTGCAGGAGGCTCCAAGGGCTTCAAAACTTTATTCATCCAAGCTGATGGAGAAGCCTTCACAGCAACTTCATCTAGAATGGAGCAGAGATGAGAACACTTTCCAGGGTGTGCTGGGATCCCGTTTTGCCACAGGAAACTGGGCACTGCAAGGGGGTCGGCTAAGGCCGTGGGAGCCAGATGTGAATAGACATGGCCAAAGGTGCACAGGGGCCTGGGGAGCTCTGGGCTGGCTCCTGGTCACTCTCCACACCCTTTCCCTGCCCTCAGCAACATCCCAGGGAGGAGTGGCTGGAGCAGCACAGGGCCCTGGGGCTCTCTCCCTCAGACACAGAGGAAATCCTACCTAAAGCCCTGGGGCAAACTGCAGCAGGCAGTGCCACAGCTATGCCTCCCTACCTCCCTCTGTCCCTCCTGCCCTCCTTCTGTGGGGACACCCCCCAGATCCCAAGGGCAACAAGCCAGGCCCTCTCAGGACACACTGGAGCCTTGCTCTCCCCCTCTGTCCTTTCCCCACCGTGGGCACCCCGTGCAGTCGCTGCCAGGTTTCAGGACATGTCTCCCAAGGAGGGACCCCAGCAGGACTGCTCAGGACCCGAGTGCCCTGAGCCTGCTCGGGATAATTCCCCTGGGCTGTGCCGCTCTAGTCCAGGCTGTGCCCGCACTGCCAAGCAGCAGAGAGGGCAGCTCAAGCCTCAGCAGGGCTCAGGCCCAGAGGCACAGCAATTACCTCCTGTGTCTGTGCCTGGCATGGCCTCCCTTCCTGCAGCAGAGGCTGGCATGGAGCCACTGCTTCCTCTGGGAAATGCTTCCTTCTGCACAGGCTCTCCTTTGATTTCTGGAGAATGGAAAAGAGACAGCTGGATCAGATGGAAACATTCCTGACTGGGAATTGTGTAGGGGACAATTTCAGGAGGCATCACTTGTGAAAGGAATGGATAAGGATCAGAAAACACCCAGGATTTTGGGACAACCCAAGGCTGCTTCCTTCCCCAAAGAGCCCCAACATCTGATCTGCCTGGACACCAGGAAGTGCAGGGGATCTGAGGGTGGGCATGTCCGGTGGTCCAGTTTGGGCTGTCTGTCAGCTGATGCCACATGCCTTCCTGCAGAGGCTGGGCAGAAGCTGCAGCCAGGCCAGGCTGGGAAACAGCCCTGCAGGGCGTGAAAGCAGCAGCGGGGCAGCGATGCTGCCATGGATCCCTTCCAGCTGTGCCAGGCACGGCGTGTCTAGATGTGCAGCCAAAGTCTTCCCCAGCTGCTGAGACCCAGGGGAAGAATGAGGGAAATGCACCCACCTTGCCTTCTCTGCAGACGTTCCTTCAGCATTTGCCACATGATTTCTAATGGGTCCTGGAATTTCTTGCCTGCCATGTCTTTGGTCTCTCCTGTCGTAGGACCTTAAGAGAAAGTAGTTCCATTTCCCAGGAATGGACCCCACAAAAGCAGGGCTCAGCCTGAGGGGTCAGCAGGGACACACTACTCACCCCTGCCATAGGAGGTGGGCTTTTGTGCAGCATCCAAGGTAGGAGTTGGTGAAGTCGTCCCTGCAGACACATCTGTAACACAACAGCCACAGAAGCTTCTGTCACCTGGTCCTGACCAGTCAGTCAAACATTACGCCTTGTTGTGATAGTGAGAACATACCTGCAGAATGCTCGGAGGGCTTCACAACTTCAGAGCGCCAGGCTAATGGAGGAACTGTCCCAGCATCCCAGTCTGGAAGCAAACCAAGATGAGAACTGTTTCCATTGTGTGCTAGGGCTGGCTCTGGCCCTGGGCTGGCGGCAGGGCTCCCGCTCGGGGCTGCTCCTGTGCCTTGGGCCTCTGGGCACTCAGGGCCAGCTCTGCAGCAGCTGCAGCGCCAGGGACGTTGCTGCACCCGTCCCGTTTCCCTGGGGCTCTGAACCAGCTCCAGAGGCCTGGAAGCCGAGGCGCCTCCAGCTTTGGCTGCTGCTGGGCCGGGCAAGGGCAGGCCCTGGGAGAAGAGCTGCTGCCACACAGCCCCAGCCAGGGCTGAGCCCGGCACAGCAATTACCTGCTGTGCCTGTGCCCGTGTCTGGCATTGCCTTCCTTCCTGCAGCTGGGGCTGGCACCGAAGATGGAGTGCTTCCTTCAGGAAATGCCACCTTCCACTGAAGCTCTATGTCTATCTCTTGACAAAGGAAGGGAGACAGCTGCATCAGATGGAGCTGTTCCCCACTTGGGCGGTGGCATCAGAGGTAATATTTGTGAAATTTATGGAGCAGGAAAATGGCCAGGTTACAGTGGCATGATGAGAGCACTTCCACCTCCAAACAGCCACCCTTTTCCTAATCTGCAGGGCTGGATATTGTGGGGGATCTCAGGGTGTGTTACAGTTTGGGCTGTCTGTCAGCTGATGCCAAATGCCTTCTGGCAGAGGCTGGGCAGAAGCTGCAGCCAGGCCAGGCTGGGAAACAGCCCTGCAGGGCGTGAAAGCAGCAGCGGGGCAGTGAGGCTGCCATGGATCCCTTCCCGCTGTGCCGGGCACGGCGTGTCCAGATGGGCAGCCAAAGCCCCCGGCTGCTGTGTTCCTCGGGAAGCACAAGGGAAATGCGCCCACCTTGTCCTCCCTGCCGCATTTCCTTCAGCTCTTGCTTCGTCTGTATGGGTGGTTCCAGGGATATCTTGTCTCTTGTGTCTTGGATCTTCCCTGTCAGAGGAACTTAGAGAAAAATACTTCCATTTCCCAGGAATGGATCCCACAAAAGCAGGGCTCAGCCTGTGGGGTCAGCAGGGACACACTACTCACCCCTGCCATGGGAGCTGGGTTGGGGCCAAGCATTCACCCCTGGAGCTGGAGAAGTCCTCCCTGCAGACACACCTGTAACTCAACAGCCACAGAAGCTTCTGCCATCTCTGCTGATCTGCACGGGCACCACTGAGCCGCAGCAGCAGTGAGGGGATCGTGCATGGCACGGGCACACACGTGCATGGTTCTGTGCTGGCACCTGCAGCGCTGCCTCCCTGGCCCAGCTTTGGGCTCTGAGCTGGCAGCTCTCCCAGGGGAAAGGCCTTGACCTACCCTCAGCATCTCCCAGAGCCTCAGTCCTGGATGTGGGCCCTTCACCGGCAGGTTCAGCTGCAAAGAAATGCAGGACAGAAGAGCTCCTGTGGCACTGCAGGAGATCCTCAGGCTGCCCACAAGGCTCAGCCCCGGGGCACAGCCCTAGGCCCGGCCCCTTCCCTCTCTGCTCTTCTCTGTGACTGCACAGAGCACACGGAAGCACACACTGGCACAGCACACGGGAGGAAGATTGAAAGCTAAATGCTCCTTCCTCCCACTGACAGTGATCCTGTGGGATCCCTCAGGGCTCCAGAAGGGAGCAGGACAAGGTTTCCAGATTCTTTCAACCTTAAGATTATATTAAGAGAAATGGTTTATAAGTGAGCTTCTGTTGCACTGACCCTGATTATTCACTAGGGAAAGGCAGAATGAAAACTTGCCTCCAGCATCCTCCAGGAACTTCAAACCATCATTCATCAGGATTTCCTGAGAACCCATGTCACGATTCCAGTCTAAAAGGGAGCAGAGATCAGAACCATTTCCATGGTGTGCTGGGATTCCCTTCTGCCACAGGGAACTGGGCAATGCAGGGGTGTTGGGTAAGGCTGTGGGAGCCAGATGTGAATGGACATGGCCAAAGGTGCACAGGGGCCTGGGGATCTCTGGGCTGGCTCCTGGTCACTCTCCAACCTCTTTGCAGGCCCTTTACAACATCTCTGGAGGGGTGGCTGGAGTAGCCCAGGGCCCGTGGGGTCTCTCCCTCCCACGGAGGAAACCCTCCCTAAAGCCCTGGGCAAAAACATCCCCAGCGCTTCCCAGGGAGCCGGGAGCGCTGTCCCGGGAAAGGGCAGCCAGGCTGCCGGCTCACCTGCTCGCCGCGCTTGCAGCGGAGCAGCCTGGGCAGCCCTGGCAGGCAGGGCCGCGGCCAGGAGCAGCAGGAGTAGGAGGCGCAGAGCAAGGGCCATGGTGCCTTGTCCTCCCCCACTCCCGCAGCTCTTGCTGCCACCGCTGTCCCGACACCGCTGTCCCAACGTCAGCACCGCTGCTGCCACCGCCGCTGCTGCCGCAACAGTTGTGCTCAGGGACTGAGTGCTGGCTCCTTGTGCTGCTGTGCCACCACGGAGCTCTGTCACCTCTGGCACCTCTGTGACCTCAGGGCCTGCTGAGAGCTCAGCCTGCTGTGACCCCAGAGCCCTGCTGTGACCTCATGGCCTCAGCTCTACCCCCAGAGTGTGCGCCCGTCCGCATGAATGGACTGCCCTGATTGTAAATGTTTTGCTTCATCAAAGGGCCACTGCTCGGCAAAACCTTTCTTTTGCCTGCTGACATTGCTGGTCAGGCTGCGTCCCTCAAGATGCTCTTATTGTTGCAGTTCAAATTTATTTTATTGATTTCATTTTAAGTGTTGTTTAAGGGCTCTGTTATCCCCCATTTTTTTCCTGACTTGGTTTACCTGTGGGTTTTACCCTCCCTCCAAACTGTCCCTCGTGCCCTTCCCCACCCCTTGTTCCAGCTCTTTCCCTGCCTGTCAAGGCAACCCAGCCCCTTGGTTCCCAAACCTTTGGGCCAATCCCTGACTGCAACTCCCCTTTGGAATTCCCCTACTCCTGGGAGCCCCATTGGCCCTTGTGACCCATCCTCTCCACCCTCCTACCCCAACTGGCCCCAGACACTTGATGTAATCCCCTCACTCCTCTCCTGAGCATTCCCTATTGGTTCATTGTTTGCACCCACCCCATGACTTGTATGTGTACAAAACCCCTTGGGCAGTACAGCTAGGGGCTTTTCATCCTGTTCTCTTCGCCTGGACTTCGTTGTTCCTTGTGGAACCTGAAGACGGGACGCCTCCTCCTTTCTCCTGTGCCTCGTCCCTGTCGTGGCTTGTGTCTGGCACTGGAGAGCAAGTGGCACTAAAGGTTCTGCCTCTGGTAAATCCCCATAGCGAGGCAGTTCCCGACTCCTGCCGTAGTGCCGGAGTTCTAAGAGCTAGCCCAGGTTCCAGCACTCACTTCACTAATGTACCGAATGCCCCTTCTTCAGTGCCTGCTCTGGTGCTCTGCCATCTCACACAGCAGAGTGTGATTCACATACTGCAGCCCAGAGTTAGGTTGTTGCAACATTGAAATGGGTGTGGTTGGCAGGATGGCTGGGCATAAATCACTACAGAACTAAAGCAAATGCGTGCACGGTCCCAGGCTGGACTTGAATAGACACAGGACTTGTGGAAAGATGAGGACAAGATGGTAGAGAACAATGGAAAAGCCAGCTGAAAAGGAGGACATGCTAAAGGAGTTATTTGTGCACATTTGGGGGTATATTTTTCTTGGGTGCAAAGCAAAATGAAAAGCTCCTAAATGCCCAAAAGATGAGAACTGTGTGTGGTAAATAGGTATCATTCATGCTGACAAAATTGAAAGAGTAATCAATACTGATACAGTAATTAATATTTGGAAATAATAAAACAGTTAAAGGTGTAATGCCAAGCAAGAAATGGAGACGAGGGTTCCCCCTCCCTCCCTACAGGTCTCCTGCAGATGTTCAGAAAAGAGAGAAGCAAGAGATAACTATGACTAAATTTAGTTGGAAGGGAGGAGAATTTGGTTGGACACCAGGAAAATGTTGATTATATGAGATCCACGGCTTTAATGTTAGAACACAATATTGGCTTATACTGTAGCAGCTTGGTGCGCATGTGTAATCCAAAAAGTGAACTACAGGACATGGAGGAAGAGGAGAGGCCTTCCTCAAAGAATATCCCCAAACAGCGGTACAACTTACTTAAAGAAGTGTGGAGCATGCGTGGTAAAGGTGATGATGAGGGCAGTGATACAAATGTGACGAATTGAAAATGGGAGGAGATGGTAATGGTCAAATACAGCATAAAAAGGGGAATTTTGGCTTGACAAGCTAGTCCGTGAGGTGACGGGGGTCCAAAAGCCCTGCACTCCGTACCCCACGCATACCCCGCATGGTTATTTTTGCTTATACACTATTATCAGGACGAAATTATTCGTTATTAACCGCAAACGATACTGTCAATATTTTAAGTGTATTCAATTGTATTTATTTTAAGCTACATAATTCAAATTGCTGTTTTATTTCATTTTGTTTGGTTGTTTTTTTGGGTTTTTTTTGATTGGAAAATTGGGCAAATATGACCTGTGGAATGTCCTCCACAGCAGAGTGTCAGACCTCTGGATCTTTTTAAACAATTTTATCATGGTGGAACTGTGGCAGCTTCAGCTGGTGCCTCTGGGGGACCTTGAACAAAGAACCCCTGAGCTTTTCTACCCTCCCAGGTGAAGTGTGATAGTCTGGGGTCTTGCTGCTGTGTCCGAGTGCCGGGCCACTGGCTGGCACCACAGGTCCCCAGACCCTCTGCTGAGGCATCCCTCTCCAAGAGTCAAGTTTAGTCTGTCACATTTGGCTTTTCTCTCTGATCCGCCACCAGGACCAAAGATCAAACGGTCGTGAGGATGTAAAAATGCCTGTTCCTTCTGGAACATTGCTGTTGTGTGACAGCCGTGCAGGCAGAGCGGGCAGCTGTAGGGATACTGACTCGTTTCCCTGGTGCCAGCCGTGCTGCATCCATTGAGCTGCTGGGTGTTGGTGCTCGCTGGGACGCGGCCCGGCCCGGCACCACGGGAATTAGGAAGGGTCTTGAAGGAATCCCCACGCGTTAAAGCAGACGATTTAGCCTGGTATTTTAAGTTGTTTCTCAGTTAACCTTGTAAAAGGCCAAAACAAGTCTCCTATGAATTCTGTCCCTGTCAAGTTCAGTTCCGCCGCGAAAGCCCCTCAGCATTCTCAGGGCAGTGGCAGGAGCCGGGTGCTGGCCCGGAGCCCCGCTGGCCGGGGAGAGCACGGCCCAGAGCGAGCCCCTGCTGCCCGGGATGGCCACAGGCCCGGGGGAGCCGGGCGGGCAACGCCAGGGCCCTGTACAGGGCTCCTGGGGCTCCTCTGGCATCTGTTCCGTCCCCTTGGGCGCTGAGCGGTGCCCGTCCCACGGGGCTGTCTGTGCCTGGCCCCAAAAGAGGCAGGGCCGGGGCTGTGGCCCCTGGGCTGGTGGTGCCGACTGCCCGGCGCTCAGCACCGCCCGTGCCGTGCCGGTGCAGCGTGACCCGGCGGGGCAGCTCCGCCTCGGCGCCTCGCCACCGCCATCCCGGCACGGCGGCTGGCCCTGGGCCGCGGCAGCCCCGAGCCGCACGGGCCCGGGAGGGACTGCCGGAGGTCCCCGTCCCCTGCGTGCCTCAGCAGACACTCCAGCCCCACTGCGTGCAGCAGGAGGGACACAAAGCACCTGCACGCTTACGAGAGTCCACAGCCCATTCTACATGTGAAATGAGACCCCAGGACCCCGACATGTGCCTCAGGAGAGATCCCAGCACCCTGCACACCTTGGGAGAGATCCCAAACCCTCTACATGCCTCACACAGGATTCCAAATCCCTTGCATGACTTGAAGTGGACCCCATTGCCCTCCCTGCCTCAGAGGAAACCTAAAATATCCTGGGTGTGTCACAAGGGGCCCCACTCCGTCGTGCACCTTACGGGGGACTCCAAAGCCCCCACGTGCCCTACAGGGAAGTCCAGGCCAGCTATGCCGAGTGTTTCGACCTGGAAATCAAGTCTGGTTGCACCTGGGTTGTTGTGTCTCTGGGGCTGCTCACCAGCCCTGTCGGACCCTGAGGCTACACAGCCCTTCCCTTCCCTTCCCTTCCCTTCCCTTCCCTTCCCTTCCCTTCCCTTCCCTTCCCTTCCCTTCCCTTCCCTTCCCTTCCCTTCCCTTCCCTTCCCTTCCCTTCCCTTCCCTTCCCTTCCCTTCCCTTCCCTTCCCTTCCCTTCCCTTCCCTTCCCTTCCCTTCCCTTCCCTTCCCTTCCCTTCCCTTCCCTTCCCTTCCCACCGCTGGTCACAGTGAAGCCATATGCAGAATAAATAGACTCCACTGTCGCCCTGGTTTTTAATGTTCTGTCCTGGATTAGGGTCACTCTGGGAGAAAACCTCCAAAAGGGCCCCTCAGAAAGCAAACCCACACGGCCCCTTCCCCCCAGCAGTTCGGGTAGGATTCCTTGCAGAGAAGTGGAAAGAACCTGTTTATTTGACAGGCAAAACACCCGCAGCACACAAAATGAACAATACCAGATGACAATGCTTTCACCGATCTGAAAAGGATGACAAATTCAGAAAGTCTTTCCTGGCAGTGGTGGCTCTGCTGTCGCTCCCTCCGGCGCTGGGGATAGCTGCTGCAGCCACAGGATGCAAACTCTCGGTGTTTCCCAGGTCCCAGTCTGGAGCAGGTGTGAGTGGTTTCAAAAAGGGAAAGGAAAAACAGTCCAGGGAAAAATCTGTACTGCTTAGCTAAACTGACTAACAAGCAGAAGCCAAAAAGCAAAAGCAAAGCAGGAGCACAGCAGAAGCAAGAGCAAAGCAAGCAACAGCAAGCAAAGCAAAAAGCAAAAGCTGCACTATGAACTGTGCCGTCTGTCCTGCCAGCCGTGGGGGAGCAGGCTGATAACAAACCAAAACAAACCTTGCTCTTCAGGGCCAGTCGTGAAGGCACAGTACGTAATATCCAGCATTAACAAAACACACGACTGGGGATGCAGGCATCATAACCTCACCCTAGGACAAGTTCTTCTAAGCCTTCTGATGTTTACATTCTTGTAACAAACTTTCTCACACACTTTATGTAAATAACGTATTGTTATGCATTCTTTTCTGCAGGAGGAGAAATTTGATGGACTGTTGGTTTGTCCAGTGTCATTGGAGAGGTAGCACTTTCACCCTCCAATCCACTCTCACTTTTGGAAATCTGTAAATGTTGGAGTCAGAAATTCAACTGCCCTCCTTTTTAGCTTGGAGAGATGCATGTCTGCGTTGTTTTATTTTATGTCCTGTAGCGGCACTCCACATCCTGATGTAGTTATGAAGTGGGTATGTGTGTCAGGGCCTGGCACAGGCGAGATGGCTCTCGTGAAAACTTGTGCCCCGAGCCCTGGTCCGAGCCACATCTTTGTTCACAAACCTGTTCCATATGCAATGCATTACACAATCTCTTCATGCACATTCAACCCCTGGCCCCGCCTGTCCTCCCCTCCCATGGCGATGAGATCCACGCCCTTCTGGGCACGCGTTGTTTCCTGTGGTGGTCACACTGGGGTCTTTGGTGGTCTCTGAGGCCGAAGGCTGTGGTCTTGCTCATGACTGAACTTTTGAACTTTTCTCCTTTGTGCGTGCACTGTGGTCCCCTGGTGCTTATCTGAGTACATCTGTTGGTTTGGATCAGCTTGGAGACAGAGGAGCTCCTTAGTCTAGCCTTCTTGCATTCCCTGGTCTTCTCCTGGTGTTATGAGTAAAAAAGTTATCTGTAGCTATGATATTTTATTAAAATCCTTTCCTAGGATTTTTCCCCTCCTGAGGAGCTGAGGGCCTCAGGAAAGAAATGTAAACAATAACTATCTGCTGCTGTGGAATGCAACAGGTGCATCTTCCATTGGTCCATGTGGTTTGGTTTCACTTGATGACCAATCACAGCCAACTGTGTTGAGCCTGTGAGCAGTCACAAGACTTTTGTTATGCATTCCATTCTATTCTTCTTCTTTGTAGCCTTCTGGTAATTTTTTCCTCTCTGTTCTTTTAGTATAGTTTTAATGTAGTATTTTAATAGAATGTATAATAAATCAGCCTTCTGATCAAGCCTCGTGTCTCCACACCTGGGGTGTTCACCCCAACAAATTATCCATTTTTTTTAAGGCTGCAAAGTTAAACAGGTTGGGCCAATTGTTGTGAGTTGAAATGTTGACTATTTGTTGTTGATAGCTTCATGTTGCAATCACCTCTTGTTAATAGTTTTTCTTCAATTACCTGTTAATGGTTAGAAATCAAGCGCAATTGTCCCCCTGCTGCTTTCCCAGAGCCTGCAGGTAGCAGGGTGGGGGGGATGACACCTGAGCTAGTATGCAGATGAGAATGCATTTCACCAAATTTTGCAATTTTCCAGGAAAAAAACCCTAAAAACAATCAGCCGACATAAAATTAAGAAACCTAAGTAAGGTCTAAAGGTGAGGAACTTAATCCAGTACCTGCTAAGATCCTTTTTACTCCTCACCCTAACCTGAAAGGATGTCAGCTAGGAAGAGGACCTGGAATGTTAGACCAAGGAAGCGGAATTCCCACTACTCCCTCGAGGACGGAAGCCTCAGCTCTGCCTGCATACCAGCGGTCACAGCTGCATCATCCTCCTCCTCCGTGCCACTCCTGGGAGCAGCGGGGGTGCGGGTGACCTGTCCTTTCTCCCCAACCTGAGCTGAATGTTTTTAATAAAGGCATTAAAAAGGAGAAAGATCTCCTGCCCTATTTATTATGCTAGGGTCTCGTCCAGGAGATCCACACCTGAAGAGGACACCAGGACTGGGACGGCCGCCCGCCCTGGACCTGCAGGACAGCTGGCTCTCAGGATCAGAGAAGATCGGCTTGGGACAGTGACAGGGAGCAGCGCCGGACTGGTGAGAGTATCCGGCGGCAGGAGAGGGAGGCGAGCGAGTGTGTGTGAGTGAGACGAGGGCCGGCAGCTCGGGCCCTCGAAGCGAGTGAGGACCCCTCAGTACCGCGGTTCCGCACCCCCGCCAGGGGGCTGGCCGGGAACAGGGGGAAGCGAGTGGAATTGGTGATTGAGGCGCCTCCAAAGGGGTAAAGAGGACCCCCCTCCGGGCGTGCGGAGGAAATAGTATGTGAGTGGCACGCATCCCAAAAGCCCTGATACAGGTCCTAATGAAAGAAGTTACGCAATTTAGAAAATCAGGCAGTTTTGTTATTAAGTCCTGACGACGGAAGTCAAAGCACAAGGTCTGGCAGAGGAAGCCTATCCCGAGTTTTTTAAAGCTCTGGTAATGTAAGTCCTGACAGGGGGAAGTCAGGCAAACTAAAAATCAGGCCATACTTTTGTTTTAAGTCCTGACAAGGGACGTCAGGCAAATTCAGAAGTCCTGAGTAGGATTTGGGCAAGTCCAAAAGTCCTGTAGGCAAACGAAGTCCTGACGAAAGGAGGTCAGGCAAACTCAGCCTCAGAGGCCAGGGTCTTGAGGTTTTTTTTGTTGAGTCTTGGCAAAGGAGGCCGAGGTCTCAACAAAGTCCTGACGAAAAGGGTCAGGCATATTGGAGTTTCGGCAGAGGAGGCTGGGACTTCACAAATAGGATTTACTTTTGAGCTGCCTGTCAGTAGCAGAAGCACCTTTGTAATTTTTGAGGCCCGAAAAAATGGAAGGGTGTAATAGTAAGGAAAGTGGCCAGAGACTGGGGAATATAACTCCCCATATTCCCCTAGGTGAACTGTTAGAGAGATGGGCCTCTATAGAGGCCACAGAGGGCTTAGATAAATTTAAGATGATTCACTACTGTTCAGAAGCGTGGCCAGAATTGGATGTGCAAGGTGGATGGCTCTGGTGTGGGACAAAAGACAAGTGGATGTGTCAACAGCTGAGTCAGTGTGTGACAGCTCGAGAGGATACTGATCCCCAGCAATTATTATATGTAGCTTGTTGGTTAAAGAGTGCTTTCGAGGATGAAGGAGTGCGAATTTGTAAGGTGCAGAGGACAAAAGAGGGGAATGAAGGAGGGGATGCTGGAATTAAAGAGATTAGTAAAAGGTGGCACCCCCTGGACTACTTGCCTCCTGATGCCCCTCCACCTTAGAACCCTCTCCTTCGGGCACCTCAAATAGCAGATCCGTCTCTTCCCCCGGCGGCCATGGGGGCCATTCCCTCACCACCCCCTTCGACTCCTTTAGCTGCTTCTGCACCCCCACTAGTGCCTCCTTCAGCTGCTGCACGCTCCACCCCTTCTCCAGCTCCACTTAACATGCACTCAAGCTCTTCTCCCCCTCCTACTGCTGTCCCTCCACCTCCTCCTAACTGGGAGACAAATGCCTCCTTACCTGGTAACCTCTTATCACCAGATACAGCTGTTGGCCTACAGCAGGTCCAGGTTAATGCTAATAGCCCTCAAATGAGTAATTTTGTGTCTGAAGATGGGCCACACTGCGGTACCCGATCCATGACCTCCAAGGTAGAGAGACTTTTTCCCCTTAGAGAAGTTCCTATGGGAGGAGTAGCAGGAGGTGTTGGTTTTGTGAATGCTCCTCTAACTGCTTCTGAGGTGAGAGGATTCAAGAGGGAGTTAGGGAATTTAGTTGAAGACCCTGTGGGTATTGCAAACCAAGTGGATCAATTCTTAGGTCTAAATATCTGCACTTGGGGGAAATGAATTCCATTCTAAATATATTATTTTCCCCAGAAGAGTTCCGAATTATTAGAGGTGCTAGCATAAGAATTTGGGACAAAGATAATCATCCAGGGCCCCAAGTGCCATCAGGTGCAGAAAAATTGCCACTAGTGGATCCCAATTGGAACCCTAATCAGGAGGAAGGAAGCAAGGAAGGCCATGATAGAGTACAGGTCTTTGATAATCAGGGGGAATCAGAGAATCAGTTCCCAATGCAACTAATACAAAATTAGCATTCAAGAGTGCACAAGAGAAGGATGAAACTCCTGCTACTTGGCTTAATTGCCTAAAGCAGAACTTCCAGTTGTACTCCAGAACAGACCCGGACACCAAGGAGGGTCAGGTGCTACTAAAGGTCCAATTTCTTACTACATCTTGGCCTGATAAACAGAGAAAACTGGAAAAGATTGAAGATTGGCCAGAGAAGGACATTAATGAGTTATTGAAAGAAGCATTGAAGGTATATTTAAGGAGGCAAGAAGAAAAAGCAAAGGCCAAGGCTAGTATCATGGTCGCTATAGCTAGAGGAAATGTGGGGGGCAAGCAACTCTATCCTACAATCCAAGGTAACAAAAGAGTGGGAGAGTCCACCACCAGGAGCAGGCAAGGAAACGCCAGTACTGTCAGGGACAGGAGGAATGGAGAGGCCTCAAGCCCCTTTGAGCGAAAGGCGCTGCTGGTACTGTGGAGCAACTGGACCCCCAAAACTGTTCAGCCTAAAGTTGTGAAACCTTTGCTAGCTGATCAGGAGAGCAAAGGAAGCAGCTTTAGAACCAGGGGATCCGGTAGAAGTTTTTAAAGCAGAAACCATGCCTGAGGAGGGAGGAAGATAAGAACCTATATTTAGTAAAAAAAAAAAGTAAAGGCTATAAAAGATTTAAAGTTGCACCAAGGGCAGCGAGGGGAGTGGTTAAGATCAGATGGACGGGTGTTTCTAAACAAAGCACTTGCTGGGACAGTGCTAACAGGACCACATAATTTAACTCACTGAGGAGTCCAAGGACTATGTGATCATTTCCTAAGAAATAACTTGTGCATAAGTGTATATGACCTAGCAAAAGCAATTAGAAAAGGCTGTTTAATTTGCCAAAAAGTGAACCAGAAGGTTATGAAAAAGGTAGCAGCTGGAGGGAGGGAATTGACTCTCAGGCCTTTCCAGAGCATAGAGATGGATTTCACTAAGATGCCCCCAGAGTAAGGATAGAAGCATCTACTGGTTATAGTAGATCATCTCACCCATTGGGTAGAAGCCTTCCCGACAAAAAAGGAAACAGCCCAGGTTGTGGCAAGGGTAATCTTGGAGAACATCATCCCCAGATATGGAATGGTGAATACCATAGACTCAGACCGAGGTCCACATTTTGTGGCCCAAACATTGCAAAATATAATTGAAGTTTTAGGAATAAAATGGAGATTACATACTCCGTGGCACCCCCAGAGTTCTGGGAGGATGGAAGGGATGAACAAAACTCTCAAAAATTAGTATTAACTAAACTGATCGAAGAAACAAAAATGAATTGGCTAAAGTGTTTGCCCCTAATGCTTTTGCGCATCAGAACAAGACCCCGGTCTGATATAGGGATTTCACCCTATGAAATGATGCTTGGACTGCCATTCTTGTTAACACCCTGTAGCACAGGAGACTATTTGGAAGAAGAAGCAGCTACCAGAAAATATTTAGAAGTCATTGGAAGAACCCTGGAAGGACTTAGAAAAAGAGGATACCTCCCCCAAACCTCCCCTCTTGACAGAAAAGCACGTAACATTAACCCAGGAGATTGGGTTTTGAAATAATCCTGCAATAGTAGACCATTAATGCCTAAATTTGAAGGCCCCTTTCAGGTACTCCTCATCGCTAATTCAGCTGTGCGGACCAGAGAAAAGGGTTGGACCCACATCACGAGAATTAAAGGACCAGTCCCACCCGCCAGCATTGGACAAGATTGGTCAGTGTTTCCCTCTGGTATTGGATCAGATTCCACACCACCCTCACCCCCTAACTCAGGACAGGATTCAGCCACATCAGGAGTTAATTCAGCTGAGTATACCATTGTAAAAGGACCAAAAGACTTAAAGTTGACCCTCAAAAGGAAGAGCCAAAAAGACTGATGAACTGCATAAGAAAAGAGTTTAGAATCATAACATATCCTAAAGTGTTTTAAGAGATTTGTAAAAGTTAAAAATTGTTAATAGGTAATTCTGGTGAAGTCCTCCCAACTTAGTACCAAAGACTGAGGGTTAATCTTCTGCAGAGTACTCCCCTAAGAGAGACCAAATCAGTAAGGACAGATCAAGAGAGGTTTAACCAGGGAAGCAAATAGAAGAGACTCTAAAGAGCTTGGGAACTTCTCCTTAGTAAAATCCCCAAGAAGCAAGGCCGGGTGGGCAGGCCGTGCAAGATGACCCATACCGGACTCTTGGGAAGGGTAGTAATAATGGCTTTCATTGCTAGTGGTGCTCTGGGGAGCCCAAGAGAGCCGTGCAGTGAGTACTACCAACCCCTCTGTGAGGAAGAAGAAGTAAGTTCTTTGTTGAGAGTCCACACCAATTTAAGCCGTAATTGTGTTAACCTCTCCCAGTTGATCTTTTATCAAGAGAATGAGAAAATCTATTGGATGGCCCGGAACACCGCCACCTTTAGGCAGCAACTCCTGGCAGAGCACCCTGTAGAAGAGGCCTGGTGGTACTTTGAACATGATGCTACTGAAGCAAGCCTGGTAAATCTGGTCAGAGGAAAAGAAATAGTAAAAGCAAGAAGAGAACAAGACCATTTAGCAACACCCCCAAGTAAAAATCTAATAAGAGAAGAATGTATGTTAAGGAAAGGAAGGGGTACAGTACGCCAGTAGGAAGAATGGCTTGTAAAAGGTATTTAGCAGTAAAAGACTCTGCTACGCGGTGGATCCCAAGAGATCCAAATAGAATTTGGCCTGTTAAGAAAAAAGAGAACAAGTGCATTTACAATAAAACATATAGACTTTATGAGTATGATAAAAAAGAGATAAACCTCTTTTGGAGAATGAAAGAAATTTCTAAATATTGGCAGGGCCCAACAGAAACTAATCATACATTTCGGGAGACCCCTAAACACCTGTTTTGGATCTATGCTACTACAGCATCCACTAAATTGCCAAGAGACTGGTCTGGCAGTTGCATCATTAGGATTATAAAACAAGCTTTCTTTATATTACCCAAAGAATCTGGATCAAGTTGAACAGTTCCTATATACAGTGATTTAAGAAAAACCAAATGGAAGAAGCAATATATAGTAAACAAAATTATGAAGCTACAAGCAGTATTAGAGATAATATCTAATCAGACCGCATTAGCTCTTAATCATAATAATGACCAACTCACCTAAACCAAAACAGTAATTTATCAAATCAAATTAGTTGTAGCAGTCGTTTGAAGCATCTTAAACGAAATAAGAAAACTAGCATATGTAAGAAATCAAGAAAGGACTCCTGCACTGGATTCCACTTGTGGGATAACCCATGGACTTTCAAAAGTAGTTGGAAAACTAAAGCCTTCTTCACAGTGTGTACACATGTTAGTTTGCTCTTCTTATTTCCCTGCTTATTTAAAATAGTGACATCTGCCGTACAGAATAACCTACGGATCTCTAAAGAAATTAACCTGAAAAAAACCAAAAAAAGGAATGAAATTGAGTAACTATGATCACCAAAGTGCTCAGGAATTTTATAATCAATATAAAAATTATAAGAAATTCTATGCTAATGAGCCAAAAATTGCAAGTTGATGCAAGCTTAAGCTTCAGCCTGATCAAAGAAAAAAAGGGGGGACTGTTATGTGTAAAAATGTTGTCCTTTTTTTTTAAGGCTGCAAAGTTAAACAGGTAGGGCCAGTTGTTGTGAGTTGAAGTTTTGACTGTTTCTTGTTGGTAGCTTCACATTGCAATCACCTCTTGTTAATAGTTTTTCTTCAATTACCTGTTAATGGTTAGAAATCAAGCGCAATTGTCCCCCTGCTGATTCACCTGAGCCTGCAGGTAGCAGGGTGGGGGGGATGACACCAGAGCTAGTATGCAGATGAGAATGCATTTCACCAAATTTTGCAATTTTCCAGGAAAAAAACCCTAAAAACAATGAGCCAACATGGAACTAAGAAACCTAAGTAATGTCCAAAGGTGAGGAACTTAATCCAGTATCTGCTAAGATCCTTTTTACTTTTCACCCTAACCTGAAAGGATGTCAGCTAGGAAGAGGACCTGGAATGTTAGACCAAAAAAGTGGAATTCCCACTACTCCCTCGAGGACGGAAGCCCCAGCTCTGCCTGCATACCAGCGGTCACAGCTGCATCATCCTCCTCCTCCGTGCCACTCCTGGGAGCAGTGGGGTGCGGGTGACCTGTCGTTTCTCCCCAACCTGAGTTGAATTTTTTAAATAAAGGCATTAAAAAGGAGAAAGATCTCCTGCCCTATTTATTACGCTGGTATTGTCCTTCATAGCAAGAAGCTTCAGAAATTTGCATTTTCCTATGCCCTTTGTACCATGGCAGAGGTTTCTTAAGTAAAAGGTTAAAATTCAACACATAATTCTACAATTTAAAATTTAAATGCTTAGTCCATATTGCTAACTTAATTGAACCCCCCAAAACCTCCATTTCAACAGCAGCCCCTGCCTGGCTTCTGCCTGCCCACACCGTGGGCATCCACGGCTCCTCCTGGGCATGGAGCTCAGTCAGTGCTGGTGCTGGGTGGCTTTGCTGCTGCTGCCACCTGGACACTGGGGTGACCGCTTGTCCTGGGTTGCAGTGTAAAGATGTATTCTAATGCCATCCTGAAGAGCTGCTGAAACCAGGAGGGGCATTGTTTCTTCCTTATCTCCTGTTAATGGGCCCATCAATGTCTTGCCACATGACTCAGAGATAACTCCCTCCCAGAGCCATTTCTCTTTCATGGCTAATCAAGGACCCACAGCATGAGGCAGAATGATATCAGCCCACTGTGAGATGCTCTGCCCATGGGGGAGGAGCTAAGCATCCCCAGCTGGATATAATCTGGGTTTTGGGACACAACAAGCAGTCTCTCCACTGGATTCCCAGAGGAACCGCCGCCCTTACCCACTGCTTTTCCAGAGGATGAGAGCTACCAGATTGTTTCGACAGGATCACCACTTCCACAAGTCCATTTCATCTGGACTGCTACCACCACCCTAACTAGCAGGGTGTCAGGCTGTATTCTGACCCTGTCAGTGGTTTTTCTTTTGTATTATTGCATGTATTTTAGTTTTTTTTCCCGTTTCCTAATAAATTGTATTTCTGACTTGGAGCCTCTCACTGGTTTTGCTTTCAAACTAGGACACAAATCCATCTCTTTATTTCAACACAGGAATGGGCCATTGCCTACCCTGCAAGCGGGAGTTGGAGGGGGGGGGAGGGTGGGGTGGGGTGGGGTGGGGTGGGGTGTCACCTTCAGTATTGCCTAGAGGGCAAGGCCAGGGGGCTCAGGGGCAGGGGAAGGGATGTGTTGGTCTGAGGAGGTGCTGGAAGGTGCTGGGCTGGTCCTGGGGTCCCTAGCGGAACTCGGGTTGGCTGGGATGGGACAGACTGAGATAAAAAAAGGAATGAAGGCAGCTTGGGGAGGCCAATGGGGAGAGCAGGTGGCAGTGGGATCTACGGGGCAATAAGAGGCTTCCTTGTCGACGGTTGTTCTGGGGTCCTCTTCACAGAACACTTGAGAGGGCTGTCCAGGCCGTTACTGCTGCTGGAGAAGCTGCTCACGCTGTCGGTGTGAAGTGCAGCCACTGTCTTCCAACTCCTGTCCCAAGGCGCTCCTGTGCAGAGAGGAGGTGGCTGAGGCCCCAGCTGCCAGTGGCACACAGGGACCCTCGTGCACAGCAGGGCCCAGAGCTGGCAAGGCTCCCCAGCACGGCTGGAGCTGCTGGCACAGCTGGGCCCCACTGGACAGCTGCCCCTCAAGGCCCCGGCCAGCAGGGCACGGCTCTGGGCAGGCTCCCTGGCCAGGAGCGGGCCCCAGAGCGCCTCTGCCTTTCAAGGGCAATCTCGGCCCTGCTCTTTCTCCTCCCCACCTCCCTCTGCCTCTGCCCCGTGCCCCTGGGGCTGCTCTTGGCCAGGCAGACTCAGTGGGAGCCAGCACTGGCTGCAGCCCCAGCGGGGCCCCCAGGACAAGGCCCAGCAATTGAGACGCCAATGGAAGCACTGGGCAGCAGCAGAACCCTCAGCAGAGTTATTTGGACAATCATGGACTGGCCACAACCCCACTGCAGTCTCAATGGGAATGTTCCCTGACCACGTTAGACTTTCAAAAGAAGCTGTTTGAGGGGGAGAGCAACAAAACACTCACTGTTTTCTCTTCCAGGAATACCCGATTCCAAAGCAGCCCAACATGAAGACAAGCTCCAAAGAAAGCACGCCTCCCAGTAACCCTAGCCAGCAGACTGTTCCCTGACAGAAACCCCTTCCGAGGCCATCCTGGGCATCGGTAACAGGTCTTGTGGTGCCGGCTGCATCTGTGGGAGCGATGGGGAGCGTGAGCCCGTGCTGTGCTGCACTGCTGAGCTGGCAGCACGGTGGATACGGGCAGGACGTTCTCTGTTTCCCCCAGAGCTGGGGCCTGCAGGCACCTTGCCGGCCCTTGGCACAGGCTGTGCCAGCCAACAAAGCCCAGCAGGCCGGGAGGAGAGCCCGGGGGCAGTGCAGCTGCTTGGGCAGTGGCTGCTGTTAGGGACACGGGCCAAAGCCATCCCTGAGCAGCCAATGCCAGCCCTGGCCCTCCCTGCCCCGTGACAGCTCCCCCAGCCCCAGGGGACAGGCTCAGGCCCTGTCAGGACCCAGCGCAGCCCCTGCCCAGTCGGGAGCCAGGGCTGGCTCTGGCCCTGGGCTGGC
Source organism: Passer domesticus (assembly GCF_036417665.1). Taxonomy (NCBI): domain Eukaryota; kingdom Metazoa; phylum Chordata; class Aves; order Passeriformes; family Passeridae; genus Passer; species Passer domesticus. The sequence goes on from NW_026990166.1 coordinate 207,542, forward strand.
GGCAGGGCTCCCGCTCGGGGCTGCTCCTGTGCCTTGGGCCTCTGGGCACTCAGGGCCAGCTCCGCAGCAGCTGCAGCGCCAGGGACCTTGCTGCACCAGTCCCGTTTCCCCGGGGCTCTGAACCAGCTCCAGAGGCCTGGAAGCCCAGGCGCCTCCAGCTTTGGCTGCTGCCGGGCTGGGCAAGGGCAGGCCCTGGGGGAAGAGCTGCTGCCACACAGCCCCGGCCAGGGCTGAGCCCGGCACAGCAATTACCGGCTGTGCCTGTGCCCGTGTCTGGCATCGCCTTCCTTCCCGCAGCAGGGGCTGCCAATGAGCCACTGCTTCTCCCTGAGTGTTCCTCCTCCTGAACAGCCTTTTGGTCCATCACTTGAAAAAGGAAAAAAGGGACAACTGGATCAAATGGAAATATTCCCCACTGGGGAGGTGGCACCTTCAGGAGGCAATGCTTGTCTAAGTCACAGGTAAAGATCAGGAAAAAGCCCAGGTAATTGGGGCTGGGCCAGTGCACTCCCTTGTGCAAACAGCTGCACCGCCTGATCTTCTCAGAGACTGGGAAATGGCAGGGGATCTCAGGCCCACAGTACAGTTGGGGCACCCTGTCAGCTACTGCCAAATTCCATCCTGCAGAGGCTGGGGAGGAATTGCAGCCAGGCCAGGCTGGGAAACAGCCCTGCACGATGTGAAAGCAGCAGCGGGGCAGCGAGGCTGCCATGGATCCCTTCACGCTGTGCCGGGCACGGCGTGTCCAGATGTGCAGCCAAAGCCCCCGGCTGCTGAGTCCCAGGGGAAGCATGAAGGAAAGGCACCCACCTTGTCCTCCGGGTGCTTCCTTCTGTGTTTGTCTCAGGAATTCATCTGAGTCATGAGACTTTTTGGCTGCAGTATCTTGGGTCTTTCCTTTTGGAGGACCTTAAGAGAAAGTAGTTCCATTTCCCAGGAATGCATCCCACAAAAGCGGGGCTCAGCCTGTGGGGTCAGCAGGGACACACTACTCACCCCTGCCATGGGAGCTGGGTTGGGGCCAAGCATCCAGCCCTGGAGCTTGAGAAGTCCTCCCTGCAGACACACCTGTAACTCAACAGCCACAGAAGCTTCTGCCATCTCTGCTGATCTGCACGGGCACCACTGAGCCGCAGCAGCGGTGAGGGGATCGTGCAGGGCGAGGGCACACACATGAATGGTTCTGTGCTGGCACCTGCAGCGCTGCCTCCCTGGCCCAGCTTCGGGCTCTGAGCTGGCAGCTCTCCCAGGGGAAAGGCCTTGACCTACCCTCAGCATCTCCCTGAGCCTCAGTCCTGGATGTGGGGCCTTCACCGGCAGGTTCAGCTGCAAAGAAAGGCAGGACAGAAGAGCTCCTGTGGCACTGCAGGAGATCCTCAGGCTGCCCACAAGGCTCAGCCCCGGGGCACAGCCCTGGGCCCGGCCCCTTCCCTCTCTGCTCTTCTCTGTGACTGCACAGAGCACACGGAAGGACACACTGGCACAGCACACGGGAGGAGGACTGAAAGATCAATGCTCCTTCCTCCCACTGACTGCGATCCTGTGGGATCCCTCAGGGATCCAGAAGGGAGCAGGGAAAGATTCTCAGAATCCTTCAGCCCTTACATAATGTTAAGGGAAATGCTTTATAAATGAGCTTTTGTTGCATTGATCCTGATTATTCACTCAGGAAAGGCAGAATGAAAACTTGCCTCCAGCATCCTCCAGAAACTTCAAACCATCCTTCATCAGGACTTCCTGAAAACCCATGTCACGATTCCAGTCTAAAAGGGAGCAGAGATCAGAACCATTTCCATGGTGTCCTGGGATCCCCTAATGCTACAGGGAAAAGGGCATTGCAAGGGGGTCGGGTAAGGCTATGGGACCCAGATGGGAATGGACATGGCCAAAGGTGCACAGGGGCCTGGGGAGCTCTGGGCTGGCTCCTGATCACTCTCCACACCCTTTCCCTGCCCTCAGCAACATCCCTGGGAGGGGTGGCTGGAGTAGCCCAGGGCCCTGGGGCTCTCTCCCTCAAACTCACAGAAAATCCTCCCTAAAGCCCTGGGGAAAACTGCAGCAGGCAGTGCCACAGCTATCCCTCCCTCCTACACTCCCTCCTTCCCTCCTTCTGCTGGGACAGCTCCCAGATCCCAAGGGCAAACAGCCAGGCTCTCTCAGGACACACTGGAGCCTTGCTCTCCCCCTCTGTCCTTTCCCCACCATGGGCACCCCATGCAGTCACTGCCAGGTTTCCGGACATGCCTCCCATGGAGGGACCCCAGCCAGGACTGCTCAGGACCCGAGTGCCCTGAGCCTGCTCGGGATAATTCCCCTGGACTGTGCCGCTCTAGTCCAGGCTGTGCCCGCACTGCCAAGCAGCAGAGAGGGCAGCTCAAGCCTCAGCAGGGCTCAGGCCCAGAGGCACAGCAATTACCTCCTGTGTCTGTGCCTGGCATGGCCTCCCTTCCTGCAGCAGAGGCTGGCACGGAACCACTGCTTCGTCCGGGAAATGCTTCCTTCTGCACAGGCTCTCCTTTCATTTCTGGAAAATGGAAAAGAGACAGCTGGATCAGATGGAAACATTCCTGACTGGGAATGGGGAAGGTGAGGCATCACATGTGAAAGGAATGGATAAGGATCAGAAAACACCCAGGATTTTGGGACAACCCAAGGCTGCTTCCTTCCCCAAACAGCCCCAGCTTCTGATCTGCCTGGACATCAGGAAATTGCAGGGGATCTGAGGGTGGGCATGGACTGTGGCGCAATTGGGGCTGCCTGTCAGCTGATGCCAAATGCCTTCCTGCAGAGGCTGGGCAGAAGCTGCAGCCAGGCCAGGCTGGGAAACAGCCCTGCAGGGCGTGAAAGCAGCAGCGGGGCAGCGAGTCTGCCATGGATCCCTTCACGCTGTGCCGGGCACGGCGTGTCCAGATGTGCAGCCAAAGCCCCCGGCTGCTGAGTCCCAGGGGCAGCATGAGGGAAATGCACCCACCTTGTCTTCTCTGCAGACATTCCTTCAGCATTTGCCACATGATTTCTAATGGGTCCTGGAATTTCTTGCCTGCCATGTCTTTGGTCTCTCCTGTCGTAGGACCTTAAGAGAAAGTAGTTCCATTTCCCAGGAATGGACCCCACAAAAGCAGGGCTCAGCCTGAGGGGTCAGCAGGGACACACTACTCACCCCTGCCATAGGAGGTGGGCTTTTGTGCAGCATCCAAGGTAGGAGTTGGTGAAGTCGTCCCTGCAGACACATCTGTAACACAACAGCCACAGAAGCTTCTGTCACCTGGTCCTGACCAGTCAGTCAAACATTACGCCTTGTTGTGATAGTGAGAACATACCTGCAGAATGCTCGGAGGGCTTCACAACTTCAGAGCGCCAGGCTAATGGGGAATCCTTCCCAGCCTCCCAGTCTGGAAGCAAACCAAGATGAGAACTGTTTCCATTGTGTGCTAGGGCTGGCTCTGGCCCTGGGCTGGCGGCAGGGCTCCCGCTCGGGGCTGCTCCTGTGCCTTGGGCCTCTGGGCACTCAGGGCCAGCTCCGCAGCAGCTGCAGCACCAGGGACGTTGCTGCACCGTCCTGTTTCCCCGGGGCTCTGAACCAGCTCCAGAGGCCTGGAAGCCGAGGCGCCTCCAGCTTTGGCTGCTGCCGGGCCGGGCAAGGGCAGGCCCTGGGGGAAGAGCTGCTGCCACACAGCCCCGGCCAGGGCTGAGCCCGGCACAGCAATTACCTGCTGTGCCTGTGCCCGTGTCTGGCATTGCCTTCCTTCCTGCAGCTGGGGCTCGCACCGAAGATGGAGTGCTTCCTTCAAGAAATGCCAACTTCCACTGAAGCATTATGTCCATCTCTTGACAAAGGAAGGGAGACAGCTGCATCAGATGGAGCTGTTCCCCACTTGGGCGGTGGCATCAGAGGTAATATTTGTGAAATTTATGGAGCAGGAAAATGGCCAGATTACAGTGGCATGATGTGAGCACTTCCACCTCCAAACAGACACCCTTTTCCTAATCTGCAGGGCTGGATATAGTGGGGGATCTCAGGGTGTGTTACAGTTTGGGCTGCCTGTCAGCTGATGCCAAATGCCTTCCTGCAGAGGCTGGGCAGAAGCTGCAGCCAGGCCAGGCTGGGAAACAGCCCTGCACGATGTGAAAGCAGCTGCGGGGCAGCGAGGCTGCCATGGATCCCTTCCCGCTGTGCCAGGCACGGCGTGTCCAGATGTGCAGCCAAAGCCCCCGGCTGCTGAGTCCCAGGGGAAGCATGAGAGAAATGCACCCACCTTCTCTTGTCTGCAGGGGTTCCTTCAGCTCTTGCCTCATCTGTTTGGAAGGTTGCAGGGACATCTTATCTGTTGTATCTTGGACTTTCCCTGTTGGAGTACCTTAGAGAAAAATATTTCCAATTCCCAGGAATGGATCCTACAAAAGCAAGGCTCAGCCTCTGAGGTCAGCAGGGACACACTACTTACCACTGTGATGGGAGCTGGGCTTGCGTATAGCATCCAAGGTAGGAGCTGGAGAAGCTGGAGAAGTCCTCCCTGTAGATACATCTGTAACACAACAGCCACAGAAGCTTCTGTCACCTGGTTCCTGCCCGCTTGTCTACAATTCTTCCTTGGTGGCACACTGAGAACATACCTGCAGGAGGCTCCAAGGGCTTCAAAACTTTATTCATCCAAGCTGATGGAGAAGCCTTCCCAGACACCTCATCTAGAACGGAGCACAGATGAGAACACTTTCCAGGGTGTGCTGGGATCCCGTTTTGCCACAGGAAACTGGGCACTGCCAGGGGGTCGGGTAAGGCCGTGGGAGCCAGATGTGAATAGACATGGCCAAAGGTGCACAGGGGCCTGGGGAGCTCTGGGCTGGCTCCTGGTCACTCTCCACACTCTTTCCCTGCCCTCAGCAACATCTCAGGGAGGGGTGGCTGGAGCAGCACAGGGCCCTGGGGCTCTCTCCCTCAGACACAGAGGAAATCCTCCCTAAAGCCCTGGGGCAAACTGCAGCAGGCAGTGCCACAGCTATGCCTCCCTACCTCCCTCTGTCCCTCCTGCCCTCCTTCTGTGGGGACACCCCCCAGATCCCAAGGGCAACAAGCCAGGCCCTCTCAGGACACACTGGAGCCTTGCTCTCCCCCTCTGTCCTTTCCCCACCGTGGGCACCCCGTGCAGTCGCTGCCAGGTTTCAGGACATGTCTCCCATGGAGGGACCCCAGCAGGACTGCTCAGGACCCGAGTGCCCTGAGCCTGCTCGGGATAATTCCCCTGGGCTGTGCCACTCTAGTCCAGGCTGTGCCCGCACTGCCAAGCAGCAGAGAGGGCAGCTCAAGCCTCAGCAGGGCTCAGGCCCAGAGGCACAGCAATTACCTCCTGTGCCTGTGCCTGGCATGGCCTCCCTTCCTGCAGCAGAGGCTGGCATGGAGCCACTGCTTCGTCCGGGAAATGCTTCCTTCTGCACAGGCTCTCCTTTCATTTCTGAAAAATGGAAAAGAGATAGCTGGATCAGATGGAAACATTCCTGACTGGGAATTGTGTAGGGGACAATTTCAGGAGGCATCACTTGTGAAAGGAATGGATAAGGATCAGAAAACACCCAGGAGTTTGGGACAACCCATGGCTGCTTCTTTCCCCAAAGAGCCCCAACATCTGATCTGCCTGGACACCAGGAAATTGCAGGGGATCTGAGGGTGGGCATGTCCGGTGGTCCAGTTTGGGCTGTCTGTCAGCTGATGCCAAATGCCCTCCTGCAGAGGCTGGGCAGAAGCTGCAGCCAGGCCAGGCTGGGAAACAGCCCTGCAGGGCGTGAAAGCAGCAGCGGGGCAGCGAGGCTGCCATGGATCCCTTCCTGCTGTGCCGGGCACGGCGTGTCCAGATGTGCAGCCAAAGTCCCCGGCTGCTGAGTCCCAGGGGAAGAATGAGGGAAATGCACCCACCTTGCCTTCTCTGCAGACGTTCCTTCAGCATTTGCCACATGATTTCTAATGGGTCCTGGAATTTCTTGCCTGCCATGTCTTTGGTCTCTCCTGTCGTAGGACCTTAAGAGAAAGTAGTTCCATTTCCCAGGAATGGACCCCACAAAAGCAGGGCTCAGCCTTTGGGGTCAGCAGGGACACACTACTCACCCCTGTGATGGGAGCTGGGCTTTTGTGCAGCATCCAAGGTAGGAGTTGGTGGAGTTGTCCCTTCAGACACATCTGTAAAACAACAGCCACAGAAGCTTCTGTCACCTGGTCCTGACCAGTCAGTCAAACATTACGCCTTGGTGGGACAGTGAGAACATACCTGCAGAATGCCCAGAGGGCTTCACAACTTCAGAGCGCCAGGCTAATGGAGGAACTGTCCCAGCATCCCAGTCTGGAAGCAAACCAAGATGAGAACTGTTTCCATTGTGTGCTAGGGCTGGCTCTGGCCCTGGGCTGGCGGCAGGGCTCCCGCTCGGGGCTGCTCCTGTGCCTTGGGCCTCTGGGCACTCAGGGCCAGCTCTGCAGCAGCTGCAGCGCCAGGGACGTTGCTGCACCAGTCCCGTTTCCCCGGGGCTCTGAACCAGCTCCAGAGGCCTGGAAGCCGAGGCGCCTCCAGCTTTGGCTGCTGCTGGGCCGGGCAAGGGCAGGCCCTGGGAGAAGAGCTGCTGCCACACAGCCCCAGCCAGGGCTGAGCCCGGCACAGCAATTACCTGCTGTGCCTGTGCCCGTGTCTGGCATTGCCTTCCTTCCTGCAGCTGGGGCTGGCACCGAAGATGGAGTGCTTCCTTCAGGAAATGCCACCTTCCACTGAAGCTCTATGTCTATCTCTTGACAAAGGAAGGGAGACCGCTGCATCAGATGGAGCTGTTCCCCACTTGGGCGGTGGCATCAGAGGTAATATTTGTGAAATTTATGGAGCAGGAAAATGGCCAGGTTACAGTGGCATGATGAGAGCACTTCCACCTCCAAACAGCCACCCTTTTCCTAATCTGCAGGGCTGGATATTGTGGGGGATCTCAGGGTGTGTTACAGTTTGGGCTGCCTGTCAGCTGATGCCAAATGCCTTCCGGCAGAGGCTGGGCAGAAGCTGCAGCCAGGCCAGGCTGGGAAACAGCCCTGCAGGGCGTGAAAGCAGCAGCGGGGCAGTGAGGCTGCCATGGATCCCTTCCCGCTGTGCCGGGCACGGCGTGTCCAGATGGGCAGCCAAAGCCCCCGGCTGCTGTGTTCCTCGGGAAGCACAAGGGAAATGCGCCCACCTTGTCCTCCCTGCCGCATTTCCTTCAGCTCTTGCTTCGTCTGTTTGGGTGGTTCCAGGGATATCTTGTCTCTTGTGTCTTGGATCTTCCCTGTCAGAGGAACTTAGAGAAAAATACTTCCATTTCCCAGGAATGGATCCCACAAAAGCAGGGCTCAGCCTGTGGGGTCAGCAGGGACACACTACTCACCCCTGCCATGGGAGCTGGGTTGGGGCCAAGCATTCACCCCTGGAGCTGGAGAAGTCCTCCCTGCAGACACACCTGTAACTCAACAGCCACAGAAGCTTCTGCCATCTCTGCTGATCTGCACGGGCACCACTGAGCCGCAGCAGCAGTGAGGGGATCGTGCATGGCACGGGCATACACGTGCATGGTTCTGTGCTGGCACCTGCAGCGCTGCCTCCCTGGCCCAGCTTTGGGCTCTGAGCTGGCAGCTCTCCCAGGGGAAAGGCCTTGACCTACCCTCAGCATCTCCCAGAGCCTCAGTCCTGGATGTGGGCCCTTCACCGGCAGGTTCAGCTGCAAAGAAGGCAGGACAGAAGAGCTCCTGTGGCACTGCAGGAGATCCTCAGGCTGCCCACAAGGCTCAGCCCCGGGGCACAGCCCTAGGCCCGGCCCCTTCCCTCTCTGCTCTTCTCTGTGACTGCACAGAGCACACGGAAGGACACACTGGCACAGCACACGGGAGGAGGACTGAAAGATCAATGCTCCTTCCTCCCACTGACAGTGATCCTGTGGGATCCCTCAGGGCTCCAGAAGGGAGCAGGACAAGGTTTCCAGATTCTTTCAACCTTAAGATTATATTAAGAGAAATGGTTTATAAGTGAGCTTCTGTTGCACTGACCCTGATTATTCACTAGGGAAAGGCAGAATGAAAACTTGCCTCCAGCATCCTCCAGGAACTTCAAACCATCATTCATCAGGATTTCCTGAGAACCCATGTCACGATTCCAGTCTAAAAGGGAGCAGAGATCAGAACCATTTCCATGGTGTGCTGGGATCCCCTTCTGCCGCAGGGAACTGGGCAATGCAGGGGTGTTGGGTAAGGCTGTGGGACCCAGATGTGAATGGACATGGCCAAAGCTGAAGAGGGGCCTGGGGAGCTCTGGGCTGGCTCCTGCTCACTCTCCAACCTCTTTGCAGGCCCTTTACAACATCTCTGGAGGGGTGGCTGGAGTAGCCCAGGGCCCGTGGGGTCTCTCTCCCTCCCACAGAGGAAACCCTCCCAAAAGCCCTGGGCAAAACCATCCCCAGCGCTTCCCAGGGAGCCGGGAGCGCTGTCCCGGGAAAGGGCAGCCAGGCTGCCGGCTCACCTGCTCGCCACGCTTGCAGCGGAGCAGCCTGGGCAGCCCTGGCAGGCAGGGCCACGGCCAGGAGCAGCAGGAGTAGGAGGCGCAGAGCAAGGGCCATGGTGCCTTGTCCTCCCCCACTCCCGCAGCTCTTGCTGCCACCGCTGTCCCGACACCGCTGTCCCAACGTCAGCACCGCTGCTGCCACCGCCGCTGCTGCCGCAACAGTTGTGCTCAGGGACTGACTACTGGCTCCTTGTGCTGCTCTGCAACCACGGAGCTCTGTCACCTCTGGCACCTCTGTGACCTCAGGGCCTGCTGAGAGCTCAGCCTGCTGTGACCCCAGAGCCCTGCTGTGACCTCATGGCCTCAGCTCTACCCCCAGAGTGTGCGCCCGTCCGCATGAATGGACTGCCCTGATTGTAAATGTTTTGCTTCATCAAAGGGCCATTGCTTAGCAAAACCTTTCTTTTGCCTGCTGACATTGCTGGTCAGGCTGCGTCCCTCAAGATGCTCTTATTGTTGCAGTTCAAATTTATTTTATTGATTTCATTTTAAGTGTCGTTTAAGGGCTCTGTTATCCCTCATTTTTTTCCTGACTTGGTTTACCTGTGGGTTTTACCCTCCCTCCAAACTGTCCCTCGTGCCCTTCCCCACCCCTTGTTCCAGCTCTTTCCCTGCCTGTCAAAGCAACCCAGCCCCTTGGTTCCCAAACCTTTGGGCCAATCCCTGACTGCAACTCCCCTTTGGAATTCCCCTACTCCTGGGAGCCCCATTGGCCCTTGTGACCCATCCTCTCCACCCTCCTACCCCAACTGGCCCCAGACACTTGATGTAATCCCCTCACTCCTCTCCTGAGCATTCCCTATTGGTTCATTGTTTGCATCCACCCCATGACTTGTATGTGTACAAAACCCCTTGGGCAGTACAGCTGGGGGCTTTTCATCCTGTTCTCTTCGCCTGGACTAAGGTGTTCCTTGCGGAACCTGAAGACGGGACGCCTCCTCCTTTCTCCTGTGCCTCGTCCCTGTCGTGGCTTGTGTCTGGCACTGGAGAGCAAGTGGCACTACAGGTTCTGCCTCTGGTAAATCCCCATAGCGAGGCAGTTCCCGACTCCTGCCGTAGTGCCGGAGTTCTAAGAGCTAGCCCAGGTTCCAGCACTCACTTCACTAATGTACCGAATGCCCCTTCTTCAGAGCCTGCTCTGGTGCTCTGCCATCTCACACAGCAGAGTGTGATTCACATACTGCAGCCCAGAGTTAGGTTGTTGCAACATTGAAATGGGTGTGGTTGGCAGGATGGCTGGGCATAAATCACTACAGAACTAAAGCAAATGCGTGCACGGTCCCAGGCTGGACTTGAATAGACACAGGACTTGTGGAAAGATGAGGACAAGATAGCAGAGAAAAATGGAAAAACCAGCTGAAAAGGAGGATATGCGAAAGGAGTTATTTGTGCACATTTGGGGGTATATTTTTCTTGGGTGCAAAGCAAAATGAAAAGCTCCTAAATGCCCAAACGATGAGAACTGTGTGTGGTAAATAGATATCATTCATGCTGACAAATTTGAAAGAGTAATCAATATTAATAAAGTAATTAATATTTGGAAATTATAAAACAGTTAATGGTGTAATGCCAAGCAAGAAAGGGAGAGGAGGGTTTATCCCTCTCCCCACCGTTCTCCTGCAGCTGTTCAGAACAGGAAGAAGCAAGAGATAACAATGACTGAATTTAGAGAGGAGAATTTGTTTGGACACCAGGAAAATGCTGATTATATGAGATCCACTGCTTTAATGTTAGAACACAATATTGGCTTATACAGTACCAGCTTGGTGCGCATGTGTAATCCAAAAGGTGAACTCCAGGACATGGAGGAAGAGGAGAGGCCTTCCTCAAAGAAGATGCCCAAAGAGTGGTACAACTTACTTAAAGAATGGTGGAGCATGAGTGGTAAAGGTGATGATGAGGGCGGTGATACAAGTGTGACGAATCGAAAATGGGAGGAGATGGTAATGACATACAGCATAAAAAGGGGAATTTTGGCTTGACAAGCTAGTCCGTGAGGTGACGGGGGTCCAAAAGCCCTGCACTCCGTACCCCACGCATACCCCACATGGTTAGTTTTGCTTATACGCTATTATCAGGACCAAATTATTCGTAATTTAAACCAAATTATATAGTCAGTGTTTTGAGTTTATTCAATTGTATATATATTAAGTTACATAATTAAAATTGCTGTTTTATTTAATTTTGTTGGGTTTGTTTTTTTGGTTTTTTTGATTGGAAAATTTGGCAAATATAACATGTGGAATGTCCTCCACAGCAGAGTGTCAGACCTCTGGATCTTTTTAAACAATTTTATCAAGGTGGAGCTGTGGCAGCTTCAGCTGGTGCCTCTGGAGGACCTTGAACAAAGAACCCCTGAGCTTTTCTACCCTCCCAGGTGAAGTGTGATAGTCTGGGGTCTTGCTGCTGTGTCCAAGTGCCGGGCCACTGGCTGGCACCACAGGTCCCCAGACCCTCTGCTGAGGCATCCCTCTCCTAGAGTCACGTTTACTCTGTCACATTTGGCTTTTCTCTCTGATCCACCACCAGGACCAAAGATCACACGGTCCTGAGGATGTAAAAATGCCTGTTCCTTCTGTAACATTGCTGTTGTGTGACAGCCGTGCAGGCAGAGCGGGCAGATGTAGGGATACAGACTCAATTCCCTGGTGCCAGCCATGCTGCATACATCGAGCTGCTGGTGTTGGTGCTCACTGGGACGCGGCCCGGCCCGGCACCACGGGAGTTAGGAAGGGTCTTGAAGGAATCCCCACACGTTAAAGCAGACGATTTAGCCTGGGATTTTAAGTTGTTTCTCAGTTAACCTTGTAAAAGGCCAGAACAAGTCTCCTATGAATTCTGTCCCTGTCAAGTTCAGTTCCACCGCGAAAGCCCCTCAGCATTCTCAGGGCAGTGGCAGGAGCCGGGTGCTGGCCCGGAGCCCCGCTGGCCGGGGAGAGTACGGCCCAGAGCGAGCCCCTGCTGCCCGGGATGGCCACAGGCCCGGGGAGCCGGGCGGGCAACGCCAGGGCCCTGTACAGGGCTCCTGGGGCTCCTCTGGCATCTGTTCCATCCCCTCAGGCGCTGAGCAGTGCCCGTCCCACGGGGCTGTCTGTGCCCAGCCCCAAAAGAGGCAGGGCCGGGGCTGTGGCCCCTGGTCTGGCGGTGCCGACTGCCCGGCGCTCAGCACCGCCCGTGCCATACCGGTGCAGTGTGACCCGGCGGGGCAGCTCCACCTCGGCGCCTCGCCACCGCCATCCCGGCACGGCGGCTGGCCCTGGGCTGCGGCAGCCCCGAGCCGCACGGGCCCGGGAGGGACTGCCGGAGGTCCCCGTCCCCTGCGTGCCTCAGCAGACACTCCAGCCCCACTGCGTGCAGCAGGAGGGACACAAAGCACCTGCACGCTTACGAGAGTCCACAGCCCATTCTACATGTGAAATGAGACCCCAGAACCGTGACATGTGCCTCAGGAGAGATCCCAGCACCCTGCACACCTTGGGAGAGATCCCAAACCCTCTGCATGCCTCACACAGGATTCCAAATCCCTTGCATGACTTGAAGTGGACCCCGATGATCTCCATGCCTCAGAGGAAACCTAAAATATCCCTGGGTGTGTCACAAGAGACCCCACCCCGTCGTGCACCTTACGGGGGACTCCAAAGCCCCCACGTGCCCTACAGGGAAGTCCAGGCCAGCTATGCCGAGTGTTTCGACCTGGAAATCAAGTCTGGTTGCACCTGGGTTGTTGTGTCTCTGGGGCTGCTCACCAGCCCTGTCAGACTCCAAGGCTACACAGCCCTTCCCTTCCCTTCCCTTCCCTTCCCTTCCCTTCCCTTCCCTTCCCTTCCCTTCCCTTCCCTTCCCTTCCCTTCCCTTCCCTTCCCTTCCCTTCCCTTCCCTTCCCTTCCCTTCCCTTCCCTTCCCTTCCCTTCCCTTCCCTTCCCTTCCCTTCCCTTCCCTTCCCTTCCCTTCCCTTCCCTTCCCTTCCCTTCCCTTCCCTTCCCTTCCCTTCCCTTCCCTTCCCTTCCCTTCCCTTCCCACCGCTGGTCACAGTGAAGCCATATGCAGAATAAATAGACTCCACTGTCGCCCTGGTTTTTAATGTTCTGTCCTGGATTAGGGTCACTCTGGGAGAAAACCTCCAAAGGGGCCCCCCAGAAAGCAACCCCACATGGCCCCTTCCCCCCAGCAGTTCGGGTAGGATTCCTTGCAGAGAAGTGGAAAGAACCTGTTTATTTGACAGGCAAAACACCCCCAGCACACAAAATGAACAATACCAGATGACAATGCTTTCACCCATCTGAAAAGGATGACAAATTCAGAAAGTCTTTCCTGGCAGTGGTGGCTCTGCTGTCGCTCCCTCCGGCGCTGGGGATAGCTGCTGCAGGCCACAGGATGCAAACTCTCGGTGTTTCCCAGGTCCCAGTCTGGAGCAGGTGTGAGTGGTTTCAAAAAGGGAAAGGAAAAACAGTCCAGGGAAAAATCTGGACTGCTTAGCTAAACTGACTAACAAGCAGAAGCCAAAAAGCAAAAGCAAAGCAGGAGCACAGCAGAAGCAAGAGCAAAGCAAGCAACAGCAAGCAAAGCAAAAAGCAAAAGCTGCATTATGAACTGAGCTGTCTGTCTGTCCTGCCAGCCGTGGGGGAGCAGGCTGATAACAAACCAAAACAAACCTTGCTCTTCAGGGCCAGTCGTGAAGGCACAGTACGTAATATCCAGCATTAACAGAATACACGATTGGGGATGCAAGCATCATAACCTCACCCTAGGACAAGTTCTTCTAAGCCTTCTGATGTTTACATTCTTGTAACAAACTTTCTCACACACTTTATGCAAATAACGTATTGTTATGCATTCTGTTCTGCAGGAGGAGAAATTTGATGGACTGTTGGTTTGTCCAGTGTCATTGGAGAGGTAGCACTTTCACCCTCCCATCCACTGTCACTTTTGGAAATCTGTAAATGTTGGAGTCAGAAATTCAACTGCCCCCTTTTTTACCTTGGAGAGATGCGTGTCTGCGTTGTTACATTTCATGTCCTGTAGCGCCAATCCACAACCTGATGTAGTTATGAAGTGGGGATGCGTGTCAGGGCCTGGCACAGGTGAGATGGCTCTCGTGAAAACTTGTGCCCCGAGCCCTGGTCCGAGCCACATCTTTTTTCACAAACCTGTTCCATATGCAATGCATTACACAATCTCTTCATGCACATTCAACCCCTGGCCCCGCCTGTCCTCCCCTCCCATGGCGATGAGATCCACACCCTTCTGGGCACGCGTTGTTTCCTGTGGTGGTCACACTGGGGTCTTTGGTGGTCTCTGAGGCCGAAGGCTGTGGTCTTGCTCATGACTGAACTTTTGAACTTTTCTCCTTTGTGCGTGCACTGTGGTCCCCTGGTGCTTATCTGAGTACGTCTGTTGGTTTGGATCAGCTTGGAGACAGAGGAGCTCCTTAGTCTAGGCTTCCTGCATTCCCTGGTCTTCTCCTGGTGTTATGAGTAAAAAAGTTATCTGTAGCTATGATATTTTATTAAAAATCCTTTCCTAGGATTTTTCCCCTCCTGAGGAGCTGAGGGCCTCAGGAAAGAAATGTAAACAATAACTATCTGCTGCTGTGGAATGCAAGAGGTGCATCTTCCATTGGTCCATGTGGATTGGTTTCACTTGATGACCAATCACAGCCAACTGTGTTGAGCCTGTGAGCAGTCACAAGATTTTTGTTATGCATTCCATTCTATTCTTCTTCTTTGTAGCCTTCTGGTCATTTTTTCCTCTCTGTTCTTTTAGTATAGTTTTAATGTAGTATTTTAATAGAATATATAATAAATCAGCCTTCTGAAATGGAGTCAAGCCTCGTGTCTCCACACCTGGGGTGTTCGCCCCAACAAATTATCCATTTTTTTTAAGGCTGCAAAGATAAACCGGTTGGGCCAGTTGTTGAGAGTTGAAGGGTTGACTATTTGTTGTTGATAGCTTCATGTTGCAATCACCTCTTGTTAATAGTTTTTCTTCAATTACCTGTTAATGGTTAGAAATCAAGCGCAATTGTCCCCCTGCTGCTTCCCAGGAGCCTGCAGGTAGCAGGAGGAGGTGACATCAGAGCTAGTATGCAGATGAGAATGCATTTCACCAAATTTTGCAATTTTCCAGGAAAAAAACCCCTAAAACCAAGAAGCCAACATGGAATTATGAAACCTAAGTAATGTCTAAAGGTGAGGAACTTAATCCAGTACCTGCTAAGATCCTTTTTACTCCTCACCCTAACCTGAAAGGATGTCAGCTAGGAAGAGGACCTGGAATGTTAGACCAAAAAAGCGGAATTCCCACTACTCCCTCGAGGATAGAAGCCCCAGCTCTGCCTGCATACCAGCGGTCACAGCTGCATCATCCTCCTCCTCCGTGCCACTCCTGGGAGCAGCGGGGGTGCGGGCGACCTGTCGTTTCTCCCCAACCAGAGCTGAATTTTTTAAATAAAGGCATTAAAAAGGAGAAAGATCTCCTGCCCTATTTATTATGCTAGGGTCTTGTGCGGGAGATGCACACCTGAAGAGGACACCAGGACTGGGACGGCCGCCCGCCCTGGACCTGCAGGACAGCTGGCTCTCAGGATCAGAGAAGATCGGCTTGGGACAGTGACACGGAGCAGCGCTGGACTGGTGAGAGTATCCGGCGGCAGGAGAGGGAGGCGAGCGAGTGTGTGTGAGTGAGACGAGGGCCGGCAGCTCGGGCCCTCGAAGCGAGTGAGGACCCCTCAGTACCGCGGTTCCGCACCCCCGCCAGGGGGCTGGCCGGGAACAGGGGGAAGCGAGTGGAATTGGTGATTGAGGCGCCTCCAAAGGGGTAAAGAGGACCCCCCTCCGGGCGTGCGGAGGAAATAGTATGTGAGTGGCACGCATCCCAAAAGCCCTGATACAGGTCCTAATGAAAGAAGTTACGCAATTTAGAAAATCAGGCAGTTTTGTTATTAAGTCCTGACGACGGAAGTCAAAGCACAAGGTCTGGCAGAGGAAGCCTATCCCGAGTTTTTTAAAGCTCTGGTAATGTAAGTCCTGACAGGGGGAAGTCAGGCAAACTAAAAATCAGGCCATACTTTTGTTTTAAGTCCTGACAAGGGACGTCAGGCAAATTCAGAAGTCCTGAGTAGGATTTGGGCAAGTCCAAAAGTCCTGTAGGCAAACGAAGTCCTGACGAAAGGAGGTCAGGCAAACTCAGCCTCAGAGGCCAGGGTCTTGAGGTTTTTTTTGTTGAGTCTTGGCAAAGGAGGCCGAGGTCTCAACAAAGTCCTGACGAAAAGGGTCAGGCATATTGGAGTTTCGGCAGAGGAGGCTGGGACTTCACAAATAGGATTTACTTTTGAGCTGCCTGTCAGTAGCAGAAGCACCTTTGTAATTTTTGAGGCCCGAAAAAATGGAAGGGTGTAATAGTAAGGAAAGTGGCCAGAGACTGGGGAATATAACTCCCCATATTCCCCTAGGTGAACTGTTAGAGAGATGGGCCTCTATAGAGGCCACAGAGGGCTTAGATAAATTTAAGATGATTCACTACTGTTCAGAAGCGTGGCCAGAATTGGATGTGCAAGGTGGATGGCTCTGGTGTGGGACAAAAGACAAGTGGATGTGTCAACAGCTGAGTCAGTGTGTGACAGCTCAAGAGGATACTGATCCCCAGCAATTATTATATGTAGCTTGTTGGTTAAAGAGTGCTTTCGAGGATGAAGGAGTGCGAATTTGTAAGGTGCAGAGGACAAAAGAGGGGAATGAAGGAGGGGATGCTGGAATTAAAGAGATTAGTAAAAGGTGGCACCCCCTGGACTACTTGCCTCCTGATGCCCCTCCACCTTAGAACCCTCTCCTTCGGGCACCTCAAATAGCAGATCCGTCTCTTCCCCCGGCGGCCATGGGGGCCATTCCCTCACCACCCCCTTCGACTCCTTTAGCTGCTTCTGCACCCCCACTAGTGCCTCCTTCAGCTGCTGCACGCTCCACCCCTTCTCCAGCTCCACTTAACATGCACTCAAGCTCTTCTCCCCCTCCTACTGCTGTCCCTCCACCTCCTCCTAACTGGGAGACAAATGCCTCCTTACCTGGTAACCTCTTATCACCAGATACAGCTGTTGGCCTACAGCAGGTCCAGGTTAATGCTAATAGCCCTCAAATGAGTAATTTTGTGTCTGAAGATGGGCCACACTGCGGTACCCGATCCATGACCTCCAAGGTAGAGAGACTTTTTCCCCTTAGAGAAGTTCCTATGGGAGGAGTAGCAGGAGGTGTTGGTTTTGTGAATGCTCCTCTAACTGCTTCTGAGGTGAGAGGATTCAAGAGGGAGTTAGGGAATTTAGTTGAAGACCCTGTGGGTATTGCAAACCAAGTGGATCAATTCTTAGGTCTAAATATCTGCACTTGGGGGAAATGAATTCCATTCTAAATATATTATTTTCCCCAGAAGAGTTCCGAATTATTAGAGGTGCTAGCATAAGAATTTGGGACAAAGATAATCATCCAGGGCCCCAAGTGCCATCAGGTGCAGAAAAATTGCCACTAGTGGATCCCAATTGGAACCCTAATCAGGAGGAAGGAAGCAAGGAAGGCCATGATAGAGTACAGGTCTTTGATAATCAGGGGGAATCAGAGAATCAGTTCCCAATGCAACTAATACAAAATTAGCATTCAAGAGTGCACAAGAGAAGGATGAAACTCCTGCTACTTGGCTTAATTGCCTAAAGCAGAACTTCCAGTTGTACTCCAGAACAGACCCGGACACCAAGGAGGGTCAGGCGCTACTAAAGGTCCAATTTCTTACTACATCTTGGCCTGATAAACAGAGAAAACTGGAAAAGATTGAAGATTGGCCAGAGAAGGACATTAATGAGTTATTGAAAGAAGCATTGAAGGTATATTTAAGGAGGCAAGAAGAAAAAGCAAAGGCCAAGGCTAGTATCATGGTCGCTATAGCTAGAGGAAATGTGGGGGGCAAGCAACTCTATCCTACAATCCAAGGTAACAAAAGAGTGGGAGAGTCCACCACCAGGAGCAGGCAAGGAAACGCCAGTACCGTCAGGGACAGGAGGAATGGAGAGGCCTCAAGCCCCTTTGAGCGAAAGGCGCTGCTGGTACTGCGGAGCAACTGGACCCCCAAAACTGTTCAGCCTAAAGTTGTGAAACCGTGGCTAGCTGATCAGGAGAGCAAAGGAAGCAGCTTTAGAACCAGGGGATCCGGTAGAAGTTTTTAAAGCAGAAACCATGCCTGAGGAGGGAGGAAGATAAGAACCTATATTTAGTAAAAAAAAAAGTAAAGGCTATAAAAGATTTAAAGTTGCACCAAGGGCAGCGAGGGGAGTGGTTAAGATCAGATGGACGGGTGTTTCTAAACAAAGCACTTGCTGGGACAGTGCTAACAGGACCACATAATTTAACTCACTGAGGAGTCCAAGGACTATGTGATCATTTCCTAAGAAATAACTTGTGCATAAGTGTATATGACCTAGCAAAAGCAATTAGAAAAGGCTGTTTAATTTGCCAAAAAGTGAACCAGAAGGTTATGAAAAAGGTAGCAGCTGGAGGGAGGGAATTGACTCTCAGGCCTTTCCAGAGCATAGAGATGGATTTCACTAAGATGCCCCCAGAGTAAGGATAGAAGCATCTACTGGTTATAGTAGATCATCTCACCCATTGGGTAGAAGCCTTCCCGACAAAAAAGGAAACAGCCCAGGTTGTGGCAAGGGTAATCTTGGAGAACATCATCCCCAGATATGGAATGGTGAATACCATAGACTCAGACCGAGGTCCACATTTTGTGGCCCAAACATTGCAAAATATAATTGAAGTTTTAGGAATAAAATGGAGATTACATACTCCGTGGCACCCCCAGAGTTCTGGGAGGATGGAACGGATGAACAAAACTCTCAAAAATTAGTATTAACTAAACTGATTGAAGAAACAAAAATGAATTGGCTAAAGTGTTTGCCCCTAATGCTTTTGCGCATCAGAACAAGACCCCGGTCTGATATAGGGATTTCACCCTATGAAATGATGCTTGGACTGCCATTCTTGTTAACACCCTGTAGCACAGGAGACTATTTGGAAGAAGAAGCAGCTACCAGAAAATATTTAGAAGTCATTGGAAGAACCCTGGAAGGACTTAGAAAAAGAGGATACCTCCCCCAAACCTCCCCTCTTGACAGAAAAGCACGTAACATTAACCCAGGAGATTGGGTTTTGAAATAATCCTGCAATAGTAGACCATTAATGCCTAAATTTGAAGGCCCCTTTCAGGTACTCCTCATCGCTAATTCAGCTGTGCGGACCAGAGAAAAGGCTTGGACCCACATCACGAGAATTAAAGGACCAGTCCCACCCGCCAGCATTGGACAAGATTGGTCAGTGTTTCCCTCTGGTATTGGATCAGATTCCACACCACCCTCACCCCCTAACTCAGGACAGGATTCAGCCACATCAGGAGTTAATTCAGCTGAGTATACCATTGTAAAAGGACCAAAAGACTTAAAGTTGACACTCAAAAGGAAGAGCCAAAAAGACTGATGAACTGCATAAGAAAAGAGTTTAGAATCATAACATATCCTAAAGTGTTTTAAGAGATTTGTAAAAGTTAAAAATTGTTAATAGGTAATTCTGGTGAAGTCCTCCCAACTTAGTACCAAAGACTGAGGGTTAATCTTCTGCAGAGTACTCCCCTAAGAGAGACCAAATCAGTAAGGACAGATCAAGAGAGGTTTAACCAGGGAAGCAAATAGAAGAGACTCTAAAGAGCTTGGGAACTTCTCCTTAGTAAAATCCCCAAGAAGCAAGGCCGGGTGGGCAGGCCGTGCAAGATGACCCATACCGGACTCTTGGGAAGGGTAGTAATAATGGCTTTCATTGCTAGTGGTGCTCTGGGGAGCCCAAGAGAGCCGTGCAGTGAGTACTACCAACCCCTCTGTGAGGAAGAAGAAGTAAGTTCTTTGTTGAGAGTCCACACCAATTTAAGCCGTAATTGTGTTAACCTCTCCCAGTTGATCTTTTATCAAGAGAATGAGAAAATCTATTGGATGGCCCGGAACACCGCCACCTCTAGGCAGCAACTCCTGGCAGAGCACCCTGTAGAAGAGGCCTGGTGGTACTTTGAACATGATGCTACTGAAGCAAGCCTGGTAAATCTGGTCAGAGGAAAAGAAATAGTAAAAGCAAGAAGAGAACAAGACCATTTAGCAACACCCCCAAGTAAAAATCTAATAAGAGAAGAATGTATGTTAAGGAAAGGAAGGGGTACAGTACGCCAGTAGGAAGAATGGCTTGTAAAAGGTATTTAGCAGTAAAAGACTCTGCTACGCGGTGGATCCCAAGAGATCCAAATAGAATTTGGCCTGTTAAGAAAAAAGAGAACAAGTGCATTTACAATAAAACATATAGACTTTATGAGTATGATAAAAAAGAGATAAACCTCTTTTGGAGAATGAAAGAAATTTCTAAATATTGGCAGGGCCCAACAGAAACTAATCGTACATTTCGGGAGACCCCTAAACACCTGTTTTGGATCTATGCTACTACAGCATCCACTAAATTGCCAAGAGACTGGTCTGGCAGTTGCATCATTAGGATTATAAAACAAGCTTTCTTTATATTACCCAAAGAATCTGGATCAAGTTGAACAGTTCCTATATACAGCGATTTAAGAAAAACCAAATGGAAGAAGCAATATATAGTAAACAAAATTATGAAGCTACAAGCAGTATTAGAGATAATATCTAATCAGACCGCATTAGCTCTTAATCATATTAATGACCAACTCACCTAAACCAAAACAGTAATTTATCAAATCAAATTAGTTGTAGCAGTCATTTGAAGCATCTTAAACGAAATAAGAAAACTAGCATATGTAAGAAATCAAGAAAGGACTCCTGCACTGGATTCCACTTGTGGGATAACCCATGGACTTTCAAAAGAGGTTGGAAAACTAAAGCCTTCTTCACAGTGTGTACACATGTTAGTTTGCTCTTCTTATTTCCCTGCTTATTTAAAATAGTGACATCTGCCGTACAGAATAACCTACGGATCTCTAAAGAAATTAACCTGAAAAAAAACAAAAAAAAGAATGAAATTGAGTAACTATGATCACCAAAGTGCTCAGGAATTTTATAATCAATATAAAAATTATAAGAAATTCTATGCTAATGAGCCAAAAATTGCAAGTTGATGCAAGCTTAAGCTTCAGCCTGATCAAAGAAAAAAAGGGGGGACTGTTATGTGTAAAAAAGTTGTCCTTTTTTTTTAAGGCTGCAAAGTTAAACAGGTAGGGCCAGTTGTTGTGAGTTGAAGTTTTGACTGTTTCTTGTTGGTAGCTTCACATTGCAATCACCTCTTGTTAATAGTTTTTCTTCAATTACCTGTTAATGGTTAGAAATCAAGCGCAATTGTCCCCCTGCTGATTCACCTGAGCCTGCAGGTAGCAGGGTGGGGGGGATGACACCAGAGCTAGTATGCAGATGAGAATGCATTTCACCAAATTTTGCAATTTTCCAGGAAAAAAACCCTAAAAACAATGAGCCAACATGGAACTAAGAAACCTAAGTAATGTCCAAAGGTGAGGAACTTAATCCAGTATCTGCTAAGATCCTTTTTACTTTTCACCCTAACCTGAAAGGATGTCAGCTAGGAAGAGGACCTGGAATGTTAGACCAAAAAAGTGGAATTCCCACTACTCCCTCGAGGACGGAAGCCCCAGCTCTGCCTGCATACCAGCGGTCACAGCTGCATCATCCTCCTCCTCCGTGCCACTCCTGGGAGCAGTGGGGTGCGGGTGACCTGTCGTTTCTCCCCAACCTGAGCTGAATTTTTTTAATAAAGGCATTAAAAAGGAGAAAGATCTCCTACCCTATTTATTACGCTGGTATTGTCCTTCATAGCAAGAAGCTTCAGAAATTTGCATTTTCCTATGCCCTTTGTACCATGGCAGAGGTTTCTTAAGTAAAAGGTTAAAATTCAACACATAATTCTACAATTTAAAATTTAAATGCTTAGTCCATATTGCTAACTTAATTGAACCCCCCAAAACCTCCATTTCAACAGCAGCCCCTGCCTGGCTTCTGCCTGCCCACACCGTGGGCATCCACGGCTCCTCCTGGGCATGGAGCTCAGTCAGTGCTGGTGCTGGGTGGGCTTTGCTGCTGCTGCCACCTGGACACTGGGGTGACCGCTTGTCCTGGGTTGCAGTGTAAAGATGCATTCTAATGCCATCCTGAAGAGCTGCTGAAACCAGGAGGGGCATTGTTTCTTCCTTATCTCCTGTTAATGGGGCCATCAATGTCTTGCCACATGACTCAGAGATAACTCCCTCCCAGAGCCATTTCTGTTTCATGGCTAATCAAGGACCCACAGCTTGAGGCAGAATGATATCAGCCCACTGTGAGATGCTCTGCCCATGGGGGAGGAGCTAAGCATCCCCAGCTGGATATAATCTGGGTTTTGGGACACAACAAGCAGTCTCTCCACTGGATTCCCAGAGGAACCGCCGCCCTTACCCACTGCTTTTCCAGAGGATGAGAGCTACCAGATTGTTTCGACAGGATCACCACTTCCACAAGTCCATTTCATCTGGACTGCTACCACCACCCTAACTAGCAGGGTGTCAGGCTGTATTCTGACCCTGTCAGTGGTTTTTCTTTTGTATTATTGCATGTATTTTAGTTTTTTTTCCCGTTTCCTAATAAATTGTATTTCTGACTTGGAGCCTCTCACTGGTTTTGCTTTCAAACTAGGACACAAATCCATCTCTTTATTTGAACACAGGAATGGGCCATTGCCTACCCTGCAAGCGGGAGTTGGAGGGGGGGGGAGGGTGGGGTGGGGTGGGGTGGGGTGGGGTGGGGTGTCACCTTCAGTACTGCCTAGAGGGCAAGGCCAGGGGGCTCAGGGGCAGGGGAAGGGATGTGTTGGTCTGAGGAGGTGCTGGAAGGTGCTGGGCTGGTCCTGGGGTCCCTAGCGGAACTCGGGTTGGCTGGGATGGGACAGACTGAGATAAAAAAAGGAATGAAGGCAGCTTGGGGAGGCCAATGGGGAGAGCAGGTGGCAGTGGGATCTATGGGGCAATAAGAGGCTTCCTTGTCGACGGTTGTTCTGGGGTCCTCTTCACAGAACACTTGAGAGGGCTGTCCAGGCCATTACTGCTGCTGGAGGGGCTGCTCACGCTGTCGGTGTGAGGTGCAGCCACTGTCTTCCAACTCCTGTCCCAAGGCGCTCCTGTGCAGAGAGGAGGTGGCTGAGGCCCCAGCTGCCAGTGGCACACAGGGACCCTCGTGCACAGCAGGGCCCAGAGCTGGCAAGGCTCCCCAGCACGGCTGGAGCTGCTGGCACAGCTGGGCCCAGCTGGACAGCTGCCCCTCAAGGTCCCGGCCAGCAGGGCACGGCTCTGGGCAGGGTCCCTGGCCAGGAGCGGGCCCCAGAGCGCCTCTGCCTTTCAAGGGCAATCTCGGCCCTGCTCTTTCTCCTCCCCACCTCCCTCTGCCTCTGCCCTGTGCCCCTGGGGCTGCTCTTGGCCAGACAGACTCAGTGGGAGCCAGCACTGGCTGCAGCCCCAGCGGGCCCCCCAGGACAAGGCCCAGCAATTGAGAGGCCAATGGAAGCACTGGGCAGCAGCAGAACCCTCAGCAGAGTTATTTGGACAATCATGGACTGGCCACAACCCCACTGCAGTCTCAATGGGAATGTTCCCTGACCACGTTAGACTTTCAAAAGAAGCTGTTTGAGGGGGAGAGCAACAAAACACTCACTGTTTTCTCTTCCAGGAATACCCGATTCCAAAGCAGCCCAACATGAAGACAAGCTCCAAAGAAAGCACGCCTCCCAGTAACCCTAGCCAGCAGACTGTTCCCTGACAGAAACCCCTTCCGAGGCCATCCTGGGCATCGGTAACAGGTCTTGTGGTGCCGGCTGCATCTGTGGGAGCGATGGGGAGCGTGAGCCCGTGCTGTGCTCCACTGCTGAGCTGGCAGCACGGTGGATACGGGCAGAACATTCTCTGTTTCCCCCAGAGCTGGGGCCTGCAGGCACCTTGCCGGCCCTTGGCACAGGCTGTGCCAGCCAAGAAAGCCCAGCAGGCCGGGAGGAGAGCCCGGGGGCAGCGCAGCTGCTTGGGCAGTGGCTGCTGCCAGGGACACGGGCCAAAGCCATCCCTGAGCAGCCAATGCCAGCCCTGGCCCTCCCTGCCCCGTGACAGCACCCCCAGCCCCAGGGGACAGGCTCAGGCCCTGTCAGGACCCAGCGCAGCCCCTGCCCAGTCGGGAGCCAGGGCTGGCTCTGGCCCTGGGCTGGCGGCAGGGCTCCCGCTCGGGGCTGCTCCTGTGCCTTGGGCCTCTGGGCACTCAGGGCCAGCTCCGCAGCAGCTGCAGCGCCAGGGACCTTGCTGCACCAGTCCCGTTTCCCCGGGGCTCTGAACCAGCTCCAGAGGCCTGGAAGCCCAGGCGCCTCCAGCTTTGGCTGCTGCCGGGCCGGGCAAGGGCAGGCCCTGGGGGAAGAGCTGCTGCCACACAGCCCCGGCCAGGGCTGAGCCCGGCACAGCAATTACCTGCTGTGCCTGTGCCCGTGTCTGGCATCGCCTTCCTTCCCGCAGCAGGGGCTGCCAATGAGCCACTGCTTCTCCCTGAGTGTTCCTCCTCCTGAACAGCCTTTTGGTCCATCACTTGAAAAAGGAAAAAAGGGACAACTGGATCAAATGGAAATATTCCCCACTGGGGAGGTGGCACCTTCAGGAGGCAATGCTTGTCTAAGTCACAGGTAAAGATCAGGAAAAAGCCCAGGTAATTGGGGCTGGGCCAGTGCACTCCCTTGTGCAAACAGCTGCACCGCCTGATCTTCTCAGAGACTGGGAAATGGCAGGGGATCTCAGGCCCACAGTACAGTTGGGGCACCCTATCAGCTACTGCCAAATTCCATCCTGCAGAGGCTGGGGAGGAATTGCAGCCAGGCCAGGCTGGGAAACAGCCCTGCATGATGTGAAAGCAGCAGCGGGGCAGCGAGGCTGCCATGGATCCCTTCACGCTGTGCCGGGCACGGCGTGTCCAGATGTGCAGCCAAAGCCCCCGGCTGCTGAGTCCCAGGGGAAGCATGAAGGAAAGGCACCCACCTTGTCCTCCGGGTGCTTCCTTCTGTGTTTGTCTCAGGAATTCATCTGAGTCATGAGACTTTTTGGCTGCAGTATCTTGGGTCTTTCCTTTTGGAGGACCTTAAGAGAAAGTAGTTCCATTTCCCAGGAATGCATCCCACAAAAGCGGGGCTCAGCCTGTGGGGTCAGCAGGGACACACTACTCACCCCTGCCATGGGAGCTGGGTTGGGGCCAAGCATCCAACCCTGGAGCTTGAGAAGTTTTCCCTGCAGACACACCTGTAACTCAACAGCCACAGAAGCTTCTGCCATCTCTGCTGATCTGCACCGGCACCACTGAGCCGCAGCAGCGGTGAGGGGATCGTGCAGGGCGAGGGCACACACGTGCATGGTTCTGTGCTGGCACCTGCAGCGCTGCCTCCCTGGCCCAGCTTTGGGCTCTGAGCTGGCAGCTCTCCCAGGGGAAAGGCCTTGACCTACCCTCAGCATCTCCCAGAGCCTCAGTCCTGGATGTGGGGCCTTCACCCACAGGTACAGCTGCAAAGAAGGCAGGACAGAAGAGCTCCTGTGGCACTGCAGGAGATCCTCAGGCTGCCCACAAGGCTCAGCCCCGAGGCACAGCCCTGGGCCCGGCCCCTTCCCTCTCTGATCTTCTCTGTGACTGCACAGAGCACACGGAAGGACACACTGGCACAGCACACGGGAGGAGGACTGAAAGATCAATGCTCCTTCCTCCCACTGACTGCGATCCTGTGGGATCCCTCAGGGATCCAGAAGGGAGCAGGGAAAGATTCTCAGAATCCTTCAGCCCTTACATAATGTTAAGGGAAATGCTTTATAAATGAGCTTTTGTTGCATTGATCCTGATTATTCACTCAGGAAAGGCAGAATGAAAACTTGCCTCCAGCATCCTCCAGGAACTTCAAACCATCCTTCATCAGGACTTCCTGAAAACCCATGTCACGATTCCAGTCTAAAAAGGAGCAGAGATCAGAACCATATCTGTGGCATTCTGGGATCCCCTAATGCTACAGGGAAAAAGGCATTGCAAGGGGGTCGGGTAAGGCTATGGGACCCAGATGGGAATGAACATGGCCAAAGGTGCACAGGGGCCTGGGGAGCTCTGGGCTGGCTCCTGATCACTCTCCACACTCTTTCCCTGCCCTCAGCAACATCCCTGGGAGGGGTGGCTGGAGTAGCCCAGGGCCCTGGGGCTCTCTCCCTCAAACTCACAGAAAATCCTCCCTAAAGCCCTGGGGCAAACTGCAGCAGGCAGTGCCACAGCTATCCCTCCCTCCTACACTCCCTCCTGCCCTCCTTCTGCTGGGACAGCTCCCAGATCCCAAGGGCAAACAGCCAGGCTCTCTCAGGACACACTGGAGCCTTGCTCTCCCCCTCTGTCCTTTCCCCACCATGGGCACCCCATGCAGTCACTGCCAGGTTTCAGGACATGTCTCCCAAGGAGGGACCCCAGCAGGACTGCTCAGGACCCGAGTGCCCTGAGCCTGCTCGGGATAATTCCCCTGGGCTGTGCCGCTCTAGTCCAGGCTGTGTCCACACTGCCAAGCAGCAGAGAGGGCAGCTCAAGCCTCAGCAGGGCTCAGGCCCAGAGGCACAGCAATTACCTCCTGTGTCTGTGCCTGGCATGGCCACTCTTCCTGCAGCAGAGGCTGGCACAGAACCACTGCTTCCTCTGGGAAATGCTTCCTTCTGCACAGGCTCTCCTTTCATTTCTGGAAAATGGAAAAGAGACAGCTGGATCAGATGGAAACATTCCTCACTGGGAATGGGGAAGGTGAGGCATCACTTGTGAAAGGAATGGATAAGGATCAGAAAACACCCAGGATTTTGGGACAACCCAAGGCTGCTTCCTTCCCCAAACAGCCCCAGCTTCTGATCTGCCTGGACATCAGGAAATTGCAGGGGATCTGAGGGTGGGCATGGACTGTGGTGCAATAGGGGCTGCCTGTCAGCTGATGCCAAATGCCTTCCTGCAGAGGCTGGGCAGAAGCTGCAGCCAGGCCAGGCTGGGAAACAGCCCTGCAGGGCGTGAAAGCAGCAGCGGGGCAGCGAGGCTGCCATGGATCCCTTCCCGCTGTGCCGGGCACGGCGTGTCCAGATGTGCAGCCAAAGCCCCCGGCTGCTGAGTCCCAGGGGCAGCATGAGGGAAATGCACCCACCTTGTCTTCTCTGCAGACATTCCTTCAGCATTTGCCACATGATTTCTAATGGGTCCTGGAATTTCTTGACAGCCATGTCTTTGGTTTCTCCTGTCGTAGGACCTTAAGAGAAAGTAGTTCCATTTCCCAGGAATGGATCCCACAAAAGCAGGGCTCAGCCTGAGGGTTCAGCAGGGACACACTACTCACCCCTGCCATAGGAGCTGGGCTTTTGTGCAGCATCCAGGGTAGGAGTTGGTGAAGTCGTCCCTGCAGACACATCTGTAACACAACAGCCACAGAAGCTTCTGTCACCTGGTCCTGACCAGTCAGTCAAACATTTCGCCTTGGTGGGACAGTGAGAACATACCTGCAGAATGCTCGGAGGGCTTCACAACTTCAGAGCGCCAGGCTAATGCAGAATCATTCCCAGCATCCCAGTCTGGAAGCAAACCAAGATGGGAACTGTTTCCATTGTGTGCTAGGGCTGGCTCTGGCCCTGGGCTGGCGGCAGGGCTCCCGCTCGGGGCTGCTCCTGTGCCTTGGGCCTCTGGGCACTCAGGGCCAGCTCCGCAGCAGCTGCAGCGCCAGGGACCTTGCTGCACCAGTCCCGTTTCCCCGGGGCTCTGAACCAGCTCCAGAGGCCTGGAAGCCGAGGCACCTCCAGCTTTGGCTGCTGCTGGGCCGGGCAAGGGCAGGCCCTGGGGGAAGAGCTGCTGCCACACAGCCCCGGCCAGGCCTGAGCCCGGCACAGCAATTACCTGCTGTGCCTGTGCCCGTGTCTGGCATTGCCTTCCTTCCTGCAGCTGGGGCTCGCACCGAAGATGGATTGCTTCCTTCAAGAAATGCCAACTTCCACTGAAGCATTATGTTCATCTCTTGACAAAGGAAGGGAGACAGCTGCATCAGATGGAGCTGTTCCCCACTTGGGCGGTGGCATCAGAGGTAATATTTGTGAAATTTATGGAGCAGGAAATTGGCCAGATTACAGTGGCATGATGTGAGCACTTCCACCTCCAAACAGCCACCCTTTTCCTAATCTGCAGGGCTGGATATAGTGGGGGATCTCAGGGTGTGTTACAGTTTGGGCTGCCTGTCAGCTGATGCCAAATGCCTTCCGGCAGAGGCTGGGCAGAAGCTGCAGCCAGGCCAGGCTGGGAAACAGCCCTGCAGGATGTGAAAGCAGCAGCGGGGCAGCGAGGCTGCCATGGATCCCTTCCCGCTGTGCCAGGCATGGCGTGTCTAGATGTGCAGCCAAAGCCCCCGGCTGCTGAGTCCCAGGGGAAGCATGAGAGAAATGCACCCACCTTCTCTTGTCTGCAGGGGTGCCTTCAGCTCTTGCCTAATCTGTTTGGATGGTTGCAGGGACATCTTATCTGTTGTATCTTGGACTTTCCCTGTTGGAGTACCTTAGAGAAAAATATTTCCAATTCCCAGGAATGGATCCTACAAAAGCAAGGCTCAGCCTCTGAGGTCAGCAGGGACACACTACTCACCACTGTGATGGGAGCTGGGCTTGCGTATAGCATCCAAGGTAGGAGCTGGAGAAGCTGGAGAAGTCCTCCCTGTAGATACATCTGTAACACAACAGCCACAGAAGCTTCTGTCACCTGGTTCCTGCCCGCTTGTCTACAATTCTTCCTTGGTGGCACACTGAGAACATACCTGCAGGAGGCTCCAAGGGCTTCAAAACTTTATTCATCCAAGCTGATGGAGAAGCCTTCCCAGCAACTTCATCTAGAATGGAGCACAGATGAGAACACTTTCCAGGGTGTGCTGGGATCCCGTTTTGCCACAGGAAACTGGGCACTGCAAGGGGGTCGGCTAAGGCCGTGGGAGCCAGATGTGAATAGACATGGCCAAAGGTGCACAGGGGCCTGGGGAGCTCTGGGCTGGCTCCTGGTCACTCTCCACACCCTTTCCCTGCCCTCAGCAACATCCCAGGGAGGAGTGGCTGGAGCAGCACAGGGCCCTGGGGCTCTCTCCCTCAGACACAGAGGAAATCCTCCCTAAAGCCCTGGGGCAAACTGCAGCAGGCAGTGCCACAGCTATGCCTCCCTACCTCCCTCTGTCCCTCCTGCCCTCCTTCTGTGGGGACACCCCCCAGATCCCAAGGGCAACAAGCCAGGCCCTCTCAGGACACACTGGGGCCTTGCTCTCCCCCTCTGTCCTTTCCCCACCGTGGGCACCCCGTGCATTCGCTGCCAGGTTTCAGGACATGTCTCCCAAGGAGGGACCCCAGCAGGACTGCTCAGGACCCGAGTGCCCTGAGCCTGCTCAGGATAATTCCCCTGGGCTGTGCCGCTCTAGTCCAGGCTGTGTCCACACTGCCAAGCAGCAGAGAGGGCAGCTCAAGCCTCAGCAGGGCTCAGGCCCAGAGGCACAGCAATTACCTCCTGTGTCTGTGCCTGGCATGGCCTCCCTTCCTGCAGCAGAGGCTGGCACAGAACCACTGCTTCCTCTGGGAAATGCTTCCTTCTGCACAGGCTCTCCTTTCATTTCTGGAAAATGGAAAAGAGACAGCTGGATCAGATGGAAACATTCCTCACTGGGAATGGGGAAGGGGACAATTTCAGGAGGCATCACTTGTGAAAGGAATGGATAAGGATCAGAAAACACCCAGGATTTTGGGACAACCCAAGGCTGCTTCCTTCCCCAAACAGCCCCAACATCTGATCTGCCTGGACACCAGGAAGTGCAGGGGATCTGAGGGTGGGCATGTCCGGTGGTCCAGTTTGGGCTGTCTGTCAGCTGATGCCAAATGCCTTCCTGCAGAGGCTGGGCAGAAGCTGCAGCCAGGCCAGGCTGGGAAACAGCCCTGCAGGGCGTGAAAGCAGCAGCGGGGCAGTGAGGCTGCCATGGATCCCTTCCAGCTGTGCCAGGCACGGCGTGTCTAGATGTGCAGCCAAAGTCTTCCCCGGCTGCTGAGACCCAGGGGAAGAATGAGGGAAATGCACCCACCTTGTCTTCTCTGCAGACGTTCCTTCAGCATTTGCCACATGATTACTAATGGGTCCTGGAATTTCTTGCCTGCCATGTCTTTGGTTTCTCCTGTCGGAGGACCTTAAGAGAAAGTAGTTCCATTTCCCAGGAATGGATCCCACAAAAGCAGGGCTCAGCCTGTGGGGTCAGCAGGGACACACTACTCACCCCTGCCATGGGAGCTGGGTTGGGGCCAAGCATCCAACCCTGGAGCTTGAGAAGTCCTCCCTGCAGACACACCTGTAACTCAACAGCCACAGAAGCTTCTGCCATCTTTGCTGATCTGCACCGGCACCACTGAGCCGCAGCAGCGGTGAGGGGATCGTGCAGGGCGAGGGCACACACGTGCATGGTTCTGTGCTGGCACCTGCAGCGCTGCCTCCCTGGCCCAGCTTTGGGCTCTGAGCTGGCAGCTCTCCCAGGGGAAAGGCCTTGACCTACCCTCAGCATCTACCAGAGCCTCAGTCCTGGATGTGGGACCTTCACCCGCAGGTTCAGCTGCAAAGAAAGGCAGGACAGAAGAGCTCCTGTGGCACTGCAGGAGATCCTCAGGCTGCCCACAAGGCTCAGCCCCGGGGCACAGCCCTGGGCCCGGCCCCTTCCCTCTCTGCTCTTCTCTGTGACTGCACAGAGCACACGGAAGCACACACTGGCACAGCACACGGGAGGAAGATTGAAAGCTAAATGCTCCTTCCTCCCACTGACAGTGATCCTGTGGGAGCCCGCAGGCCTCCAGAAGGGAGCAGGGCAAGGTTTCCAGATTCTTTTAATCTTAAGATTTTGTTAAGGGAAATGGTTTATAAGTGAGCTTCTGTTGCACTGACCCTGATTATTCACTAAGGAAAGGCAGAATGAAAACTTGCCTCCAGCATCCTCCAGGAACTTCAAACCATCATTCATCAGGACTTCCTGAAAACCCATGTCACGATTCCAGGCTAGAAGGGAGCAGAGATCAGAACCATTTCCATGGTGTGCTGGGATTCCCTTCTGTAACCGGGAACTGGGCAATGCAGGGGTGTTGGGTAAGGCTGTGGGAGCCAGATGTGAATGGACATGGCCAAAGGTGCACAGGGGCCTGGGGAGCTCTGGGCTGGCTCCTGGTCACTCTCCAACTTCTTTGCAGACCCTTTGCAACGTCTCTGGAGGGGTGGCTGGAGTAGCCCAGGGCCCGTGGGGTCTCTCTCCCTCCCACAGAGGAAACCCTCCCAAAAGCCCTGGGCAAAACCATCCCCAGCGCTTCCCAGGGAGCCGGGAGCGCTGTCCCGGGAAAGGGCAGCCAGGCTGCCGGCTCACCTGCTCGCCGCGCTTGCAGCGGAGCAGCCTGGGCAGCCCTGGCAGGCAGGGCCACGGCCAGGAGCAGCAGGAGTAGGAGGCGCAGAGCAAGGGCCATGGTGCCTTGTCCTCCACCAGTCCTGCAGCTCTTGCTGCCACCGCTGTCCCGACACCGCTGTCCCAACGTCAGCACCGCTGCTGCCACCGCCGCTGCTGCCGCAACAGTTGTGCTCAGGGACTGAGTGCTGGCTCCTTGTGCTGCTGTGCAACCACGGAGCTCTGGCACCTCTGGCACCTCTGTGACCTCAGGGCCTGCTGAGAGCTCAGCCTGCTGTGACCCCAGAGCCCTGCTGTGACCTCATGGCCTCAGCTCTACCCCCAGAGTGTGCGCCCGTCTGCATGAATGGACTGCCCTGATTGTAAATGTTTTGCTTCATCAAAGGGCCATTGCAAAGCAAAACCTTTCTTTTGCCTGCTGACATTGCTGGTCAGGCTGCGTCCCTCAAGATGCTCTTATTGTTGCAGTTCAAATTTATTTTATTGATTTCATTTTAAGTGTTGTTTAAGGGCTCTGTTATCCCCCATTTTTTTTCCTGACTTGGTTCACCTGTGGGTTTTACCCTCCCTCCAAACTGTCCCTCGTGCCCTTCCCCACCCCTTGTTCCAGCTCTTTCCCTGCCTGTCAAGGCAACCCAGCCCCTTGGTTCCCAAACCTTTGGGCCAATCCCTGACTGCAACTCCCCTTTGGAATTCCCCTACTCCTGGGAGCCCCACTGGCCCTTGTGACCCATCCTCTCCACCCTCCTACCCCAACTGGCCCCAGACACTTGATGTAATCCCCTCACTCCTCTCCTGAGCATTCCCTATTGGTTCATTGTTTGCATCCACCCCATGACTTGTATGTGTACAAAACCCCTTGGGCAGTACAGCTAGGGGCTTTTCATCCTGTTCTCTTCACCTGGACTAAGGTGTTCCTTGCGGAACCTGAAGACGGGACGCCTCCTCCATTCTCCTGTTCCTCGTCCATGTCGTGGCTTGTGTCTGGCACTGGAGAGCAAGTGGCACTACAGGTTCTGCCTCTGGTAAATCCCCATAGCGAGGCAGTTCCCGACTCCTGCCGTAGTGCCGGAGTTCTAAGAGCTAGCCCAGGTTCCAGCACTCACTTCACTAATGTACCGAATGCCCCTTCTTCAGAGCCTGCTCTGGTGCTCTGCCATCTCACACAGCAGAGTGTGATTCACATACTGCAGCCCAGAGTTAGGTTGTTGCAACATTGAAATGGGTGTGGTTGGCAGGATGGCTGGGCATAAATCACTACAGAACTAAAGCAAATGTGTGCACGGTCCCAGGCTGGACTTGAATAGACACAGGAATTGTGGAAAGATGAGGACAAGATAGCAGAGAACAATGGAAAAACCAGCTGAAAAGGAGGACATGCTAAAGGAGTTATTTGTGCACATTTGGGGGTATATTTTTCTTGGGTGCGAAGCAAAATGAAAAGCTCCTAAATGCCCAAAAGATGAGAACTGTGTGTGGTAAATAGATATGATTCATGCTGACAAATTTGAAAGAGTAATAATAACAATTTGAAAGAGTAATATTAATAAAGTAATTAATATTTGGAAATAATAAAACAGTTAAAGGTGTAATGCCAAGCAAGAAAGGGAGAGGAGCGTTTATCCCTCTCCCCACCGTTCTCCTGCAGCTGTTCAGAACAGGAAGAAGCAAGAGATAACAATGACTGAATTTAGAGAGGAGAATTTGGTTGGACACCAGGAAAATGCTGATTATATGAGATCCACTGCTTTAATGTTAGAACACAATATTGGCTTATACAGTACCAGCTTGGTGCGCATGTGTAATCCAAAAGATGAACTCCAGGACATGGAGGAAGAGGAGAGGCCTTCCTCAAAGAATATCCCCAAACAGTGGTACAACTTACATAAAGAAGTGTGGAGCATGAGTGGTAAAGGTGATGATGAGTGCGGTAATACAAGTGTGACAAATTGAAAATGGGAGGAGATGGTAATGACATACAGCATAAAAAGGGGAATTTTGTCTTGACAAGCTAGTCCATGAGGTGACGGGGGTCCAAAAGCCCTGCACTCCGTACCCCACGCATACCCCGCATGGTTAGTTTTGCTCATACGCTATTATCAGGACCAAATTATTCGTAATTTAAACCAAATTATATAGTCAGTGTTTTGAGTTTATTCAATTGTATATATATTAAGTTACATAATTAAAATTGCTGTTTTATTTAATTTTGTTGGGTTTGTTTCTTTGGTTTTTTTGATTGGAAAATTTGGCAAATATAACATGTGGAATGTCCTCCACAGCAGAGTGTCAGACCTCTGGATCTTTTTAAACAATTTTATCAAGGTGGAACTGTGGCAGCTTCAGCTGGTGCCTCTGGAGGACCTTGAACAAAGAACCCCTGAGCTTTTCTACCCTCCCAGGTGAAGTGTGATAGTCTGGGGTCTTGCTGCAGTGTCCGAGTGCCGGGCCACTGGCTGGCACCACAGGTCCCCAGACCCTCTGCTGAGGCATGCCTCTCCTAGAGTCACGTTTACTCTGTCACATTTGGCTTTTCTCTCTGATCCACCACCAGGACCAAAGATCACACGGTCGTGAGGATGTAAAAATGCCTGTTCCTTCTGGAACATTGCTGTTGTGTGACAGCCGTGCAGGCAGAGCGGGCAGATGTAGGGATACTGACTCATTTCCCTGGTGCCAGCCATGCTGCATACATCGAGCTGCTGGGTGTTGGTGCTCGCTGGGACGCGGCCCGGCCCGGCACCACGGGAGTTAGGAAGGGTCTTGAAGGAATCCCCACACGTTAAAGCAGACGATTTAGCCTGGGATTTTAAGTTGTTTCTCAGTTAACCTTGTAAAAGGCCAGAACAAGTCTCCTATGAATTCTGTCCCTGTCAAGTTCAGTTCTGCCCTGAAAGCCCCTCAGCATTCTCAGGGCAGTGGCAGGAGCCGGGTGCTGGCCCGGAGCCCCGCTGGCCGGGGAGAGCACGGCCCAGAGCGAGCCCCTGCTGCCCGGGATGGCCACAGGCCCGGGGCAGCCGGGCGGGCAACGCCAGGGCCCTGTCCAGGGCTCCTGGGGCTCCTCTGGCATCTGTTCCGTCCCCTCAGGCGCTGAGCAGTGCCCGTCCCACGGGGCTGTCTGTGCCCGGCCCCAAAAGAGGCAGGGCCGGGGCTGTGGCCCCTGGGCTGGTGGTGCCGACTGCCCGGTGCTCAGCACCGCCCGTGCCGTGCCGGTGCAGCGTGACCCGGCGGGGCAGCTCCGCCTCGGCGCCTCGCCACCGCCATCCCGGCACGGCGGCTGGCCCTGGGCCGCGGCAGCCCCGAGCCGCACGGGCCCGGGAGGGACTGCCGGAGGTCCCCGTCCCCTGCGTGCCTCAGCAGACACTCCAGCCCCACTGCGTGCAGCAGGAGGGACACAAAGCACCTGCACGCTTACGAGAGTCCACAGCCCATTCTACATGTGAAATGAGACCCCCAACCGTGACATGTGCCTCAGGAGAGATCCCAGCACCCTGCACACCTTGGGAGAGATCCCAAACCCTCTGCATGCCTCACACAGGATTCCAAATCCCTTGCATGACTTGAAGTGGACCCCGATGATCTCCATGCCTCAGAGGAAACCTAAAATATCCCTGGGTGTGTCACAAGAGACCCCACCCCCTCGTGCACCTTACGGGGGACTCCAAAGCCCCCACGTGCCCTACAGGGAAGTCCAGGCCAGCTATGCCGAGTGTTTCGACCTGGAAATCAAGTCTGGTTGCACCTGGGTTGTTGTGTCTCTGGGGCTGCTCACCAGCCCTGTCGGACCCTGAGGCTACACAGCCCTTCCCTTCCCTTCCCTTCCCTTCCCTTCCCTTCCCTTCCCTTCCCTTCCCTTCCCTTCCCTTCCCTTCCCTTCCCTTCCCTTCCCTTCCCTTCCCTTCCCTTCCCTTCCCTTCCCTTCCCTTCCCTTCCCTTCCCTTCCCTTCCCTTCCCTTCCCTTCCCACCGCTGGTCACAGTGAAGCCATATGCAGAATAAATAGACTCCACTGTCGCCCTGGTTTTTAATATTCTGTCCTGGATTAGGGTCACTCTGGGAGAAAACCTCCAAAGGGGACCCCAGAAAGCAACCCCACATGGCCCCTTCCCCCCAGCGGTTCGGGAAGGATTCCTTGGAGAGAAGTGGAAAGAACCTGTTTATTTGACAGGCAAAACACCCCCAGCACACAAAATGAACAATACCAGATGACAATGCTTTCACCGATCTGAAAAGGATGACAAATTCAGAAGGTCTTTCCTGGCAGTGGTGGCTCTGCTGTCGCTCCCTCCGGCGCTGGGGATAGCTGCTGCAGCCACAGGATGCAAACTCTCGGTGTTTCCCAGGTCCCAGTCTGGAGCAGGTGTGAGTGGTTCCAAAAAGGGAAAGGAAAAACAGTCCAGGGAAAAATCTGTACTGCTTAGCTAAACTGACTAACAAGCAGAAGCCAAAAAGCAAAAGCAAAGCAGGAGCACAGCAGAAGCAAGAGCAAAGCAAGCAACAGCAAGCAAAGCAAAAAGCAAAAGATGCACTATGAACTGCACCGTCTGTCTGTCCTGCCAGCCGTGGGGGAGCAGGCTGATAACAAACCAAAACAAACCTTGCTCTTCAGGGCCAGTCGTGAAGGCACAGTACGTAATATCCAGCATTAACAGAACACACGATTGGGGATGCAAGCATCATAACCTCACCCTAGGACAAGTTTTTCTAAACCTTCTGATGTTTACATTCTTGTAAGAAACTTTCTCACACACATTATGCAAATAACGTATTGTTATGCATTCTTTTCTGCAGGAGGAGAACTTTGATGGACTGTTGGTTTGTCCAGTGTCATTGGAGAGGTGGCACTTTCACCCTCCAATCCACTGTCACTTTTGGAAATCTGTAAATGTTGGAGTCAGAAATTCAACTGCCCCCTTTTCTACCTTGGAGAGATGCGTGTCTGCGTTGTTTTATTTCATGTCCTATAGCGACACTCCACAACCTGATGTAGTTATGAAGTGGGTATGCGTGTCAGGGCCTGGCACAAGTGAGATGGCTCTCGTGAAAACTTGTGCCCCGAGCCCTGGTCCGAGCCACATCTTTGTTCACAAACCTGTTCCATATGCAATGCATTACACAATCTCTTCATGCACATTCAACCCCTGGCCCCGCCTGTCCTCCCCTCACATGGCGATGAGATCCACGCCCTTCTGGGCACGCGTTGTTTCCTGTGGTGGTCACACTGGGGTCTTTGGTGGTCTCTGAGGCCGAAGGCTGTGGTCTTGGTCATGGCTGAACTTTTGAACTTTTCTCCTTTGTGCGTGCACTGTGGTCCCCTGGTGCTTATCTGAGTACGTCTGTTGGTTTGGATCAGCTTGGAGACAGAGGAGCTCCTTAGTCAAGGCTTCCTGCATTCCCTGGTCTTCTCCTGGTGTTATGAGTAAAAAAGTTATCTGTAGCTATGATATTTTATTAAAAATCCTTTCCTAGGATTTTTCCCCTCCTGAGGAGCTGAGGGCCTCAGGAAAGAAATGTAAACAATAACTATCTGCTGCTGTGGAATGCAACAGGTGCATCTTCCATTGGTCCATGTGGATTGGTTTCACTTGATGACCAATCACAGCCAACTGTGTTGAGCCTGTGAGCAGTCACAAGGTTTTTGTTATGCATTCCATTCTATTCTTCTTCTTTGTAGCCTTCTGGTCATTTTTTCCTCTCTGTTCTTTTAGTATAGTTTTAATGTAGTATTTTCATAGAATATATAATAAATCAGCCTTCTGAAATGGAGTCAAGTCTCGTGTCTCCACACCTGGGGTGGTTGCCCCAACAAATTATCCATTTTTTTTAAGGCTGCAAAGTTAAACAGGTTGGGCCAGTTGTTGTGAGTTGAAGGGTTGACTATTTGTTGTTGATAGCTTCATGTTGCAATCACCTCTTGTTAATAGTTTTTCTTCAATTACCTGTTAATGGTTAGAAATCAAGCGCAGTTGTCCCCCTGCTGCTTCCCAGGAGCCTGCAGGTAGCAGGAGGAGGTGACATCAGAGCTAGTATGCAGATGAGAATGCATTTCACCAAATTTTGCAATTTTCCAGGAAAAAACCCTAAAAACAATGAGCCGACATAAAATTAAGTAACCTAAGTAAGGTCTAAAGGTGAGGAACTTAATTCAGTATCTAAGAATACTTAAGATCCTTTTTACTCCTCACCCTAACCTGAAAGGATGTCAGCTAGAAAGAGGACCTGGAATGTTAGACCAAAAAAGCGGAATTCCCACTACTCCCTCGAGGATGGAAGCCTCAGCTCTGCCTGCATACCAGCGGACACAGCTGCATCATCCTCCTCCTCCGTGCCACTCCTGGGAGCAGCGGGGGTGCGGGTGACCTGTCGTTTCTCCCCAACCTGAGCTGAATGTTTTTAATAAAGGCATTAAAAAGGAGAAAGATCTCCTGCCCTATTTATTACGCTGGTATTGTCCTTCATAGCAAGAAGCTTCAGAAATTTGCATTTTCCTATGCCCTTTGTACCATGGCAGAGGTTTCTTAAGTAAAAGGTTAAAATTCAACACATAATTCTACAATTTAAATTTTAAATGCTTAGTCCATATTGCTAACTTAATTGAACCCCCCAAAACCTCCATTTCAACAGCATCCCCTGCCTGGCTTCTGCCTGCCCACACCGTGGGCATCCACGGCTCCTGCTGGGCATGGAGCTCAGTCAGTGCTGGTGCTGGGTGGGCTTTGCTGCTGCTGCCACCTGGACACTGGGGTGACCGCTTGTCCTGGGTTGCAGTGTAAAGATGTATTCTAATGCCATCCTGAAGAGCTGCTGAAACCAGGAGGGGCATTGTTTCTTCCTTATCTCCTGTTAATGGGCCCACCAATGTCTTTCCACATGACTCAGAGATAACTCCCTCCCAGAGCCATTTCTGTTTCATGGCTAATCAAGGACCCACAGCATGAGGCAGAATGATATCAGCCCACTGTGAGATGCTCTGCCCATGGGGGAGGAGCTAAGCATCCCCAGCTGGATATAATCTGGGTTTTGGGACACAACAAGCAGTCTCTCCACTGGATTCCCAGAGGAACCGCCGCCCTTACCCACTGCTTTTCCAGAGGATGAGAGCTACCAGATTGTTTCTACAGGATCACCACTTCCACAAGTCCATTTCATCTGGACTGCTACCACCACCCTAACTAGCAGGGTGTCAGGCTGTATTCTGACCCTGTCAGTGGTTTTTCTTTTGTATTATTGCATGTATTTTGGTTTTTTTTTCCCCTTTTCCTAATAAATTGTATTTCTGACTTGGAGGCTTGTTGCCATGATAATTTAGGGAAAAAGCCTCGTGTCCTCATCCGAGGGGCCCAAGTTTAAACAAGAATTGGTGACCCCTAAACGTGTAAAACTGATAATCACTCCAAGAGTGACCATAGAATCTGGCCTAGAGCTGAAAAAATGAAACCCTGAAGTTAAGCAGAGTTCACAGCCAAGGCAAACAGGAGAACCTGTTAGACTTTCCTGGACATTGTGTCCAGAGACCGCAGAGCAGCAGAGCTGCACAGCTAGATCCACAAAAACACTGTCTAAAGGTACTGTTATTTTTTCCCTTCCTGAAAATCCTACCATTCACAAAAGGTGGGAAGAAAGTTAGAAAAATGTACGTTCGAAAGGTCAGGTTCCGTTTACTCGTCAGAGAAGAAAGTTATTAAATTCTAGTGCAGATGGAGACGCGAAGACAGAAATACTCATCATATGTGAGAAAGAGAGTGTTATGAATTTTTCAGATGGGCAAAATTTCATAGATTTTTTACAAATGTCATATACTCCCTTAATTTACATCTATGAAAATTCATAGATGCTGCCTTTTCGTGGACAATAGTCCAGCGTGTTTCATCCCCAATGATATATGAAATACACGTACAGATTTATTTCTTTATTTTGAAAAGATAGCACAATGCGAGAGACATCCTGGCTTGGGCGCGCAGTCGCTTTCTGTCCCCGCCAGCTTCAACACGAAAAAAGCCTCTCAAAGAAGACAAACCACAGGTTTGCAGCCCCCCCGCATTGCCCACAGCTGAACAAAAGTTTTTCTCCGCTCCCTTGGAGCAAACAGATCTACCTTCCCCCCCTGCTCCTTCTCCTGGGGGGGATGAAAAACCAAACCCGCCGCTTTCCGGGCCGGCCCCGCCGGCTTCGCCGCGAAATTCTCCGCTTCCCCCACCCCGGGAGGGAGCGGATCCGGCTCCGCCTCAGCCAGCCCCGCAGGAGGCTCCGCAGCCGGAGGCTCCGCCTCAGCCAGCCCCGCAGGAGGCGCCTCAGCCGGAGGCTCCGCCTCAGCCGGAGGCTCCGCCTCAGCCGGAGGCTCCGCCTCAGCCGGAGGCTCCGCCTCAGCCGGCTCCGCCCGCGGCCCCGCAGCCGCCCGAGCCAGCTCCGCCGGCTCTGATAACTGCGCCTGCGCCGCGGCACCCGGAACCGCCTCCCGCCGATCCGCCCGTGTTGCCAGGCAACGCGATCAACAACGGTGATTCCCCGGCTGTGCTGCTGTCCCCGGGAGCTGCAAGAGCTGCCTCCTTGTCTTCTTCCTCTGCATCCCAGCCGGCAACTGAATTCGCAACGGTGCAGGCGGCGCCTGCGCGGGCCGACCCCGTTCCGAGCCCGCCGCCCCCGCCTGTCCCGCCGCTCCCTGCCGATCCAATTGCAGTGCATGAGCTTGCTGAGAATAGTGCTGAGCCCATGGGATCGACTCAAGAGTCGACACCAGCGCCCGTGCTGCCCGCACCGCCCACCCCAGTTGTCCCGCTGGTTTCCGAAGCTCCATCAGTCGCATCAGACCCTGCGAAGAGCCTGTCCTTCCGTGGAGGAGGCGTGGCCCTCCAGCTGACTGCAGGAGCAGTTTGGCTGGCTGTGTTTAAAATCAGTATGGTTTCTGGGTCACTTTGCGTGTGGTCGGGGGCTTCTCCCTGGGGGTTGGGGTGCCTGCCTTCCCCCGAGCGCCCCAGCGGCGTGGGGGAGTTGGCTCCTGTGGCATCTGCCTCTGGTTCCTAGCCCAGTGGGGATGGGGGTGGTGCCGAGGGGCAGAATGCAGGAGAAGTGGCATTTGCATTGCAGGAGCAAGGGAAACAGAGCAAAGCAAGCATTGCTCGCTTGCTCTGGAGACAGGAAACCCTCAGATCTGGGATGACAATTCCTGAGAAAACTTCTCTTCCCGAGCTGCCGGTGTGCAGCGGTGCTGCTGGGGGGAGGAAGCATTGGGTCATTTCTGCTCTCAAGATGCTGGCAGCATGGTCCTGCCAGGTTCTGAGCATGCAGAGCCCGCCTCACAGGCTGCTTCTGGGCCGTTTGGCTCATTTCCCTGGGCCGGGGCCACTGCCCCGTCCAGTGCTAGGTTTGGGGACTTTGCTTTCCCCACAGGGACCTGGGCCACCATTCTGTGAGCCAGGTCTGGGTTCTCTGGTCCGCCCACCAGGACCAGGGCCACCCAAGGGTCCTAGAGACCCTCTGCTGCTGCTCTTCTTCTTTTGAATAAAAAAGAAAAAATAATAATAAAGAAAAGTGGAAAGAGCTAGCAGTTCAAAAGCATTGAAAAGTCAAAAATTAGCCTCAGCCCAAGTGGTTCAGTGAAGGGCTGTGGCCAGGGCATTCCAGAATTTTCTCTCTGAATTGTTTCATGACTGTCAATGAATTGTTTGATGACTCTTGTTTTCTTTAGCAGTTCTTTGTTTCAGAATTCTGCAAGCCTGTTTCAGGACCAAAGGGGACTTCCAGAGATGTCAAAGAAGAACATCTTCAGTCCATGGACTTTGTCCTGAAATTCAGCTGCTTGGACTTAAAACAATGAACTTTCCTTGCATGAGTTTTTGCATTTTCTTATATTTTAAGATTGTTTTAGCGATATGATATAATTAGATGTTTGTTAAGTGAAGAATTTCCCTGAATGTTTTACAGGTGAAGAATTTCCCTGAGCATTCCACATCAGCAGATGATTGAGATTTTGATTGGCAACAGATGAACCTCAAGAGGTGTTGTTCTCTCTTCTGCAAAGCCCCAGTAGAAGAGATTGCAAACATTTATTTTTCTATTTAATTTAATAAATTTAAAAGGGTGAGATGTTGCCATGATATTTTAGAGAAAAAGCCTCTGCTAGGACTTTTCCTGTCCTGAGGAGCTGAGAGCCTCAGGAAAGAAATGCAAACAATAACTATCTGCTGCTGTGGAGTGCCACAGGTGCATCTTCCATTGGTTCATGTGGATTGTTTTCAATCAGTGACCAATCACAGCCACCTGTGAGAAGGCTGTGAGCAGTCACATGTTTTTG
Source organism: Passer domesticus (assembly GCF_036417665.1). Lineage (NCBI taxonomy): Eukaryota > Metazoa > Chordata > Aves > Passeriformes > Passeridae > Passer > Passer domesticus. Next base: position 248,919 of record NW_026990166.1, read on the forward strand.
TTATTTCATTCCTATTCTATTCTTGTCTTTGTAGCCTTCTGATCTTCTTCTCTCTGTTCTTTTAGTATAGTTGTAATGTAGTATTTTAGTATAATATATAACATAATAAATCAGCCCTCTGATGAAAATGGAGTCAAGCCTCGTGTCCTCGTCCAAGGGAACCCAGTCTAAACAAGACCACCAAACAAACAACAACAACAACAAAAAAACCCTAAAAAAAAAACCCCAAACAAAAACAGAGTACTTGAAGCATTTCAAGAAGTTCCCAGACTGAAATTTGTGCCCCAACATGACAGCCTCAAAGTCTCTGTGGCGAGTCAGGAAGCTCAGGAATGAATCTGCAGGGCTTGGATAAACATCTGGGTCACTTCGCGTGTGGTCGGGGTGTGCGTCCCCCAGAGCACAAGCAGCTCCTCAACAAGACTTCAAGGCTGAGGGACAAAGCTTCCCCCTTCAGCGCTCCACTCTGGAGGATTTTGTGAACAGCTGGCTAGCTGACAAAGGTCACACTGATATAATACCGTTAGTTAAGCAAGAAGGAGATGGGTATAGGAGCCAGCAGTCAGTGTCTAAATCAGGCAAGGGCACTGTGCCCTTGGTGCAACATCAGGATGGGGGAGAGGATCGTTAGTTAGAAATATGAAGAAAAGATGTGGACAGCTGCAACACAGTAGCCACAAGAATGCTAAGGTAGGCGTAGTTAGCTGATAAGTAACTAACCAATAATGAGCTCGCCTTTTGCAATATGTATTGGCCTCATTAACACCAATATAAATGTATGTGCCTATCAATAAATTTTTGAGATTTGCTGATCACTCATACTGAGTGCCGCATGTCTTCCGCCGATTACCACAAACTTTGATGTGATCTTTTGCTTGAGCGAGTGTGGCAGTTGCAGGCTCCTTTATTCCTGTTTTTGGACTTGACTTAACTTTTAGTTCGGGGAGATTAAGACTCAGGCAATATAGATGTGGGTATTTCCTGCTGGATTTCTGAAGTGATGGAATGTAGGAAGGCCTTCCAGGTGGAAAGAAGTGACGGAGTGCCTGTCTCAGATGAAGAAAGCGAGGCACTGCAAGAAACCAGCATGCCAGGGCACTGCTGTCCTGGGCTCACGAGTCCGACTGACGGTGGTCCTGCAGGCCTTTGCCCATGCCTGCTCCAGCTGGGCCATCTGCAGCCAAAGCTGGAGGTGTGAGTGCAGCAAAGCTGCTGTCCAAGGAACGCAGCACAGCTGCTGTTGAGGCTGACTGTTGCCTGCAGTGTGTGGGGAGGATATTGCCGGCAGCAATTGCCAGAGAGATGCTTGAAGGCCTCTCTGGACAGTGGGCTTTTGGGGGGGTCCTTCTACTTCTTGCTCGGGCGGTAAAGACTGTCCCAAGACAATGCTCTTCCCTTTGAAGTGATGAAGAGGAACCACTGAGCTCCTCAGCCTTGTTCCTCTCCTCTGCTCTCCACAGCAGCTCCAGCTGCGCCTCTGCGCTGTCTCTCATGGGCCTCTCTGAGATAGCAGCAGCTCTGAGATAGCCACCTCCTGAGAGGGCAGCCCAAGGCTCTGTTCAGAAGAGAGCTGTGCCTCAAGCCTTGAAGCAAGCCTCACAAACTCTTCTCATATAGACACCCACACTTGCAGCCTTCCAGATGCACAACTGAGAGCTGTGGGACATATGCATGCTCATGCCCTGCAGTGCCCTTTCTGAAATGCCTCGGCTGCTTCTGAGGGAGCTGACGTGCCACTGCAGCAGCAAAAGAGCTCTGGATTCAATGGGGTCCGGCAAAAAGTGTGCCTGGCATTTGCCTTGTGTGTTGCTCTGTCCAGTGGCCAGTGCCTTGGTTTGCCACCTCATCCCTGCTCTCTGCCACTGGGGCCGGGAGGGGCGGGCCCGGGGCTGTGGGGCTGTGCCGGCCCCGCTTCCCGGGCCGCAGCTCCAGCTGCCGCCGCTGCCTGGGAGCGGCCCCGCTCCGGCGCCAGGGCCGAGGCGCCGGTGCCGGGCCCCATTGGCCGCTGTCGTGCCGCCGCAGGAGAGCTCCCCGTCGTGTCCCGGCTGCAGAGAGTGGCTGCCGGGGCGGTTCGCCTGGGAGTCTGAAGCGAGCATGGCCCAGGGAGCGGAGCCGAGAAATAGAGACCCAAGAGACAGGGGCAGGAAGCAGAACGGAGAGACAAGGGGAGCAAAAGAGGGCCAGGGAACGGGGCCGGAGCTGCGGGAAGGGGCAGCAGGGACAGAGGAAGAGACGCAGAATGAGCAGGAGGGAGCAGGAGAGAGCGAACGCTGGGCTGGGGCGGGATGGAGACTGTTGAAGAAGCTTTGGAGGGACAACAAAATAGAGAGCGAGTGGCAAAGAACAGGGCTATAGCGGGCAAGCAAGGGACGGGCAAGTGGCTAGAGCAACACACAAGGAGAAGCCCAGGGGCAGTTTCTGTATGCACTCCAGTAAAGCCCGAGGTGTTTTCCTGCTGCAGTGGTCGCTGCCAGCCAGCGGCAGCAGCTGGGGCTGAGGCCCGGCAAGCGGGGCCGGCACAGCCCCGCAGCCCCGTGCCCGCCCCTCAGGGCCCCGTGCGCAATGGTGGCAGCAGGGGACGAGGAGGCCGCGGGCTGCGGGCAGCGCTGCCGCCCCGCCGGGCCACACGCCGCGGGCGGCTTCAGCAGCAGCACAGGAGCTCTGGGGACACTGGTGCCACAGCTGGTGACGGGCTGCCGAGCAGCACAATGGCGCGGAGCGCGGTAAGGGAGAGCCTGGGCGTGTGGCCCCTCAAGGAACAAAGGAGGGCCGTGTTCATCGGTGCCTCCCCTCGGGCAGGAATGGAGGGCCCCAGATGGTGCTCAGAGCCAAGGCCAAGGCAGCTGGGCAGCTTGCCTGGGTCCTACGTAGGAAGGAGATGTCACCAAGACACCCTCCAGCCTGCTCTGGCCCTCTGCTCATTATGGGCTGTGGCCTTCACGGTGGGCAGTGATGTGTGCTTGATTCCAGAGGATGCCATGGGCCGAGTTTCTGCAGCTTGGCAGCTGCATAGGACTCTTACGAGCCTTGGAGAGAGACCCGAAGGGTGGAAATCTGTCAGTGCCTCTTTGCTTGCAGCTGGAAACACCTGGGGCTTAAGTGGTGCTTCAGGGACAACTGTACCAAAGGTGCTCTAGAAGGCTGTCCAAGAGCTTCTGAGCGTAGGTTGCCTGGCACACATAAGTCATGCATATTTATTTGCCAGAAGAGCTGCTCGGCTAAAAGGCCAGCAGTGTTACCTGATATCTGCAGCAACCAAGACATTTGTGTGTGTCCCGTGGCGGTGCCTGATGGTGTCCGAGGACAAGGCAGAGGGAGCTCAGGGGCTCTGGATGACTGCTTGAGGGATCTGGGCCGCATGTGGTATTTTCTTCCGCCACGTGCAGTGAGCCAGACCCAGGAAGGCTCTAGAGGTGAATGGCCGGCAGCCTGGCATTCCCAGCAACAGTGTGGGAGTTTGACCGTGGGTTACTCTACAGGACAGCAGGCCTGATGGTGGCACATGGGCTACATCTGCCTCAAAGGGAAAAAGGCTCTTGGCTCCAGAGTTAGCAGGGCTCCTTGAGAGAGCTTTAAGTAGCATTGGAAGTGGAAAAGGGAGTAAACCAGGCTGACGGGGGAGATGCGTCAGCACTGCACAGCCATGTTTGCGTGACAGTGGAGGATGGAAGCAGTGCTGCCATCAAAGGTCATGAAAGTGTAGCAGAAGTCATGGGAAAAGCAGGTTTTTGCCACAATTCTTGCAGACAAAAATACTACCAAAGAAACACTCTTGAATTTGGGCTTTTTACAGCAGCCTTCATCCAGGTCTTCTTCTAGGGAATTTCTGAGGAATAAGACATGAGTGCCTCTGCATTCCCATGCACAATGCTGCCTCCAAAATACTCCAGCCCTTCTCCATTTGGCTCCTTCCATTCCTGTGCAGAAGAAGGAAATTCAGTAGAGGGGAGGTGCAGGAATTCACAGGCAACGTGGGCGTACATTGGGGCCTTCACAGCCATCACTTTGTTATGAGGTCACAGAGCTCTGTTTGATGTCAGGTTCCAGAGCCCCACTGTGCTCTTCAGTGCTCGCTCTGGGCAACACTGCAGCAGCAGCAGCAGCAGCAGCAGCAGCAGCAGTAGCAGAGTGTTTCTAGCAGGGGGGATCATGGTCCTGAGCCGCTACCTCCTGCTGCTCTTTCTCGTGGCCCTGCCAGCCCAGAATGCCCAGAGTGCTCCAGCAGCTGGGCAGGGAGCAGGTAGGCAGGCAGGGGCCAGCACACAGCCCTGGCTGGCAGCAGCGGGGCCGGGAGCAGGGATGGCTGAGCCAGGAAGGCACCACGGGGCAGGCCGAGGGGCAGAGGCTCCGGGGGAGGTGTGAGGGGCTGCAGCTGCTTTAGGGTGCAGCATGGAGAGAGCTTCCTAAGGAGCAAGGATGTGGGGAGGGTCGGGTCAGGCCCGGAAGCTCAGCACCAGTTCTCCATCACTCAGCAGTGGCTGTCCGTCCCTCCGCTCTGGTTGTCCAGCCTTCTGGCCCAGCTCCAGGGCTGACCCGCACACAGATCGTGTGGGCATGCCACGGCTTTTCCCTTCATGTGGGAGCTGCCAGCTCAGTGTCCCAAGGGCAGCCAGACCCCCCTGCAGCTGTGAGGATGCAGACCTGCCTGAGCGTGCCCTAGCAGTGCCTCCCACATCCAGGCCTTGAGGTGTGCCCATGAGGGCAGTGCACGTGATGGTAACTTCTTGTGGGTGTTTGCTTGTAGTTGTGGACACAGAGAGTGCTCTTTCAGCCCCTGAGCGAGGGGCAGATACCGTGCTGACTCCGAGCTGGTACCTCAAGCGTGAGTAGTCAGTCTGTCCTGCCTTCACAAAAAGGGAGCCCCTTTTCCCTATTTTATTCATGAGAAAAATACCGTCATAGGTTAACGTGCTTTTGTAAATCTAACAATAGGGATGAACGATGACAAGGTTCCTGAAGAGTTCCCTGAAGGATTGCCGGATGTTCCAGAGGAGCTCCTGGCAGCCTTGCATGAAGCCCCATCTGGTTAGTATATCCCACTCTGTTAACCCTGGCAGCCGGGAAGCTGAGCTTTTGCTTCCTGTAGGCATGTGCTGTATCCTGGACAGGCAGAAGCACTCAGTCAGAGTCTTGCTGCAGGCCCACTCCATTTCACAGCTCCTGCAGGGAGCCCTAGAGATGGTCCAGCACAGCCTCTGCTCGCAGCTGTGCTTCCAGATGACTGCCAGGGGCTTCTCCAGCTGCTGCTGCAGCTGTAGCATTCCTGGCCAGGGCTGCTCTGTGCAGACATTGGCATCCAGATGTTGGGCAAAGGCCAGTGCTGAATTTGGGTTGGCCACATACTCAGCACAGCATGGAGGCAGCAATGACATCAGAGCAAGCCTTGGCTGCCCCTTGCAAAGCTCAGGCTCAGGGACGGCTTGAAGCTGGAGTCCAAGGGTGAGGGGGAACCTGAAGGTACTCCTTCTGTGGGTCATTTGGTTGATTAAGTCTTGGCTGGTTTGGGTCTGCACTTCTTGTTGCACTGCAGAAAATCCAGCTGTCGATTCCTCCTGTCTGGGGGGGGGACAGCGGCCTCGTCAGCGCCGCTTGCCGCAATGCCCAGGCCATGGTACCGTGCTTGTGCTGAGGGGCAGTGGCTTCTGGTTCATGTGTGCAATGTTTTTTTTTTCTGAAGAGACAGATTCTGAGACTGTGCCGGAGACCTTAGCAGTGGAAGAAAGTGACACTGTGCCAGGCTCACATGAAAAAAGAGAACCAATAGAGGACACCAGGACACTTGCTGAGCCTGAGGAATATTCAGGTGAGTGCTTGCTAGATGCTGTCTTGGGCAAAGAGCAGCATTTCTGCTGTATCCCTGCAGTGCTCTGCATGGGTGAATTGCAGGTGCCCAGCATGCAGCCCAGGCCTGCAGCCCGGAGGAGTAGATGGGGCAGTGCTGCTGCCTGGCACACACTGGGCTCTTGTGCATGAGAGCTTGATGGGATCCCTCTTGGTCCCTGATGCTAAGACACCAGAGCCAGAGGAAGCCATCTCTGAAGACAGCATCAGATGTCAGTTCTGATCCACTAGCAGTGCCAGTCCTTGGGCATCTGAAGCACACTGTGGGGTTATGCCTAGTGCAGAGCACAAACGCTGACTCTTGCATTGTCTCTGCTCCTGCCAGGGTCATCCGCTGGGCAAAAAGCTGAGACTGCTGGACACCGTGACCCGAGCAAGTACTACATCCTAGTAGGGACAGTAGCAGCCTCAGCTTTGCTTCTGCTTGGGGCAGTGTCTGGCTATCTAGTCATGCATCAGCTGCTGAAGAGAGACAGGTGAGTTATTAATTGCTGCCATTGGCAAGGAAGTCTTTGCAGCATGCAGGAGCGCCCAGGCGGCTCCTAGCAGGGCTCTGAGGAAACTGTGCTCCAAATTCCTATCTGTGAGGAGTCTTCTTGGAAATCTGTTTCTACAGGAGGAGCCAGGAGGACAAAGAGGCAACAGGACAGGACTGGGACTCTTCCTGGCAAAGCTGTGGTCAGCCTAGAGGTGAAGCAGAGTCAGGAGAAGGAGCGGGAAGTGGCGAGAGAGCCCAAGGCAACGGGTTCAGGGACAGCTGCCGCCTGTTTCCTGAGCTCTTTGCAGCAGAGCTCGCCCAGCTGTACAAGAACATGAGTGCAGACCCGTCACCTCTGCCCACCTGCTCCTTCTGTGCTCTGGCTGACAACGCCTCTTCACGGGACCACTGGATTTCCCTGGAGTCACCTCAGCCCACAGCATCCTCTTGCCCCTCCTACCAATACCTGCAGGACTACCATCTCTTAGAGGATGATGATTAGTGATAGTGATAGATGATTAGTGATAGTGATAGCCATAAATAGTGATAGTGGTAGTGATTCTTTTAGTGCTAGTGATAGGGACACTTGATATTAGAGGGTGGTGGTTGTTTTAATGATAGTGATAGTTAATATTAGAGGATAGTGATGGTTTTAATGATAGCGTTAGTTAATATTAGGGGATAGTGATTGTTTCAATGATAGCGTTACTTGATATTAGAGGAGGGTGATTGTATTAGTGATAGTGATAGTCATAAATAGTGATAGTGGTAGTGATTCTTTTAGTGCTAGTGATAGGGATACTTGATATTAGAGGGTGGTGGTTGTTTTAATGATAGCGATAGTTAATATTAGAGGATAGTGATGGTTTTAATGATAGCGTTATTTGATATTAGAGGACAGTGATTGTATTTAGCGATAGTGATAGTTAATATTGGAGGATGGTGATTATTTTTGTGATAGTGGTACATTTAGTGGTAGTGATACTTGGTATTAGCAGACAATGATTGTTTTCTTGATCTTGATAAATAAATATTTTTCCAAAAGCAGTAAGTTCTTGCCTGCTGCGGCTGTTTCTGTTGGGGCAGAATGCACAGAGCTGGGAGCAGGGCTGGGGCTGTAACAGGAGCTCTGAGAAACTTGCACTGCAGTGCAGGAGCTGCTTGTGCCACCTCAGCCTGCTTTCCCAGCAGTGGCCGTTCACAAAGCTTTCCTGCACCAGCACGGGGACACGCTGGCTAGCAGTGACATGCAGAAACTTCTCTGGGAGCTCATTTGGGATGCTGGCCTGAATCAGGAAGGTCTGGGCAGAGAGGGAAAGATGTTCTGCGAGGGATGGCTGTCCAGCAGTGAGCACATCAAGGAGACCCGAGGTGGTGACTTAGGTCGTGGCAGTCCCTCCCCGAAGAGCTTCAAGAGAGGAGCATCAAGGAGCGGAGAGCTGGAGCCGGGCTGTGTGAGAGGGGAAGGAATGTCCTATCAATCACAGGAGCCTTCTTAAAAATTAGATGGATAACAGCGACTATAATTATAATAAAAATTACAGTCTTGTCGCACGCAGTATGGGAAAAAAGCCCAGAGCTGGAATGCAACAGAGAACTTTTGTGGAGGATTTTGTGAACAGCTAGCTAGTTGACAAAGGTCACACTGATATAATACCGTTAGTTAAGCAAGAAGGAGATGGGTATAGGAGTCAGCAGTCAATGTCCAAATCTGGCAAGGGCACTGTGCCCTTGGTGCAACATCAGGATGGGGGAGAGGATTGTTAGTTAGAAATATGAAGAAAAGATGTGGACAGCTGCAACATAGTAGCCACAAGAATGCTAAGGTAGGCGTAGTTAGCTGATAAGTAACTAACCAACAATGAGCTCGCCTTTTGCAATATGTATTGGCCTCATTAGCACCAATATAAATGTATGTGCCTATCAATAAAGTTTTGAGATTTGCTGATCACTCATACTGAGTGCCGCATTTCTTCCGCCGATTACCACAGGCCTCAACCCACTACTTTTATCCCAGCAAGTACAGTGAGACAAGAGGACCCCTTTAGATCCAATGCATTGAATTCAGCAAAGCCTCCCCAGCCACTCCCAGCTGAGATGTTCAGGAATCAAAGGAGGAAGCTCCACCATGATTTCATTGGCAGTAATGGGGACACGCCTCTGGAAGTGCTGCCAGCTGAGCCAGGGGCTGGGCCTGGGGGGGACTCATGTGCCCCCATTGCTCTCTCAGGGCAAATGCCGTGTTTCCAACACCACGGAAATGTAACGAACACTGCCTCAGGGATTTCATACAGACAAAAAGGCAAAATGGAACAAAGTTTGGTTTAATGATAAAAACAGATCATGTCTCAACAAAGACAAAATGTGAAAAGTTGAAGCATAATAAACACCAAACCTGTTACATTTATTGCTAAATCTAACACTACTAATACATTTTTAATAATACTTATATATCTTAACTAATAAACAGAGAGATTCCTAACAGGTAAACTAAAAGAAGAATAAAGAATCCTAAAAACTTGAAAAACAATCTTATTTCTATCTAGTCCTCCTGACCCCTAACTCTTGCTAGCCTGGGGTAATTGCAGGGCTAATTTGGACTTTTCTTCTTGGGGAGAGGCTGTGCATCCTTGCGTGCGCGGTGTCTTCTCCTGTGCTTGTTCCTCTCCTTGATGGTTTCAAACTCCCTGGAAGACAGGAAACAAATCATCCATTGTTAACTTCATACACACAGATATCAAGTGTGTATGAAGTGCATACAAGTGTCAGGATCTCCATTTTCGAATGAATTTTTGTCTTTTCAGGCTGTGACACATTTGTAAATCGATCAGCACCACGAGTCTGATCTTTCTGGTTTCAACTCTTTGAAATGTCTTCCTCCTTTTGCTTCATCCTAGGTTTAATTGGATCAGCAGCATCAAAGCAAGCTTTGATGCATGTGTTCCTGCTTGTATGAACTGTGTCTTGTTGGGGCATGGCAAGGTTTCACTGGGAATGCTGGGTTTGAACGAAGCTGTTTGGGTGTCAAGTGGGCTGTAAGCTTGAGCAGGGCTGCCAGGGGCGATCCTGCAAGTGGCCTCAGCTTGCCCTGTGGTGCCTTTGGAAAGGGTCAGCGTGCTTTAGGCCAAAGGGGCAGCTGGGAGCAGAAGGAGGAGGAGCTTGCGCACCGTTGGCACTGCCCGCACGGAAAGGGGCCTCCCGCCGGCTGGGGCGGCTGGCGCGGTTGGCAGCAGGGACACTCCGCGCTGCCAGCCCGCTTGCGGCTTCTCTTCCCTGTCTCCCCAGTCTCCTTCCTGGGAGGGCTTTTCCTCCTCTTCCGTTTGCCTGCAGTCTGGAAATCAGAGAATCCTTATCAGTGCTTCCTTCCTCTCAGAAAGCTGGAATTCACAGCATCCACCCCAAAAATCTATTGGCCTAAGCAATTTCTTCCAAACCCCGCGGAGCTGAGAAAAGGGCTGGATATGGCAGTGGGCTGCGGCAGGCTGCCAATGATGGAGGTTGGAGGAAAATACTCCCCTTTCCTACAGCTCTAAGGGGGTGGGATAAATACGTGGCTATCTCTAGTTCTACATGTCTGATTTCTACCTCTCTGCCTAACATCTATTTATCTCTGGTTTTCCTCCCCACATGTCAAGGGCATGGCTTTTACATTCAGTCAAACTAGTGAAGACACATGATTACCCATTTTCTGCTACCCAAAATAATCTCTCTCTCTGCCTCTCTCTGTCTCTCTCGTGAAGCAAATTGCACTCTGCCGGTCAGGAAAGTATTAAAGGTGCCATGGCACCGGCTTCTCCTTTTTGTGGAAACGCTGGGGTGCTACAAAAGATCTCTAAAATTTGGCAGCATCTCCATGAAGGCGGCCCATATGGCTGATGTTAGCAAGCAGTGGGGAATGAAAGGTCTGATTGGAATCTGAGGGTGCCAGCCCTTGAGAAACCGATTTGTAGAGAGTCAAAGCCCATTTTGGTGGCGGTGCTGCTTCGTTTGGTCAAGGTTATGCTCCAGAATTCCGTATTTTAGGGTAGCAGCACAAGAAAGCCCCGGGCAGCACCTGCTGCGCCTCTCCTGCTGCGTGGGACCAAGGGAGCCAGGCAAAGCGGTGTCTGGCATGGCTTGCCAGCAGGGTTTGTGCCCTTCTGCCAGTTTCTTGACCCTGCTGGCATGTCTGGATTTTCTTCCCACTCACCTGAGCAAGAGTGCTGCTGGCAAGTTTCTGCTCTTTTTTCCAGCAGTAGTAATACTCCACACACTGTGCCACGGTCTTACTCGGGATCTGTTGTGAAAAGCAAAAGAAGGAATCTGAGATGGCCATCCTGTAGGGTGCATTGGAGAACAATGAGATTACAGAGTAAAGTAGGAATTAAAGTCATGGAGAAAATTGAGGAGGGTGTAAAATGAAATCAATATGCAGGAGTCAGAGAGGCATTATGCAATGTAATAAACCGAGTCTTGTGCTACGTGGTAACACATGTAATGCACAGATCAACACCAAGTCCCTCTAGCAGAGTTCTTCTTTGCCCTGTTCACTGCAGTTATCCCAGCACAAGGTGTTGTGGAAGCAGCAGCACACCTGGGAGACAAGTCTGACAGAACAGAGCTTTGTCTTCCAAAACAGCCTGGAGAGAAGGTCTGCAGAGGCAGGATCACCATTTTCACACAGGCCTTCCATGTCCTGTTCTGTGACTACTTTAACAGTTTTGAGAAGAGAGGGACATAGGTGCAGTATTTGGTACCAGCAATAATCAACATGTCCTTCTGATGATCTGCCAAGGTGAGGAATGTCTTATGGCTTTACCTGCTTCTGGATGAGATGGAAATCCTTGCCGTAGGTGTGGAAAGCCTTTTGGAAGGCCTCCTTCTCCTCAGCTGTCCATCTATCAGAGCCTGGCAAGAAAAAGCAGCAGCTGAATTGATCCCTCTAGCCACTTGAAGCAGATCCCACTGGCTGCCGAAAGCAAGCTGGCGCCAGCCGTCATTTACGTGTGTGCATGTCTGCTCCCTCAGAAGGGGATGAAGACGAGAGCAGGCATTCCCCAGGGAAAAAAGCATGGAAAACGAGTCAAGCTGAAGGAGTAGATGCTGGTGCTTTCCCCATCCCCAGAGAAGGCGAGATCTTGTGCTAGTTTAAAGCACAACTAATTGAAGCAGAAATGCTTGACACGGCCATTAAGGGCACGGCAGCATGTGTCAGTGAAGGAAGAAGCTGGGCTTTGGTTACCTGCATAATGATAATCAGCCAAGGGATGGTCTTGAGCTGTTGGAGGCCCCCCCGAGAGCAACATCTCCAGAGCCTCCTGCAAGATGCAAAGGAAAAAGGCTTGAGCTGCCCCACAACACAAAAAAGGAGCCAAACCCCACCCATGCTGCCCTTCAGCCGCTTTGCCTCTTCAGCTGAGGATTCAGGCCACTGCCTCTCATATGGGTCAAAGACTGTGCTTTGCTCCCAGTCCCTCGTTTCTGCTGCCCAGCCCTTGGCTCCTGCTCCCCAAGGGTAGCATTTTCCTCTCCAACTCCATGATTTTGCTCCTCCTGCACCCCAAATTGCCTCAGCTGACTGCGGCTTCTGGGAATTGCCCCTCAAAATGTCTTCGAGAACACAGATCTCCAGGAGGTTTTCAAGGCAGCAGGCTGCAGGACCCTGCGGCGCTGCCTCCAGGAGAGATCTTGTCCCTGCTGGAGCCATTTGGGCTCAGCCCTGCCGCAGCTGGACGAGACACAGCAGGCAGCGAGGGCTCTGCTGCTTGTGAACTCCCTTGTTCAAGGAGCAGCCAAGAAAGGCTGTCCCGCTGCCCGGGCCTTATCAATTCCCTGCCCACTCTTGCCCGCGCCCAAACAGCCGCTTCCTACCGGAACGCTGCCGCGAGCCTGGTGCAGGCAGTGCAGGGCGAGCTCCAGCTGAGCTGCTGCCCCGGGAAGGCCACGGGAGCTGGCCATGTCCAACAGTTCTCTGACTGCAAGCACAACAAAAACCCACCCAAAGTCAGTCTTGAGCCAGCAAAGTGGAAGGCTTTCCATACAAGGCAGAAGGAAAGCACAAGAGCTAAAGCCTGCAGCTTGGAGAGCACGAAAGGGAGAGCAAAGCAAGGGGCAGCTGAAGCTAGGGCCCACCTAGTGCTGCCTCTCCCTTCCAAGCAGCTTTTGGCATAAGGAGTGGGGGCCAATCTCCCCTCTTCCAGTGGCACATGCCTCTGAACCATTTGGAGAGCAGCACAGTTGCTCTTTTTCCTGCTCGGCTGCAGAAGCAGAGCATTGTCCTTACCCCTACCACTTCCACAAGGGAAGATGGGCATGACAAGGAGAGAAGCAGAGCCTGCCAAAAGCTGCCTTTTTACCCAAAAACCAGCATTTTACATGCCTGACTATCTCAGGAGTGGAAGGAAAGCTAGACAGCTACCTCTGTCCGGTTTTTCCAGGTCAGGGTCATCTTCCTCCAAGGGCTTCCAGACCAGGGTTGCAGGCTCTTCATCCTCACTTGGCGGCCCGGTCTGCACCTCAGGGAGCTCAGCCTGAAAGTCACTGCCAACATTGATGTGTCTAGAGGAAGAAGGAGGTGGACGTAAGAAAGGCAAGTGGTCAAGAGACACCTGGTGTGCAGCCACAGCCTTGGACCAATCCCACCGTGACTCTGAAAGAGCAGTTGTCCTGCTCGCCATTCCTCAAGTTTGCTGTCCTTTAACCCTAGGCCAAAACTCACGGCTTAGTGAGGACTCTTGCTTTCCTTTTCATTGTGCCTCTCCTTTCCACCTGAAAGAGATCAAAACAACGCTCCAGATAAAACTCATTCTGCCAAGATGTGTCGGTAGCCTTGCTTCTCATCCTCACCACTGAAAAGTCCCAGCTCCTCTCCATTAGGTGTCATTGCTGTGTTTTTCACTTGGAATGTCTGAGGCAGGTCCCTCTAGCAGTCTGCAGCTTCCTGAAGAAGGAAAGCTGAAGGGCAGGCACTAGAGTGCCGTGAGTCTTGGGGCCAGTGAGAAGAGCCAAGAGAAAGGCATGGAAGATGCACTACTGCAGGCTTGGGTTGGATGGAAGGAAAAGGTTCTTCAGCCACAGGGGGCTTGGGCACTGGAACTGCCTCCCCAGGGAAGGGCTCCCAGCACCAAGGCTGAGAGAGCTCCAAAAGTCTTTGGACACTGCTCTTGGGCACAGGCTGGGATTCTTAAGGCTGTCCTGAGCAGACCCAGGTGCTGGGCTCCATGATCTTTGGGAGTCCCTTCCAGCCCAGAAAATGCTGTGACACTGTGATTGTGTTCCTGAGAAGCACCACTCAAGAGGGCATCTCACAGCTGCCTCTGACCGTGAGGCAGAGCCAGCCCTACACACATTGAACAACACAGACAAATCTATGGCAATATCTCTCTGGAAAAGAGATGCAAGGCAGGTGGGAAAAAATTTAAAAAACTATGAAAATAGAATATTGTTCCAGTGTCTGGAAGTGATGTAAGTATGTGAGTACAAAAGAATTGCTGCAACCAGATCATTTTGGAGGATGAAAGCCAGTATTGCAGGACAAGCCCAGCAAACTCCTTGCATGCTCTGATGGGCAGGCATCCCAGAGGAGAAGTCCCATCCTTCTGGTTTTTCAAGCTTTGCAGCAGGTGTGACCAGAGTGAGGGCATAACAGGATTTGTGGACACTGAACCCCTGAATTCCTTCGGAATGACCAGTTGGTTTTGGGGTCACCACAACGTAGTTTTAGGACTTAAATGGGTGCCACGAACTTCTAATCAGGCGATCAGTAAAGGAGAATCTACAAGTGCACCGTGACAGCTCCCTACGTCCTCTATGGAAAGGTCTGTATTTCCCCTGGAGGCAGCATTATTCCTGGAGAAGTTGCAGCCTGCTTTCATGTGCAACCTCATCTGGGGAAAGTGACCACACGCTGTGTCTGTGGTGGTTGGTGGCAGAGCCAGCTGGAGCCTCCTGCCGTTCTGTGAGTGCTTTGGGGCCCACGGGGATTTTCTTACCTTGCTCAGTGCCAAAGTGCTGTGGGGATGCCTGGCGGCAGACGAGGAGATGAGGATGTCGCTGCAGAAGCCAGCTGTGGCGCTGAGTGCAGAAGGTGGCTGCTGAGGGACAGCCCAGGAGCAGATGCTGCAGCTGCTGCTCCTGCTGCTCCACCAGTGTTCCACCAACGGCCGCAGGAGCAGCAGACAAGGGCAGTTGCTACGGGCACAGCCCAACATTCCATGCAGAACCCCAGGGGAACCATGGGACAGAAACAGGGACAGGCCAACTTTGCCCATTCTACTTCTTCTGCTGCAAGTTTGCTCTGAGGAGCTCCCCATTGGGGCTTTTCCCCTCAGTCCTCTGGACATGGAAAAGCAGAGCCGGGACAGCTCTGGCTCTCCTCTGTGCTTCGCTGTAAGGTGCCTGCAGCTGAACAGGCACAGGAGCTGGCTCTGTCCAAGGGCCCATTCCACATTTCCTGCACTGCAGAAACATGTTCTCCTCTGGCTCTGAGAGGAGCTAGAGCTTGCAAATTGTTCCGTGCAGAACCAAGTGCAAAGTTTTCTCTCCAAGTGGCGGCATTCATCCTGCCCCCTTTCTCAATTGTCTGGTGCCCAGTAATGTCACTTGATGTTTTCCCTCCTTTGGCCAGCTGAGCTGGTCTCTCACCTCAACACTCCTTCCCTGAGACTTGGAGAAACGGGATGTTTCGCAGGGGAGCTGATGGGGCCACACACACTGGGGCAGTGCACCAGCATTGCTGTAGTCAACAGGTCATGCAGAATTTCTAGGTCTCTCTTCCAGCTCCCTTGAAGAAGGGGGAATGTTCATCTCTACTACTCTGGCATTCCTCTAAGGAAGGAACACCAAGAGAATTTCTTTTCCACACTAATGGCCTTCACCTTTGTTGGAATACTTAGGTGCCAGATATGGCAAAACCCAGCCACTTGTACTGCTTTCCTGCCTAAGGTTTAAGCAAAAGCAAATCTTGCTTCCTTCCCAGCCTGCATGTTACACCCACGCCAGCCACCTGCTGGGAAAACATCTGGAACAAGGCCCACTGCAAGGCAGATACTTTGTAGGCTCCAGATCCCACCTGCACTGGCTCCAGCAGGCAAGGGCAAGCTTTGGTCGCTTCCCAGAAGCAGCCTGGCCATTCCCCCCTGCCTCGCCCCCTCGCCATCCTCCACAGCCCCTGCTGCCAAAGCCTTGCTAGGCAGAGCCATTTGCTGGGCTTGGTAAAAGAGTGACTTGGATTCTTCTTTGGCGCAAATACCAAAGCTGTGAGAAGTGAGAGGATCAGGTTCACAGCCGCTCTGCTTTAGCTAAGGACATTACTGGAGGCTCAGAGCCTGGTCCTTTAAAGAGAAACTGAATCTGAACTCCTGGTGTCTTTGTGGTGCATGTGGATATTTCTTTTCTAGAATCAGAGAGGTTAGAAAAGTCCTCCAGGGTGCTCAAGTCCATCTGTCCCCCAAAATGAAACAAAGTTATGTTGCTGGGCAACAAAAAGGCCTCAAGCCCCTACTTTTATCCCAGCAAGTACAGTGAGACAAGAGCACTCCTTTAGATCCTGTGCACTGAATTCAGCAAAGCCTCCCCAGCCACTCCCAGCTGAGATGTTCAGGACTCAAAGGAGGAAGCTCCACCATGATTTCATTGGCAGTAATGGGGACACGCCTCTGGAAGTGCTGCCAGCTGAGCCAGGGGCTGGGCCTGGGGGGGACTCCTGTGCCCCCATTGCTCTCTCAGGGCAAATGCCGTGTTTCCAACACCAAGGAAATGTAAGGAATACTGCCTCCAGGAATTTAATACAGACAAGAAGGCAAAATGGAACAAACTTTGGTTTAATGATATAGACAGATCGTGCCTCAACAAAGACAAAAAGGGGAAAGTTGAAGCATAACAAACACCAAACCTTTTACATGTATTGCTAAATCTAACACTACTAATACATCTTTAAAATACTAATACATCTTTAAAATACTAATCTTAACTAATATTAGTATCTTAACTAATAAACAGAGAGATTCCTAACAGGTAAACTAAAAGAAGAATAAAGAATCCTAAAAACTTGAAAAACAATCTTATTTCTATCTAGTCCTCTTGACGCCTAACTCTTGCTAGCCTGGGGCAAATGCAGGGCTAATTTGGCCTTTTCTTCTTGGGGAGAGGCTGTGCATCCTTGCGTGGGCGATGTCTTCTCCTGTGCTTGTTCCTTTCCTTGATGGTTTCAAACTCCCTGGAAGACAGGAAACAAACCATGCATTGTTAACTTCATACACACCATTAAGCCAAGCGCCGAGATCTCCCTTTTTGGATGAATTTCCATCTTTTCAGGCTGTTACGTATTTATTAAATTGATCAGCACCATGAGTCTGATCTTTCTGGTTTCAATTCTTTGAAATGTCTTCCTCCTTTTGCTTGATCCTAGGTTTAATTGGATCAGCAGCATCAAAGCAAGCTTTGATGCATGTGTTCCTGCTTGTATCAGCTGTGTCTTGTTGGGGCATGGCAAGGTTTCACTGGGAATGCTGGGTTTGAAGGAAGCTGTTTGGGTGTCAAGTGGGCTGTAAGCTTGAGCAGGGCTGCCAGGGGCGATCCTGCAAGTGGCCTCAGCTTGCCCTGTGGTGCCTTTGGAAAGGGTCAGCGTGCTTTAGGCCAAAGGGGCAGCTGGGAGCAGAAGGAGGAGGAGCTTGCGCACCGTTGGCACTGCCCGCACGGAAAGGGGCCTCCCGCCGGCTGGGGCGGCTGGCGCGGTTGGCAGCAGGGACACTCCGCGCTGCCAGCCCGCTTGCGGCTTCTCTTCCCGGTCTCCCCAGTCTCCTTCCTGGGAGGGCTTTTCCTCCTCTTCCGTTTGCCCGCAGTCTGGAAATCAAAGAATCCTTATCAGTGCTTCCTTCCTCTCAGAAAGCTGGAATTCACAGCATCCACCCCAAAAATCTATTGGCCTAAGCAAATTCTTCCAAACCCAGAAGAGCTGAGAAAAGGGCTGGATATGGCAGTGGGCTGCGGCAGGCTGCCAACCCAGCACTTGGAGGAAAATACTCCTACAGCTCTAAGGGGGTGGGATAAATACGTGCCTATCTCTAGTTCTACATGTCTGATTTCTACCTCTCTGCCTAACATCTATTTATCTCTGGTTTTCCTCCCCACATGTCTAGGGCATGGATTGTACATTCAATCACACTAGTGAAGACACATGATTACCCATTTTCTGCTACCCAAAATAATCTCTCTCTCTCCCTCTCTCTGTCTCTCTCTGTGAAGCAAATTGCTGTTTGCTGGTAAGGAAAGTATTAAAGGTGCCATAGCACCGGCAGCTCCTTCTTGAGGATACGCTGGGGTGCTACAAAAGGTCTCTAAAATTTGGCAGCATCTCCATGAAGGCAGCCCAGATGGCTGATGTTAGCAAGCAGTGGGGAATGAAGGGTCTGATAGGAATCTGAGGGTGCCAGCCTTTGAGAAACCGATTTGTAGAGAGTCAAAGCCCATTTTGGTGGCGGTGCTGCTTCGTTTGGTCAAGGTTATGCTCCACAATTCTGTATTTCAGGGCAGCAGCACAAGAAAGCCCCGGGCAGCACCTGCTGCGCCTCTCCTGCTGCGTGGGACCAAGGGAGCCAGGCAAAGCGGTGTCTGGCATGGCTTGCCGCAGGGTTTGTGCCCTTCTGCCAGTTTCTTGACCCTGCTGGCATGTCTGGATTTTCTTCCCACTCACCTGAGCAAGAGTGCTGCTGGCAAGTTTCTGCTCTTTTTTCCAGCAGTAGTAGTACTCCACACACTGTGCCACGGTCTTACTTGGGATCTGTTGTGAAAAGCAAAAGAAGGAAT
This sequence comes from Passer domesticus, assembly GCF_036417665.1. Taxonomy (NCBI): domain Eukaryota; kingdom Metazoa; phylum Chordata; class Aves; order Passeriformes; family Passeridae; genus Passer; species Passer domesticus. The sequence continues at coordinate 267,022 of NW_026990166.1, forward strand.
CTGAAACGGCCGTCCTGAGGGGTGCATTGGAGAACAATGAGAATACAGAGTAAAGTAGGAATTAAAGTCATGGAGAAAATTGAGGAGGGTGTAAAATGAAATCAATATGCAGGAGTCAGAGAGGCATTATGCAATGTAATAAACCGAGTCTTATGCTACGTGGTAACACATATAATGCACAGATCAACACCAAGTCCCCCTAGCAGAGTTCTTCTTTGCCCCGTTCACTGCGGTTATCCCAGCACAAGGTGTTGTGGAAGCAACAGCACACCTGGGAGACAAGTCTGACAGAACAGAGCTTTGTCTTCCAAAACAGCCTGGAGAGAAGGGCTGCAGAGGCAGGATCACCATTTTCACGCAGGCCTTCCATGTCCTGTTCTGTGACTACTTTAACAGTTTTGGTACTTGAGAAGAGAGGGACATAGGTGCAGTATTTGGTACCAGCAATAATTAACATGTCCCTTCTGATGATCTGCCAAGGTGAGGTATGTCCTGTGGCTTTACCTGCTTCTGGATGAGATGGAAATCCTTGCCGTAGGTGTGGAAAGCCTTTTGGAAGGCCTCCTTCTCCTCAGCTGTCCATCTATCAGAGCCTGGCAAGAAAAAGCAGCAGCTGAATTGATCCCTCTAGCCACTTGAAGCAGATCCCACTGGCTGCCGAAAGCAAGCTGGCTCCAGCCGTCATTCACGTATGTGCGTGTCTGCTCCCTCAGAAGGTGATGAAGACGAGAGCAGGCATTCCCCAGGGAAAAAAGCATGGAAAACGAGTCAAGCTGAAGGAGTAGATGCTGGTGCTTTCCCCATCCCCAGAGAAGGCGAGATCTTGTGCTAGTTTAAAGCACAACTAATTGAAGCAGAAATGCTTGACACGGCCATTAAGGGCACGGCAGCATGTGTCAGTGAAGGAAGAAGCTGGGCTTTGGTTACCTGCATAATGATAATCAGCCAAGGGATGGTCTTGAGCTGTTGGAGGCCCCCCCGAGAGCAACATCTCCAGAGCCTCCTGCAAGATGCAAAGGAAAAAGGCTTGAGCTGCCCCACAACACAAAAAAGGAGCCAAACCCCACCCATGCTGCTTTCAGCTGCTTTGCCTCTTCAGCTGAGGATTCAGGCCACTGCCTCTCATATGGGTCAAAGACTGTGCTTTGCTCCCAGTCCCTCGTTTCTGCTGCCCAGCCCTTGGCTCCTGCTCCCCAAGGGTAGCATTTTCCTCTCCAACTCCATGATTTTGCTCCTCCTGCACCCCAAATTGCCTCAGCTGACTGCGGCTTCTGGGAATTGCCCCTCAAAATGTCTTCGAGAACACAGATCTCCAGGAGGTTTTCAAGGCAGCAGGCTGCAGGACCCTGCGGCGCTGCCTCCAGGAGAGATCTTGTCCCTGCTGGAGCCATTTGGGCTCAGCCCTGCCGCAGCTGGACGAGACACAGCAGGCAGCGAGTGCTCTGCTGCTTGTGAACTCCCTTCTTCAAGGAGCAGCCAAGAAAGGCTGTCCCGCTGCCCGGGCCTTATCAATTCCCTGCCCACTCTTGCCCGCGCCCAAACAGCCGCTTCCTACCGGAACGCTGCCGCGAGCCTGGTGCAGGCAGTGCAGGGCGAGCTCCAGCTGAGCTGCTGCCCCGGGAAGGCCACGGGAGCTGGCCATGTCCAAGAGTTCTCTGACTGCAAGCACAACAAAAACCCACCCAAAGTCAGTCTTGAGCCAGCAAAGTGGAAGGCTTTCCATACAAGGCAGAAGGAAAGCACAAGAGCTAAAGCCTGCAGCTTGGAGAGCACGAAAGGGAGAGCAAAGCAAGGGGCAGCTGAAGCTAGGGCCCACCTAGTGCTGCCTCTCCCTTCCAAGCAGCTTTTGGCATAAGGAGTGGGGGCCAATCTCCCCTCTTCCAGTGGCACATGCCTCTGAACCATTTGGAGAGCAGCACAGTTGCTCTTTTTCCTGCTCGGCTGCAGAAGCAGAGCATTGTCCTTACCCCTACCACTTCCACAAGGGAAGATGGGCATGACAAGGAGAGAAGCAGAGCCTGCCAAAAGCTGCCTTTTTACCCAAAAACCAGCATTTTACATGCCTGACTATCTCAGGAGTGGAAGGAAAGCTAGACAGCTACCTCTGTCCGGTTTTTCCAGGTCAGGGTCATCTTCCTCCAAGGGCTTCCAGACCAGGGTTGCAGGCTCTTCATCCTCACTTGGCGGCCCGGTCTGCAGCTCAGGGAGCTCGGCCTGAAAGTCACTGCCAACATTGATGTGTCTAGAGGAAGAAGGAGGTGGACGTAAGAAAGGCAAGTGGTCAAGAGACACCTGGTGTGCAGCCACAGCCTTGGACCAATCCCACCCTGACTCTGAAAGAGCAGTTGTCCTGCTCGCCATTCCTCAAGTTTGCTGTCCTTTAACCCTAGGCCAAAACTCACGGCTTAGTGAGGACTCTTGCTTTCCTTTTCATTGTGCCTCTCCTTTCCACCTGAAAGAGATCAAAACAACGCTCCAGATAAAACTCATTCTGCCAAGATGTGTCGGTAGCCTTGCTTCTCATCCTCACCACTGAAAACCCCAAGCTCCTCTGTCCCAGCTCCTCTCCATTAGGTGTCATTGCTGTGTTTTTCACTTGGAATGTCTGAGGCAGGTCCCTCTAGCAGTCTGCAGCTTCCTGAAGAAGGAAAGCTGAAGGGCAGGCACTAGAGTGCCGTGAGTCTTGGGGCCAGTGAGAAGAGCCAAGAGAAAGGCATGGAAGATGCACTACTGCAGGCTTGGGTTGGATGGAAGGAAAAGGTTCTTCAGCCAGAGGGGGCTTGGGCACTGGAACTGCCTCCCCAGGGAAGGGCTCCCAGCACCAAGGCTGAGAGAGCTCCAAAAGTCTTTGGACACTGCTCTTGGGCACAGGCTGGGATTCTTAAGGCTGTCCTGAGCAGACCCAGGTGCTGGGCTCCATGATCTTTGGGAGTCCCTTCCAGCCCAGAAAATGCTGTGATACTGTGATTGTGTTCCTGAGAAGCACCACTCAAGAGGGCATCTCACAGCTGCGTCTGACCGTGAGGCAGAGCCAGCCCTACACACATTGAACAACACAGACAAATCTAGAGCAATATCTCTCTGGAAAAGAGATGCAAGGCAGGTGGGAAAAAATCAAAAAAACTATGAAAATAGAATATTGTTCCAGTGTCTGGAAGTGATGTAAGTATGTGAGTACAAAAGAATTGCTGCAACCAGATCATTTTGGAGGATGAAAGCCAGTATTGCAGGACAAGCCCAGCAAACTCCTTGCATGCTCTGATGGGCAGGCATCCCAGAGGAGAAGTCCCATCCTTCTGGTTTTTCAAGCTTTGCAGCAGGTGTGACCAGAGTGAGGGCATAACAGGATTTGTGGACACTGAACCCCTGAATTCCTTCGGAATGACCAGTTGGTTTTGGGGTCACCACAACGTAGTTTTAGGACTTAAATGGGTGCCACGAACTTCTAATCAGGCGATCAGTAAAGGAGAATCTACAAGTGCACCGTGACAGCTCCCTACGTCCTCTATGGAAAGGTCTGTATTTCCCCTGGAGGCAGCATTATTCCTGGAGAAGTTGCAGCCTGCTTTCATGTGCAACCTCATCTGGGGAAAGTGACCACACGCTGTGTCTGTGGTGGTTGGTGGCAGAGCCAGCTGGAGCCTCCTGCCGTTCTGTGAGTGCTTTGGGGCCCACGGGGATTTTCTTACCTTGCACAGTGCCAAAGTGCTGCGGGGATGCCTGGCGGCAGACGAGGAGATGAGGATGTCGCTGCAGAAGCCAGCTGTGGCGCTGAGTGCAGAAGGTGGCTGCTGAGGGACAGCCCAGGAGCAGATGCTGCAGCTGCTGCTCCAGCGCTGCTCCACCAGTGTTCCACCAACGGCCGCAGGAGCAGCAGACAAGGGCAGTTGCTACGGGCACAGCCCAACATTCCATGCAGAACCCCAGGGGAGACATGGGACAGAAACAGGGACAGGCCAACTTTGCCCCTTCTACTTCTTCTGCTGCAAGTTTGCTCTGAGGAGCTCCCCACTGGGGCTTTTCCCCTCAGTCCTCTGGACATGGAAAAGCAGAGCCGGGACAGCTCTGGCTCTCCTCTGTGCTTCGCTGTAAGGTGCCTGCAGCTGAACAGGCACAGGAGCTGGCTCTGTCCAAGGGCCCATTCCACATTTCCTGCACTGCAGAAACATGTTCTCCTCTGGCTCTGAGAGGAGCTAGAGCTTGCAAATTGTTCCGTGCAGAACCAAGTGCAAAGTTTTCTCTCCAAGTGGCGGCATTCATCCTGCCCCCTTTCTCAATTGTCTGGTGCCCAGTAATGTCACTTGATGTTTTCCCTCCTTTGGCCAGCTGAGCTGGTCTCTCACCTCAACACTCCTTCCCTGAGACTTGGAGAAACGGGATGTTTCGCAGGGGAGCTGATGGGGCCACACACACTGGGGCAGTGCACCAGCATTGCTGTAGTCAACAGGTCATGCAGAATTTCTAGGTCTCTCTTCCAGCTCCCTTGAAGAAGGGGGAATGTTCATCTCTACTACTCTGGCATTCCTCTAAGGAAGGAACACCAAGAGAATTTCTTTTCCACACTAATGGCCTTCACCTTTGTTGGAATACTTAGGTGCCAGATATGGCAAAACCCAGCCACTTGTACTGCTTTCCTGCCTAAGGTTTAAGCAAAAGCAAATCTTGCTTCCTTCCCAGCCTGCATGTTACACCCACACCAGCCACCTGCTGGGAAAACATCTTGAACGGGGCCCACTGCAAGGCAGATACTTTGTAGGCTCCAGATCCCACCTGCACTGGCTCCAGCAGGCAAGGGCAAGCTTTGGTCACTTCCCAGAAGCAGCCTGGCCATTCCCCCCTGCCTCGCCCCCTCGCCATCCTCCACAGCCCCTGCTGCCAAAGCCTTGCTAGGCAGAGCCATTTGCTGGGCTCGGTAAAAGAGTGACTTGGATTCTTCTTTGGCGCAAATACCAAAGCTGTGAGAAGGGAGAGGATCAGGTTCACAGCCGCTCTGCTTTAGCTAAGGACATGACTGGAGGCTCAGAGCCTGGTCCTTTAAAGAGAAACTGAATCTGAACTCCTGGTGTCTTTGTGGTGCATGTGGATATTTCTTTTCTAGAATCAGAGAGGTTAGAAAAGTCCTCCAGGGTGCTCAAGTCCATCTGTCCCCCAAAATGAAACAAAGTTATGTTGCTGGGCAACAAAAAGGCCTCAAGCCCCTACTTTTATCCCAGCAAGTACAGTGAGACAAGAGCACTCCTTTAGATCCTGTGCACTGAATTCAGCAAAGCCTCCCCAGCCACTCCCAGCTGAGATGTTCAGGACTCAAAGGAGGAAGCTCCACCATGATTTCATTGGCAGTAATGGGGACACGCCTCTGGAAGTGCTGCCAGCTGAGCCAGGGGCTGGGCCTGGGGGGGACTCCTGTGCCCCCATTGCTCTCTCAGGGCAAATGCCGTGTTTCCAACACCAAGGAAATGTAAGGAATACTGCCTCCAGGAATTTAATACAGACAAGAAGGCAAAATGGAACAAATTTTGGTTTAATGATATAGACAGATCGTGCCTCAACAAAGACAAAAAGGGGAAAGTTGAAGCATAACAAACACCAAACCTTTTACATTTATTGCTAAATCTAACACTACTAATACATCTTTAAAATACTAATACATCTTTAAAATACTAATCTTAACTAATATTAGTATCTTAACTAATAAACAGAGAGATTCCTAACAGGTAAACTAAAAGAAGAATAAAGAATCCTAAAAACTTGAAAAACAATCTTATTTCTATCTAGTCCTCTTGACGCCTAACTCTTGCTAGCCTGGGGCAAATGCAGGGCTAATTTGGCCTTTTCTTCTTGGGGAGAGGCTGTGCATCCTTGCGTGGGCGATGTCTTCTCCTGTGCTTGTTCCTTTCCTTGATGGTTTCAAACTCCCTGGAAGACAGGAAACAAACCATGCATTGTTAACTTCATACACACCATTAAGCCAAGCGCCGAGATCTCCCTTTTTGGATGAATTTCCATCTTTTCAGGCTGTTACGTATTTATTAAATTGATCAGCACCATGAGTCTGATCTTTCTGGTTTCAATTCTTTGAAATGTCTTCCTCCTTTTGCTTGATCCTAGGTTTAATTGGATCAGCAGCATCAAAGCAAGCTTTGATGCATGTGTTCCTGCTTGTATCAGCTGTGTCTTGTTGGGGCATGGCAAGGTTTCACTGGGAATGCTGGGTTTGAAGGAAGCTGTTTGGGTGTCAAGTGGGCTGTAAGCTTGAGCAGGGCTGCCAGGGGCCATCCTGCAAGTGGCCTCAGCTTGCCCTGTGGTGCCTTTGGAAAGGGTCAGCGTGCTTTAGGCCAAAGGGGCAGCTGGGAGCAGAAGGAGGAGGAGCTTGCGCACCGTTGGCACTGCCCGCACGGAAAGGGGCCTCCCGCCGGCTGGGGCGGCTGGCGCGGTTGGCAGCAGGGACACTCCGCGCTGCCAGCCCGCTTGCGGCTTCTCTTCCCGGTCTCCCCAGTCTCCTTCCTGGGAGGGCTTTTCCTCCTCTTCCGTTTGCCCGCAGTCTGGAAATCAAAGAATCCTTATCAGTGCTTCCTTCCTCTCAGAAAGCTGGAATTCACAGCATCCACCCCAAAAATCCATTGGCCTAAGCAAATTCTTCCAAACCCAGAAGAGCTGAGAAAAGGGCTGGATATGGCAGTGGGCTGCGGCAGGCTGCCAACCCAGCACTTGGAGGAAAATACTCCTACAGCTCTAAGGGGGTGGGATAAATACGTGCCTATCTCCAGTTCTACATGTCTGATTTCTACCTCTCTGCCTAACATCTATTTATCTCTGGTTTTCCTCCCCACATGTCTAGGGCATGGATTGTACATTCAATCACACTAGTGAAGACACATGATTACCCATTTTCTGCTACCCAAAATAATCTCTCTCTCTCCCTCTCTCTGTCTCTCTCTGTGAAGCAAATTGCTGTTTGCTGGTAAGGAAAGTATTAAAGGTGCCATAGCACCGGCAGCTCCTTCTTGAGGATATGCTGGGGTGCTACAAAAGGTCTCTAAAATTTGGCAGCATCTCCATGAAGGCAGCCCAGATGGCTGATGTTAGCAAGCAGTGGGGAATGAAGGGTCTGATAGGAATCTGAGGGTGCCAGCCTTTGAGAAACCGATTTGTAGAGAGTCAAAGCCCATTTTGGTGGCGGTGCTGCTTCGTTTGGTCAAGGTTATGCTCCACAATTCTGTATTTCAGGGCAGCAGCACAAGAAAGCCCCGGGCAGCACCTGCTGCGCCTCTCCTGCTGCGTGGGACCAAGGGAGCCAGGCAAAGCGGTGTCTGGCATGGCTTGCCGCAGGGTTTGTGCCCTTCTGTCAGTTTCTTGACCCTGCTGGCATGTCTGGATTTTCTTCCCACTCACCTGAGCAAGAGTGCTGCTGGCAAGTTTCTGCTCTTTTTTCCAGCAGTAGTAGTACTCCACACACTGTGCCACGGTCTTACTTGGGATCTGTTGTGAAAAGCAAAAGAAGGAATCTGAAACGGCCGTCCTGAGGGGTGCATTGGAGAACAATGAGAATACAGAGTAAAGTAGGAATTAAAGTCATGGAGAAAATTGAGGAGGGTGTAAAATGAAATCAATATGCAGGAGTCAGAGAGGCATTATGCAATGTAATAAACCGAGTCTTATGCTACGTGGTAACACATATAATGCACAGATCAACACCAAGTCCCCCTAGCAGAGTTCTTCTTTGCCCCGTTCACTGCGGTTATCCCAGCACAAGGTGTTGTGGAAGCAACAGCACACCTGGGAGACAAGTCTGACAGAACAGAGCTTTGTCTTCCAAAACAGCCTGGAGAGAAGGGCTGCAGAGGCAGGATCACCATTTTCACGCAGGCCTTCCATGTCCTGTTCTGTGACTACTTTAACAGTTTTGGTACTTGAGAAGAGAGGGACATAGGTGCAGTATTTGGTACCAGCAATAATTAACATGTCCCTTCTGATGATCTGCCAAGGTGAGGTATGTCCTGTGGCTTTACCTGCTTCTGGATGAGATGGAAATCCTTGCCGTAGGTGTGGAAAGCCTTTTGGAAGGCCTCCTTCTCCTCAGCTGTCCATCTATCAGAGCCTGGCAAGAAAAAGCAGCAGCTGAATTGATCCCTCTAGCCACTTGAAGCAGATCCCACTGGCTGCCGAAAGCAAGCTGGCTCCAGCCGTCATTCACGTATGTGCGTGTCTGCTCCCTCAGAAGGTGATGAAGACGAGAGCAGGCATTCCCCAGGGAAAAAAGCATGGAAAACGAGTCAAGCTGAAGGAGTAGATGCTGGTGCTTTCCCCATCCCCAGAGAAGGCGAGATCTTGTGCTGGTTCAAAGCACAACTAATTGAAGCAGAAATGCTTGACACGGCCATTAAGGGCACGGCAGCATGTGTCAGTGAAGGAAGAAGCTGGGCTTTGGTTACCTGCATAATGATAATCAGCCAAGGGATGGTCTTGAGCTGTTGGAGGCCCCCCCGAGAGCAACATCTCCAGAGCCTCCTGCAAGATGCAAGGGAAAAAGGCTTGAGCTGCCCCACAACACAAAAAAGGAGCCAAACCCCACCCATGCTGCTTTCAGCTGCTTTGCCTCTTCAGCTGAGGATTCAGGCCACTGCCTCTCATATGGGTCAAAGACTGTGCTTTGCTCCCAGTCCCTCGTTTCTGCTGCCCAGCCCTTGGCTCCTGCTCCCCAAGGGTAGCATTTTCCTCTCCAACTCCATGATTTTGCTCCTCCTGCACCCCAAATTGCCTCAGCTGACTGCGGCTTCTGGGAATTGTCCCTCAAAATGTCTTCGAGAACACAGATCTCCAGGAGGTTTTCAAGGCAGCAGGCTGCAGGACCCTGCGCCGCTGCCTCCAGGAGAGATCTTGTCCCTGCTGGAGCCATTTGGGCTCAGCCCTGCCGCAGCTGGACGAGACACAGCAGGCAGCGAGTGCTCTGCTGCTTGTGAACTCCCTTCTTCAAGGAGCAGCCAGGAAAGGCTGTCCCGCTGCCCGGGCCTTATCAATTCCCTGCCCACTCTTGCCCGCGCCCAAACAGCCGCTTCCTACCGGAACGCTGCCGTGAGCCTGGTGCAGGCAGTGCAGGGCGAGCTCCAGCTGAGCTGCTGCCCCGGGAAGGCCACGGGAGCTGGCCATGACCAACAGTTCTCTGACTGCAAGCACAACAAAAACCCACCCAAAGTCAGTCTTGAGCCAACAAAGGGGAATGCTTTCCATACAAGGCAGAAGGAAAGCACAAGAGCTAAAGCCTGCAGCTTGGAGAGCACGAAAAGGAGAGCAAAGCAAGGGACAGCTGAAGCAAGGGCCCACCTAGTGCTGCCCCTCCCTTCCATGCAGCTTTTGGCATAAGGAGTGGGGGCCAATCTCCCCTCTTCCAGTGGCACATGCCTCTGAACCATTTGGAGAGCAGCACAGTTGCTCTTTTTCCTGCTCGGCTGCAGAAGCAGAGCATTGTCCTTACCCCTACCACTTCCACAAGGGAAGATGGGCATGACAAGGAGAGAAGCAGAGCCTGCCAAAAGCTGCCTTTTTACCCAAAAACCAGCATTTTACATGCCTGACTATCGCAGGAGTGGAAGGAAAGCTAGACAGCTACCTCTGTCCGGTTTTTCCAGGTCAGGGTCGTCTTCCTCCAAGGGCTTCCAGACCAGGGTTGCAGGCTCTTCATCCTCACTTGGCGGCCCGGTCTGCAGCTCAGGGAGCTCGGCCTGAAAGTCACTGCCAACATTGATGTGTCTAGAGGAAGAAGGAGGTGGACGTAAGAAAGGCAAGTGGTCAAGAGACACCTGGTGTGCAGCCACGGCCTTGGACCAATCCCACCGTGACTCTGAAAGAGCAGTTGTCCTGCTCGCCATTCCTCAAGTTTGCTGTCCTTTAACTCTAGGCCAAAACTCACGGCTTAGTGAGGACTCTTGCTTTCCTTTTCATTGTGCCTCTCCTTTCCACCTGAAAGAGATCAAAACAACGCTCCAGATGAAACTCATTCTGCCAAGATGTGTCGGTAGCCTTGCTTCTCATCCTCACCACTGAAAACCCCAAGCTCCTCTGTCCCAGCTCCTCTCCATTAGGTGTCATTGCTGTGTTTTTCACTTGGAATGTCCGAGGCAGGTCCCTCTAGCAGTCTGCAGCTTCCTGAAGAAGGAAAGCTGAAGGGCAGGCACTAGAGTGCCGTGAGTCTTGGGGCCAGTGAGAAGAGCCAAGAAAAAGGCATGGAAGATGCACTACTGCAGGCTTGGGTTGGATGGAAGGAAAAGGTTCTTCAGCCACAGGGGGCTTGGGCACTGGAACTGCCTCCCCAGGGAAGGGCTCCCAGCACCAAGGCTGAGAGAGCTCCAAAAGTCTTTGGACACTGCTCTTGGGCACAGGCTGGGATTCCTGAGGCTGTCCTGAGCAGGCCCAGGTGCTGGGCTCCATGATCTTTGTGAATCACTTCCAGCCCAGAAAATGCTTTGATACTGTGATTGTGTTCCTGAGAAGCACCACTCAAGAGAGCATTTCACAGCTGCCTCTGACCGTGAGGCAGAGCCAGCCCTACACACATTGAACAACACAGACAAATCTAGAGCAATATCTCTCTGGAAAAGAGATGCAAGGCAGGTGGAAAAAATTAAAAAAACTATGAAAATAGAATATTGTTCCAGTGTCTGGAAGTGATGTAAGTATGTGAGTACAAAAGAATTGCTGCAACCAGATAATTTTGGAGGATGAAAGCCAGTATTGCAGGACAAGCCCAGCAAACTCCTTGCATGCTCTGATGGGCAGGCATCCCAGAGGAGAAGTCCCATCCTTCTGGTTTTTCAAGCTTTGCAGCAGGTGTGACCAGAGTGAGGGCATAACAGGATTTGTGGACACTGAACCCCTGAATTCCTTCGGAATGACCAGTTGGTTTTGGGGTCACCACAACGTAGTTTTAGGACTTAAATGGGTGCCACGAACTTCTAATCAGGCGATCAGTAAAGGAGAATCTACAAGTGCACCGTGACAGCTCCCTACGTCCTCTATGGAAAGGTCTGTATTTCCCCTGGAGGCAGCATTATTCCTGGAGAAGTTGCAGCCTGCTTTCATGTGCAACCTCGTCTGGGGAAAGTGACCACACGCTGTGTCTGTGGTGGTTGGTGGCAGAGCCAGCTGGAGCCTCCTGCCGTTCTGTGAGTGCTTTGGGGGCCCACGGGGATTTTCTTACCTTGCACAGTGCCAAAGTGCTGTGGGGATGCCTGGCGGCAGACGAGGAGATGAGGATGTCGCTGCAGAGGCCAGCTGTGGCGCTGAGTGCAGAAGGTGGCTGCTGAGGGACAGCCCAGGAGCAGATGCTGCAGCTGCTGCTCCAGCGCTGCTCCACCAGTGTTCCACCAACGGCCGCAGGAGCAGCAGACAAGGGCAGTTGCTATGGGCACAGCCCAACATTCCATGCAGAACCCCAGGGGAACCATGGGACAGAAACAGGGACAGGCCAACTTTGCCCCTTCTACTTCTTCTGCTGAGAGTTTGCTCTGAGGAGCTCCCCATTGGGGCTTTTCCCTAAGTCCTCTGGACATGGAAAAGCAGAGCCGGGACAGCTCTGGCTCTCCTCTGTGCTTCTCTGTAAAGTGCCTGCAGCTGAACAGGCACAGGAGCTGGCTCTGTCCAAGGGCCCATTCCACATTTCCTGCACTGCAGAACCACAAGGACTCCTGCCGCTGCCTTTCCTCTGGCTCTGAGAGGAGCTAGAGCTTGCAAATTGTTCCGTGCAGAACCAAGTGCAAAGCTTTCTCTCCAAGTGGCGGCATTCATCCTGCCCCCTTTCTCAATTGTCTGGTGCCCAATAATGTCACTTGATGTTTTCCCTCCTTTGGCCAGCTGAGCTCGTCTCTCACCTCAACACTCCATCCCTGAAACTTGGAGAAACTTGATGTTTCGCAGGGGAGCTGATGGGGCCACACACACTGGGGCAGTGCACCAGTCAACACGCCATGCAGAATTTCTAGGTCTCTCTTCCAGCTCCCTTGAAGAAGGGAGAATGTTCATCTCTACTACTCTGGCACTCTTCTAAGGAAGGAACACCAAGAGAATTTCTTTTCCACACTAATGGCCTTCACCTTTGTTGGAATACTTAGGTGCCAGATATGGCAAAACCCAGCCACTTGTACTGCTTTCCTGCCTAAGGTTTAAGCAAAAGCAAATCTTGCTTCCTTCCCAGCCTGCATGTTACACCCACACCAGCCACCTGCTGGGAAAACATCTTGAACGGGGCCCACTGCAAGGCAGATACTTTGTAGGCTCCAGATCCCACCTGCACTGGCTCCAGCAGGCAAGGGCAAGCTTTGGTCGCTTCCCAGAAGCAGCCTGGCCATTCCCCCCTGCCTCGCCCCCTCGCCATCCTCCACAGCCCCTGCTGCCAAAGCCTTGCTAGGCAGAGCCATTTGCTGGGCTCAGTAAAAGAGTGACTTGGATTCTTCTTTGGCGCAAATACCAAAGCTGTGAGAAGGGAGAGGATCAGGTTCACAGCCGCTCTGCTTTAGCTAAGGACATGACTGGAGGCTCAGAGCCTGGTCCTTTAAAGAGAAACTGAATCTGAACTCCTGGTGTCTTTGTGGTGCATGTGGATATTTCTTTTCTAGAATCAGAGAGGTTAGAAAAGTCCTCCAAGGTGCTCAAGTCCATCTGTCCCCCAAAATGAAACAAAGTTATGTTGCTGGGCAACAAAAAGGCCTCAAGCCCCTACTTTTATCCCAGCAAGTACAGTGAGACAAGAGCACTCCTTTAGATCCTGTGCACTGAATTCAGCAAAGCCTCCCCAGCCACTCCCAGCTGAGATGTTCAGGACTCAAAGCAGGAAGCTCCACCATGATTTCATTGGCAGTAATGGGGACACGCCTCTGGAAGTGCTGCCAGCTGAGCCAGGGGCTGGGCCTGGGGGGGACTCCTGTGCCCCCATTGCTCTCTCAGGGCAAATGCCGTGTTTCCAACACCAAGGAAATGTAAGGAATACTGCCTCCAGGAATTTAATACAGACAAGAAGGCAAAATGGAACAAACTTTGGTTTAATGATATAGACAGATCGTGCCTCAACAAAGACAAAAAGGGGAAAGTTGAAGCATAACAAACACCAAACCTTTTACATTTATTGCTAAATCTAACACTACTAATACATCTTTAAAATACTAATACATCTTTAAAATACTAATCTTAACTAATATTAGTATCTTAACTAATAAACAGAGAGATTCCTAACAGGTAAACTAAAAGAAGAATAAAGAATCCTAAAAACTTGAAAAACAATCTTATTTCTATCTAGTCCCCTTGACGCCTAACTCTTGCTAGCCTGGGGCAAATGCAGGGCTAATTTGGCCTTTTCTTCTTGGGGAGAGGCTGTGCATCCTTGCGTGGGTGATGTCTTCTCCTGTGCTTGTTCCTTTCCTTGATGGTTTCAAACTCCCTGGAAGACAGGAAACAAACCATGCATTGTTAACTTCATACACACCATTAAGCCAAGCGCCGAGATCTCCCTTTTTGGATGAATTTCCATCTTTTCAGGCTGTTACGTATTTATTAAATTGATCAGCACCATGAGTCTGATCTTTCTGGTTTCAATTCTTTGAAATGTCTTCCTCCTTTTGCTTGATCCTAGGTTTAATTGGATCAGCAGCATCAAAGCAAGCTTTGATGCATGTGTTCCTGCTTGTACGAACTGTGTCTTGTTGGGGCATGGCAAGGTTTCACTGGGAATGCTGGGTTTGAACGAAGCTGTTTGGGTGTCAAGTGGGCTGTAAGCTTGAGCACGGCTGCCAGGGGCGATCCTGCAAGTGGCCTCAGCTTGCCCTGTGGTGCCTTTGGAAAGGGTCAGCGTGCTTTAGGCCAAAGGGGCAGCTGGGAGCAGAAGGAGGAGGAGCTTGCGCACCGTTGGCACTGCCCGCACGGAAAGGGGCCTCCCGCCGGCTGGGGCGGCTGGCGCGGTTGGCAGCAGGGACACTCCGCGCTGCCAGCCCGCTTGCGGCTTCCCTTCCCTGTCTCCCCAGTCTCCTTCCTGGGAGGGCTTTTCCTCCTCTTCCGTTTGCCCGCAGTCTGGAAATCAAAGAATCCTTATCAGTGCTTCCTTCCTCTCAGAAAGCTGGAATTCACAGCATCCACCCCAAAAATCTATTGGCCTAAGCAAATTCTTCCAAACCCAGAAGAGCTGAGAAAAGGGCTGGATATGGCAGTGGGCTGCGGCAGGCTGCCAACCCAGCACTTGGAGGAAAATACTCCCCTTTCCTACAGCTCTAAGGGGGTGGGATAAATACGTGCCTATCTCTAGTTCTACATGTCTGATTTCTACCTCTCTGCCTAACATCTATTTATCTCTGGTTTTCCTCCCCACATGTCTAGGGCATGGATTGTACATTCAATCACACTAGTGAAGACACATGATTACCCATTTTCTGCTACCCAAAATAATCTCTCTCTCTCCCTCTCTCTGTCTCTCTCTGTGAAGCAAATTGCTGTTTGCTGGTAAGGAAAGTATTAAAGGTGCCATAGCACTGGCAGCTCCTTCTTGAGGATACGCTGGGGTGCTACAAAAGGTCTCTAAAATTTGGCAGCATCTCCATGAAGGCAGCCCAGATGGCTGATGTTAGCAAGCAGTGGGGAATGAAGGGTCTGATAGGAATCTGAGGGTGCCAGCCTTTGAGAAACCGATTTGTAGAGAGTCAAAGCCCATTTTGGTGGCGGTGCTGCTTCGTTTGGTCAAGGTTATGCTCCACAATTCTGTATTTCAGGGCAGCAGCACAAGAAAGCCCCGGGCAGCACCTGCTGCGCCTCTCCTGCTGCGTGGGACCAAGGGAGCCAGGCAAAGCGGTGTCTGGCATGGCTTGCCGCAGGGTTTGTGCCCTTCTGTCAGTTTCTTGACCCTGCTGGCATGTCTGGATTTTCTTCCCACTCACCTGAGCAAGAGTGCTGCTGGCAAGTTTCTGCTCTTTTTTCCAGCAGTAGTAGTACTCCACACACTGTGCCACGGTCTTACTTGGGATCTGTTGTGAAAAGCAAAAGAAGGAATCTGAAACGGCCGTCCTGAGGGGTGCATTGGAGAACAATGAGAATACAGAGTAAAGTAGGAATTAAAGTCATGGAGAAAATTGAGGAGGGTGTAAAATGAAATCAATATGCAGGAGTCAGAGAGGCATTATGCAATGTAATAAACCGAGTCTTATGCTACGTGGTAACACATATAATGCACAGATCAACACCAAGTCCCCCTAGCAGAGTTCTTCTTTGCCCCGTTCACTGCGGTTATCCCAGCACAAGGTGTTGTGGAAGCAACAGCACACCTGGGAGACAAGTCTGACAGAACAGAGCTTTGTCTTCCAAAACAGCCTGGAGAGAAGGGCTGCAGAGGCAGGATCACCATTTTCACGCAGGCCTTCCATGTCCTGTTCTGTGACTACTTTAACAGTTTTGGTACTTGAGAAGAGAGGGACATAGGTGCAGTATTTGGTACCAGCAATAATTAACATGTCCCTTCTGATGATCTGCCAAGGTGAGGTATGTCCTGTGGCTTTACCTGCTTCTGGATGAGATGGAAATCCTTGCCGTAGGTGTGGAAAGCCTTTTGGAAGGCCTCCTTCTCCTCAGCTGTCCATCTATCAGAGCCTGGCAAGAAAAAGCAGCAGCTGAATTGATCCCTCTAGCCACTTGAAGCAGATCCCACTGGCTGCCGAAAGCAAGCTGGCTCCAGCCGTCATTCCCGTGTGTGCATGTCTGCTCCCTCAGAAGGTGATGAAGACGAGAGCAGGCATTCCCCAGGGAAAAAAGCATGGAAAACGAGTCAAGCTGAAGGAGTAGATGCTGGTGCTTTCCCTGCCCCCAGAGAAGGCGAGATCTTGTGCTAGTTTAAAGCACAACTAATTGAAGCAGAAATGCTTGACACAGCCATTAAGGGCACGGCAGCATGTGTCAGTGAAGGAAGAAGCTGGGCTTTGGTTACCTGCATAATGATAATCAGCCAAGGGATGGTCTTGAGCTGTTGGAGGCCCCCCCGAGAGCAACATCTCCAGAGCCTCCTGCAAGATGCAAGGGAAAAAGGCTTGAGCTGCCCCACAACACAAAAAAGGAGCCAAACCCCACCCATGCTGCTTTCAGCTGCTTTGCCTCTTCAGCTGAGGATTCAGGCCACTGCCTCTCATATGGGTCAAAGACTGTGCTTTGCTCCCAGTCCCTCGTTTCTGCTGCCCAGCCCTTGGCTCCTGCTCCCCAAGGGTAGCATTTTCCTCTCCAACTCCATGATTTTGCTCCTCCTGCACCCCAAATTGCCTCAGCTGACTGCGGCTTCTGGGAATTGCCCCTCAAAATGTCTTCGAGAACACAGATCTCCAGGAGGTTTTCAAGGCAGCAGGCTGCAGGACCCTGCGCCGCTGCCTCCAGGAGAGATCTTGTCCCTGCTGGAGCCATTTGGGCTCAGCCCTGCCGCAGCTGGACTAGACACAGCAGGCAGCGAGGGCTCTGCTGCTTGTGAACTCCCTTCTTCAAGGAGCAGCCAGGAAAGGCTGTTCCGCTGCCCGGGCCTTATCAATTCCCTGCCCACTCTTGCCCGCGCCCAAACAGCCGCTTCCTACCGGAACGCTGCCGCGAGCCTGGTGCAGGCAGTGCAGGGCGAGCTCCAGCTGAGCTGCTGCCCCGGGAAGGCCACGGGAGCTGGCCATGTCCAACAGTTCTCTGACTGCAAGCACAACAAAAACCCACCCAAAGTCAGTCTTGAGCCAGCAAAGTGGAAGGCTTTCCATACAAGGCAGAAGGAAAGCACAAGAGCTAAAGCCTGCAGCTTGGAGAGCACGAAAGGGAGAGCAAAGCAAGGGGCAGCTGAAGCTAGGGCCCACCTAGTGCTGCCCCTCCCTTCCAAGCAGCTTTTGGCATAAGGAGAGGGGGCCAATCTCCCCTCTTCCAGTGGCACATGCCTCTGAACCATTTGGAGAGCAGCACAGTTGCTCTTTTTCCTGCTCGGCTGCAGAAGCAGAGCATTGTCCTTACCCCTACCACTTCCACAAGGGAAGATGGGCATGACAAGGAGAGAAGCAGAGCCTGCCAAAAGCTGCCTTTTTACCCAAAAACCAGCATTTTACATGCCTGACTATCTCAGGAGTGGAAGGAAAGCTAGACAGCTACCTCTGTCCGGTTTTTCCAGGTCAGGGTCATCTTCCTCCAAGGGCTTCCAGACCAGGGTTGCAGGCTCTTCATCCTCACTTGGCGGCCCGGTCTGCAGCTCAGGGAGCTCGGCCTGAAAGTCACTGCCAACATTGATGTGTCTAGAGGAAGAAGGAGGTGGACGTAAGAAAGGCAAGTGGTCAAGAGACACCTGGTGTGCAGCCACAGCCTTGGACCAATCCCACCCTGACTCTGAAAGAGCAGTTGTCCTGCTCGCCATTCCTCAAGTTTGCTGTCCTTTAACCCTAGGCCAAAACTCACGGCTTAGTGAGGACTCTTGCTTTCCTTTTCATTGTGCCTCTCCTTTCCACCTGAAAGAGATCAAAACAACGCTCCAGATGAAACTCATTCTGCCAAGATGTGTCGGTAGCCTTGCTTCTCATCCTCACCACTGAAAACCCCAAGCTCCTCTGTCCCAGCTCCTCTCCATTAGGTGTCATTGCTGTGTTTTTCACTTGGAATGTCTGAGGCAGGTCCCTCTAGCAGTCTGCAGCTTCCTGAAGAAGGAAAGCTGAAGGGCAGGCACTAGAGTGCCGTGAGTCTTGGGGCCAGTGAGAAGAGCCAAGAGAAAGGCATGGAAGATGCACTACTGCAGGCTTGGGTTGGATGGAAGGAAAAGGTTCTTCAGCCAGAGGGGGCTTGGGCACTGGAACTGCCTCCCCAGGGAAGGGCTCCCAGCACCAAGGCTGAGAGAGCTCCAAAAGTCTTTGGACACTGCTCTTGGGCACAGGCTGGGATTCTTAAGGCTGTCCTGAGCAGACCCAGGTGCTGGGCTCCATGATCTTTGGGAGTCCCTTCCAGCCCAGAAAATGCTGTGACACTGTGATTGTGTTCCTGAGAAGCACCACTCAAGAGGGCATCTCACAGCTGCCTCTGACCGTGAGGCAGAGCCAGCCCTACACACATTGAACAACACAGACAAATCTAGAGCAATATCTCTCTGGAAAAGAGATGCAAGGCAGGTGGGAAAAAATCAAAAAAACTATGAAAATAGAATATTGTTCCAGTGTCTGGAAGTGATGTAAGTATGTGAGTACAAAAGAATTGCTGCAACCAGATCATTTTGGAGGATGAAAGCCAGTATTGCAGGACAAGCCCAGCAAACTCCTTGCATGCTCTGATGGGCAGGCATCCCAGAGGAGAAGTCCCATCCTTCTGGTTTTTCAAGCTTTGCAGCAGGTGTGACCAGAGTGAGGGCATAACAGGATTTGTGGACACTGAACCCCTGAATTCCTTCGGAATGACCAGTTGGTTTTGGGGTCACCACAACGTAGTTTTAGGACTTAAATGGGTGCCACGAACTTCTAATCAGGCGATCAGTAAAGGAGAATCTACAAGTGCACCGTGACAGCTCCCTACGTCCTCTATGGAAAGGTCTGTATTTCCCCTGGAGGCAGCATTATTCCTGGAGAAGTTGCAGCCTGCTTTCATGTGCAACCTCGTCTGGGGAAAGTGACCACACGCTGTGTCTGTGGTGGTTGGTGGCAGAGCCAGCAGGAGCCTCCTGCCGTTCTGTGAGTGCTTTGGGGGTCCACGGGGATTTTCTTACCTTGCTCAGTGCCAAAGTGCTGTGGGGATGCCTGGCGGCAGACGAGGAGATGAGGATGTCGCTGCAGAAGCCAGCTGTGGCGCTGAGTGCAGAAGGTGGCTGCTGAGGGACAGCCCAGGAGCAGATGCTGCAGCTGCTGCTCCAGCGCTGCTCCACCAGTGTTCCACCAACGGCCGCAGGAGCAGCAGACAAGGGCAGTTGCTACGGGCACAGCCCAACATTCCATGCAGAACCCCAGGGGAACCATGGGACAGAAACAGGGACAGGCCAACTTTGCCCCTTCTACTTCTTCTGCTGCAAGTTTGCTCTGAGGAGCTCCCCACTGGGGCTTTTCCCCTCAGTCCTCTGGACATGGAAAAGCAGAGCCGGGACAGCTCTGGCTCTCCTCTGTGCTTCTCTGTAAGGTGCCTGCAGCTGAACAGGCAGAGGAGGCTTGCTCTGTCCAAGGGCCCATTCCACATTTCCTGCACTGCAGAAACATGTTCTCCTCTGGCTCTGAGAGGAGCTAGAGCTTGCAAATTGTTCCGTGCAGAACCAAGTGCAAAGCTTTCTCTCCAAGTGGCGGCATTCATCCTGCCCCCTTTCTCAATTGTCTGGTGCCCAGTAATGTCACTTGATGTTTTCCCTCCTTTGGCCTGCTGAGCTGGTCTCTCACCTCAACACTCCATCCCTGAAACTTGGAGAAACGGGATGTTTCTCAGGGCAGCTGATGGGGACACACACGCTGGTGTAGTCCACCAGCATTGCTGCAGTCAACACGTCATGCAGAATTTCTAGGTCTCTCTTCCAGCTCCCTTGAAGAAGGGGGAATGTTCATCTCTACTACTCTGGCATTCTTCTAAGGAAGGAACACCAAGAGAATTTCTTTTCCACACTAATGGCCTTCACCTTTGTTGGAATACTTAGGTGCCAGATATGACAAAACCCAGCCACTTGTACTGCTTTCCTGCCTAAGGTTTAAGCAAAAGCAAATCTTGCTTCCTTCCCAGCCTGCATGTTACACCCACACCAGCCACCTGCTGGGAAAACATCTGGAACGAGGCCCACTGCAAGGCAGATACTTTGTAGGCTCCAGATCCCACCTGCACTGGCTCCAGCAGGCAAGGGCAAGCTTTGGTCGCTTCCCAGAAGCAGCCTGGCCATTCCCCCCGGCTTCGCCCCCTCGCCATCCCACAGCCCCTGCTGCCAAAGCCTTGCTAGGCAGAGCCATTTGCTGGGCTCAGTAAAAGAGTGACTTGGATTCTTCTTTGGCACAAATACCAAAGCTGTGAGAAGGGAGAGGATCAGGTTCACAGCCACTCTGCTTTAGCTAAGGACATGACTGGAGGCTCAGAGCCTGGTCCTTTAAAGAGAAACTGAATCTGAACTCCTGGTGTCTTTGTGGTGCATGTGGATATTTCTTTTCTAGAATCAGAGAGGTTAGAAAAGTCCTCCAAGGTGCTCAAGTCCATCTGTCCCCCAAAATGAAACAAAGTTATGTTGCTGGGCAACAAAAAGGCCTCAACCCACTACTTTTATCCCAGCAAGTACGGTGAGACAAGAGGACCCCTTTAGATCCAATGCATTGAATTCAGCAAAGTCTCCCCAGCCACTCCCAGCTGAGATGTTCAGGACTCAAAGGAGGAAGCTCCACCAGGATTTCATTGGCAGTAATGGGGACACGCCTCTGGAAGTGCTGCCAGCTGAGCCAGGGGCTGGGCCTGGGGGGACTCATGTGCCCCCATTGCTCTCTCAGGGCAAATGCCGTGTGTGCAACACCAAGGAAATGTAACGAACACTGCCTCAGGGATTTCATACAGACAAGAAGGCAAAATGGAACAAACTTTGGTTTAATGGTAAAGACGGATCGTGTCTCAACAAAGATAAAATTTGAAAAGATGAAGCATAGCAAACACCAAAACTTTTACATTTACTGCTAAATCTAACACTACTAATACATCTTTAATATTACTCTTGTATCTTAACTAATAAACAGAGAGATTCCTATCATGTAAACTAATAGAAGAACAAAGAATCCTAAAAACTTGAAAAACAATCTTATTTCTATCTAGTCCTCTTGACGCCTAACTCTTGCTAGCCTGGGGCAAATGCAGGGCTAATTTGGCCTTTTCTTCTTGGGGAGAGGCTGTGCATCCTTGCGTGGGCGATGTCTTCTCCTGTGCTTGTTCCTTTCCTTGATGGTTTCAAACTCCCTGGAAGACAGGAAACAAACCATGCATTGTTAACTTCATACACACCATTAAGCCAAGCGCTGAGATCTCCCTTTTTGGATGAATTTCCATCTTTTCAGGCTGTGACACATTTATAAATTGATCAGCACCATGAGTCTGATCTTTCTGGTTTCAATTCCTTGAAATGTCTTCCTCCTTTTGCTTCATCCAAGGTTTAATTGGATCAGCTTGAGCAGGGCTGCCCGGGGCGATCCTGCAAGTGGCCTCAGCTTGCCCTGTGGTGCCTTTGGAAAGGGTCAGCATGCTTTAGGCCAAAGGGGCAGCTGGGAGCAGAAGGAGGAGGAGCTTGCGCACCGTTGGCACTGCCCGCACGGAAAGGGGCCTCCCGCCGGCTGGGGCGGCTGGCGCGGTTGGCAGCAGGGACACTCCGCGCTGCCAGCCCGCTTGCGGCTTCTCTTCCCGGTCTCCCCAGTCTCCTTCCTGGGAGGGCTTTTCCTCCTCTTCCGTTTGCCCGCAGTCTGGAAATCAAAGAATCCTTATCAGTGCTTCCTTCCTCTCAGAAAGTTGGAATTCGCAGCGTCCACCCCAAAAATCTATTGGCCTAAGCAAATTCTTCCAAACCCAGAAGAGCTGAGAAAAGGGCTGGATATGGCAGTGGGCTGCGGCAGGCTGCCAACCCAGCACTTGGAGGAAAATACTCCCCTTTCCTACAGCCCTAAGGGGGTGGGATAAATACGTGCCTATCTCTAGTTCCTCATGTATTATTTCTACCTCTCTGCCTAACATCTATTTATCTCTGGTTTTCCTCCCCACATGTCTAGGGCATGGCTTTTACATTCAGTCACACTAGTGAAGACACGTGATTACCCATTTTCTGCTACCCAAAATAATCTCTCTCTCTCCCTCTCTCTGTCTGTCTCTGTGAAGCAAATTGCTCTTTGCTGGTAAGGAAAGTATTAAAGGTACCATAGCAGTGGCAGCTCCTTCTTGGGGATACGCTGGGGTGCTACAAAAGATCTCTAAAATTTGGCAGCATCTCCATGAAGGCAGCCCAGATGGCTGATGTTAGCAAGCAGTGGGGAATGAAAGGTCTGATAGGAATCTGAGGGTGCCAGCCCTTGAGAAACCGATTTGTAGAGAGTCAAAACCCATTTTGGTGGTGCTGCTGCTTTTTTGGGTCAACGTTATGCTCCAGAATTCCTTATTTTAGGGCAGCAGCACAACGAAGCCTTGGGCAGCATCTGCTGCACCTTTCCCAGTACATGGGACTGTGATTGGTGTTACCAGTCACAGCTAGAAGATCTGCCTTCTGATTCCCCAGTGGGAGACAAGCCATACCAACTTGCAGAGCAAGCCAAATAATTGTTGATTAGACACTTCTTTTAGCATGGAGTGTTCTGTCCTTTTAGCTGTCCTGGTAATATAGGCCAAATCAGTTACTAGATTAAAAGGTTGTTAATCTAGATTAAAAGGAATTTTTTTAATGCTCTGACATCAGCAGCCAACTCAGGAATTTGGGGGGTTCCTTCAATGACTTGAACATCCGACTCCCACTTCTGAGTGTTTGGATCCTTCCAAGTGATAACCGATTTGTGTGATTTTCCAGAGCCATCTGTAAAAACTGTGAGGGCTTTAAGAGGAACCTTACCTTTTAGAGAATTTGGGACTAGATGGAATATTTGTTTTAGTAGCTTGTGTTTTGGATAATGAATAGAGACTTGTCCAGGATAGCTGTCTAAAGCAAACTGAAGGTGTTAATTTGTCTGTAATAGGGATTCCATTTTCTGTAGCTGAAATTCTAGATAAATGTATGTTGGGTCACACGCTGCAGGGGTTCGGAGGCGGTTCCGGCCTTTAATGATTAATTGAGCTAAAAGCTCTTGAGGGATTGTAATAGTTTTTTTTGGTGTGGCAAAAATACCTATTCTATAATTAACAATTTTTCTGTAGAAGACGGGTCCCACTGAAAAAGCAGTGCCTGGAAATGTGGGGATTTACCAAGAATAGCAAACTGGGAGGTTAGAGAGCGGTCAACGCGGTGTGCTTTTCGAGATGAGATAGCAGGTGCTACCTTTCGCAGCGCGTCGTGGGCATCGGGAGTTAAGATGCGCTGGGAAGTCAGGTCATGGCTCCCCTTCAGTAGGCTGAACAAAGGGCACAGCTCTTCTCTCGTGAGTCCAAGCAGTGGTCGGATCCAGGTGATGGAGCCACACAACTGTTGTATATCCCTTAGCATTTGAGCGTTATCTTTGATGGAGACACTTTGGGGAGTAATGGCTGGCTGACTGATTAGGAATCCAAGGTATTTCCATGGGGAGGTGTACTGGGTTTTTCAGGAGCCATATCAAAACCTGCATCTTAACTGCTGTCATAGTCTTTCTGATCGCTGTGTTAAGGTAAGTCTTGTCTTGGGAGCAAATTAAAATGTCGTCCATGCAATGTAGAATTATAGCTTCAGGGAAGGCTTTCCTGATTGGAGATAGAATCCCAGCCACAAACATTTGACATAAAACAGGGGAAGTTTTCATTCCCTGTGGCAATGTGACCTAATGATATCTTTTAAAGGGTTCTTGACAGTTGATGATTGGTATCGAAAATGTGAATTTGGGAGTGCAGGACAGAGAGGGATGTTGAATAAAGTCTTTGGTATCAAGGATTGTGAGCTGCCAGTCCCTGGGAAGCACAGAAGGTGAGGAGAGGCCTGGTCGCAAGGGGCCCATGTCTTCTAAAACATCATTTACTTTCCAAAAGTCTTGTAATAACCTCCATCTGTCTTTGCCAGGATTTTTATAAAAAGACAGGGGTCAGGGACTAGTTGATGGTACAATGTGTCCTTTTAATAATTGTTCTCACACTAGGGCGTGGAGTGCTTCTAATTTGTCTTTTGGAAAGGCCCAATGATCCACCCACACAGGATCATACCCACAGGGAGGGATCATACCTTTTCCCACAGATGGACAACAGCCATATTGAGTGGTTTAGTTTTCATTTCTTTTTAATTCCCAAGGTTTCTTTTTTTTCAACATTGTAATACAGCATCTCTATTCAAATCATTATACTCACCTTGGTTAATTAAATATTTATTAATTTATTTTCCCCCCATAATATCAGAATGGGACAAAAGCATAGGAAGAACAACAAGCAATTACAGAAATACAGAATCTTCCCTGAGAATCCCTTGGGAACCATGTTAAAAGAATGGGAAGGACATCAGCTTATAAAGACCCACAGCTGAAGATTGTGCATTGCATGTTTGAATGGCCAAAGAAGAAATTAAAACAAGGTCTTCGCTGGCCGAAGCATGGGTGTACCGGGATGCAGATTTGCAAAGTACTTTACAATTATGTCCAAAATAAATTAACTGCAGACACAATTGAATTGCAATATGTGGAGGTCTGGTTTAAATATTGGAACATCAAAAACGAAGTAGAAACAGATAAAACAAACCAAATTCTCTCTGTAACGATCAATGATAAAGACACAACAAGGAAAACCAATCAGCCAAGGTGGGTCCTATTAAATTTCCTCCCCGCTACTGCACCTCCTAACGAACCAGCTGCAACTGCAGGTGAGTCATTGGAGGCTTCAACGAGTCATGTAACTGAGAGGGCTGAAGAAGTTGAAGTAGAGGTGGACATCAGAAGAAACATATAATCTATCATCCTCCTCCAGGCAAACTACAAATTCAGCCATGCAGGAAGTTCCATCCAATCAAGAAGGTCCAGCCTTCTTCACTCGAAGAAGAACCCTGGCAGTACAAAAATGTTCCTCCTGCTCCAGCAGTAAAGATAAAACAAAGGTGCCACCCCTCAGAGAGGTCCCAATGGGGGGTGCACAAGGTAGAATAGGATATGGAAATGCACCCCTCACCTCTTCAGAAGTGAGGCATTTTAGAAAGGAAATGGAGATATCATTCAGTGACCCAGTAGGTTTGTCAGAACAATTTGACCAATTCTTAGGGCCTAGGATTTACCCTTGGGGAGAATTAAATTCAATCATGCAAACCTTTTCTCTCCAGAGAAGAGAAAAGTTATTTAGACTGCAGGGATCAATATATTGTACAGAGAACATAATTTAGGACCAACTGGAGAGAAGAAATTACCATTAACAGATCCAGAATGGAACCCTAACTCAGATGAGGGAAGAAAAAGTATAGCAGAATACAGAACCCGAATTTTAAGGGGAATAAAAGAGGCAGTCCCCAGAGTTAATAACATGAAGAAAGCCTTTGGTAGCGAACAAGAAAAAGATGAGAGCCCAACTGACTGTATAATTCGCTTAAGTAATAACATCCAATTATATTTAGAAAGAGATTTAGATAGTGAAGGAGGGAAGACAATGTTCTAGGTCCACTTTGTGTTACATTCTTGGCCTGACATAAAACGGAAATTAGAGAAATTAGATGCATGGCCAGAAAGAAGTTTAGATGAGTTATTAGCTGAAGCACAAGAAGTTTATGCCAGGTGAAATGAAGAGAAAATGAAGACTAAAGCTAAGATGATGGCTGCTGTCCAAATTCCTAAACCAATTAGGCAGGATGGGGAGAATATTAAATTAAAGAAACCTATTTGCTTTTATTGTAAGAAAGAAGACCATATGCAATCCTGCTGTTTTAAGACATTGAGGGACTTAAGAGATTCTCCGAGTGGACAATCAGCCCTCAGAGAATTGAAGGGGTCAGGAGCTTTTCTTCTTGGGGCACAAAATCCATCTTCAAGAGCCCTTGATAAAATCAAGGATAGGACTCCTAGAACAATTAATGGAATTATTAGTAGACACAGGAGCAGAGACAACTTGTGTAATTGAAAAACCAAATGCATGTGCCATAAGCAAAGACACTTTCAATATTTGTGCTGTTAAAGGGGAATCCTTTCCCATTCCCATCATTAAGAATGTCACTATAAAGGGTAACGGACTAACCAGAAAGGGAGATTTGTTTTTCTGCCTCCAGCAGGTAACAACTTACTTGCTCGGGATCTCCAGATACCTTTGAAAGTTGGAGTAGTTCCACAAGAAGGAAGGATGAAGGTCAAATTGTTTACTTTATCCACACAAGATGAACAACTGATTAATCCTACAGTGTAGGCCCGACCAGGTAACTGGGATAAAATGAACTTTACACCCATTGTAATGAATCTCCTTCCAGACATTAAACCAGAAAAGTACCCCAGCACCCCCTTACAAAGACCAAAAAGGTATGGGCTAAAACCCATAATAACCCAACTGTGACATGATAACATACTAGAGCCATGTACTTCCACATACAACACCCCATTCTTGCTATTAAAAAGCCTGACAATAACTACAGGCTACTTCAAGACCTACGTGAAGTAAATAAAAGAGTGCAAGCTGTGTGCCTGTTAGTACAAAACCCTTACACCTTGTTAAGTTATCACCTACGCACTCTTGGTTCTCAGTAACTGACCTGAAGGATGCATTTTGGTCATGCCCTGTAGATTCTCCTTCTAGACACCTGTTTGCCTTCACCTGGGAAGATCCAGACACTGGAAGGAAACAGCAGCTCACCTGGACCTGGCGGCTGCAAGGGTACATGGAGTCTCCCACACTCTTCAGTCAGGTCTTGTAGAGCCTGTTCATTTCCTTTTCTCCACCCTCAGGAATACAAGTATCACAGTATGTAGATGACATACTACTCTCCAGAGAGCAAGAACCCACTGTAAAATTAGGCACCAATCAATTACTGAACCTTCTAGGAGAGAATGGACTAAGAGTATCTAAATCCAAATTACAATTTGATAAACCAAAGTTAAATATTTTGGACATGTAATTGGTCATGGTACCAGAAAATTGAGTACTGAAAGGATAGAAGGAATTTTAAATTTACAACCTCCACAAAAAAAGAGCGAGGTTAGACAATTATTAGGCTTAAGGAGGTATTGTAGAATATGGATTGATGAATACACACAAAGTATCACAATTTTATATGAAAAATTAACTACATCAGAACCTATTAATTGGACCCAAGAGGATAATAAAAACTTAGAAAATTTAAAGCAAAAGATGATTCAGACCCCAGTTCTCTTTCTTCCTTCACTAGAAGAAGATTTTCACCTATACATTAAACCTATATAGGAATTACTTATGGGGTCTTGGCCCAAGAGTGGTCAGGATTCCATAAACCTGTAGCCTACTTGTCCATATTGTTGGTCCCTCTGTCCCAAGGATGGCAAGCATGCATCCGATCAATCGCTGCAGCAGCCACCCTAGTAACAGCCAGCCAAAAACTTACATTTGAGAGAAATCTGATAGAATACACACCACACTCCATCCAAACCATTCTTAAACAACGAGCAGCCGAATGGCTAACAGACTCTCATATTACACAATATGGGAGCACCCTCATCCATTCCACAAATGTAACCCTGAAAACAACCACCCACACCAATCCCGCACAGTTCCTATGTGGAATCCCCAAAAACAAGATCTCATGCACAACTGCATAGTTTTTATAAACCTGCAAACAAAAATTCAAGAAGACCTCCAAGAGAGCCCATTAGATGAAGGAGAAATCCTGTTCATTGACCGATCATCTAGAGTTGTAAATGGAAAGAGGTCCTCTGGATACTCCACCAGAGATGGAAAAGAACTGTACATGACAGAAAAGGAAAACTACCACCTTCCTGGTCTACCCAGGTATGTGAATCAGATGCTTTGGAAAAAGCATTGTACAGACTAGATGGAGGTATTGGAACCATTTATACTGACTCTAAATATGCATATGGAGTAGTCCACACATTCGGGAAAAGCTGGGCTGAAAGAGGGTTTCCCACATCTAAGGGCAAAGACGTTTTACACAAAGAACTTATATTAAAAATTTTAGAGGCACTTAAGTTACCGAAAGAAATTACAATGGTACGTGTTCCAGGTCATCAAAAGGGATCTCTGGAGAAACTAGAGGAAACATCCTAGCAGACCATGCTGCAAAGGAGGCTGCTTTTGAGGGGGAAGTAAAGGTATACAGATTTTATCCAAGAGACACACACCCGAGAGTACACTGGACAACACTCTTCCCATCCCTATTTTTAAAGACAGTGAAAAACAGAAACTCATATCACTAGGTGGAAAGGAAGATTCTGAGGGACGGTGGCATCTTCCTGATGGCCACCAAATGTTAAATAAAGAGCTCACTCGAGAAATTTTACAGAACTTCCACCAATCCACGCACTGGGGATCTAAAGCTTTAGCAGGTCACTTTCTTCAAAATTTTGGATGTCGGGGAATTGATGAATTAGCTAATCAAATTACCATAGGTTGGATAATTTGCCAAAAAGTCAACAGAAAATTAATGAGGAGAACGAGACCTGGAAGAATTGAAATTGCAATTAGACCCTTCCAAAGTATTCAATTTGATTTCACAGAAATGCCCCATGTCCAAAGATGGAAGTATTTCTTAGTGATTGTAGATCACCTTACCAATGGGGTTGAAGCATTTCCAACTGTTAATGCCACTGCTCAAACAATAAGTAAGGTAATCCTAGAATAGACAGTCCCAAGATATGGAATTATAAATAACATTGATTCAGACCAAAGTACCCATTTTACATCATTAGTATTGCAACAATTGGCTCAACAATTTGGAATAACTTGGAAATTACATACCCCTGGCACCTTCAAAGTTCGGGAAGGGTAGAACGCATGAATCAGACTATTAGAACAACCCGGACCAAACTGATGTTAGAAATGAAGTGGACTTGGATAAAGTGCCTACCCCTTGCCCTTCTCAGAATCCAGAGCCAACCCAGAGCTGACTTAGGTTGTTCCCCATATGAAATGTTATACAGGCTTCCCTATTTAGCCACCCCGCATCAAGTAACTGCCAAAGAGTGAGGAAATAGAAATGTGCAAAGGTATATTCAAATGATTGCCCAGAATCTAAAAGACTTAATGCAGAGAGGTCTTGTACCCCAGAACGTTCCTTTAGACTTCTATTTACATAAGATCTGCCCCGGAGACTAGGTACTTATTAAATGCTGGAAGGAACAATCCCTGACTCCATCGGGGGAAGGTCCTTTCCAAGTTCAATTGACCACAGAGACAGCCATCCAAACACAGGAAAAAGGGTGCACTTCCGTCAGTCGGGTAAAAGGTCCAGTAACACCACCGCAAGATAATGAGAAACCTCCATGAACTACTGTCTACAACAGTCCTCCCCAGTGTTATCCCTGAAATTATTATATCAATTGTTATTCTCTCACTGTTTTACAGAAAAGAATCTAATGGATGTTGTAGTTACTATTTAACAAGTTATTACAAATTTTCAATTCCATTTCTCCACCAGTGAAGAGTATCATTTCCCTGAGAAATGACCTTTCCTCTCAATAACTACGTCTTTTTTTTTTTTTTTTTTTAATTTCCTTAGGAGAAACAACATGAATAGAACCAAGGCCAGTTCGAGGAAGGACTTTCCTGCACTTAGGTCCCTTCCTGCATCCAGGTACACTCCCATGACAACCAAGGGGTTCGAACCCAGGAGAAAAACCAGAGAGCTTGAAAGGTCTGCACCACCTATCAGAGAGTACCACGGCACTTCAATCTTCCCACTGACCCCTGAGCGAGGGAAGGGAAGGTGCGCCCTACTCCTCATACTCTCCCTCTGGATCCTGTAGATCGCCCTTGTCAGAGCCTGCGTCTGCTGCCACCAATGCTAACATACAGTGTACCTGACCAAAGGGAACTCCTACCTCATAAAACACTCATTCCAGGCACATACTTTTGTAAATCCCTTTTGTTATAATATGATGACACTGAGTAGATACTGACAATCAGGCAAAAATCAGTGGATTGGTAGAAATATTGGAAATGCAAACCAGAAAAGGAATGGAGAATGTCCTGATCAAGAGAATTGGCTATATGTCAATTTTAATTATATAGCCTAAAAGGAAGATTTTTTTTAAAAAAGAAAAAAGCTTGTGAAGTTGATTTGGTTCGAGAAGTTCTAATAACTGAAAGGGAGAAACAAAAAGAGGACAATCCACTAGCTACCAATAAAAACTTATTTATTGTTTTAGCAGAACAAATTAGTAAAAATCAAAATATAACCAATTGTTGGGTTTGTGGAGGCACCTTCAAATCAGAAGCCTGGCCTCAGCAAGGAGTCAGTACTGGACCCCTCAAATGACTTAAACTAAATTATTTCCCCTCCCAAACTCCAAGAGATCAAGACAATTGGCTATTGAGGGACACAGTTCTTGGAGAAGAATGTATCTGGAGAAAAGGAAAAAGGTACACTGAGGAAGTTGTAGAAACTACCTGTAAAAGATATTTATTAACTGAGGATCACAAGATGCGGTGGATACTGAACGAACCAATACCTTTTAGTCAAAGAAGAAAATCAGAAACAAGAACTGCATATTACATCCCAATGAACAACTTTATCAGTGCTGGGACCCTAAAAGCCAGCCTTTATTCAGTATTACCCCAAGTTTCTAAGTATTGGACCTCCACTTTCATCACTCCTTCACATTTTTGGGAGGCCCCCCACGGTTTATACTGGAATTGTGGGCAAAGAGCATATTCTAAACTCCCTTCTCACTGGTGTGGCAATTGTACCTTAGGAGCAATACGACCTAGCCCCTTTCTACTATCAGAAGCAGCTGGAAACCAGCTAGGAGTTCCCCTAGATGATAAATTAAAGAGACAAAAAAGATATGAAATAGGGGGAATGCAACAATGGGGCGAGGAAGAGTGGGCCACCAGAGAGAATTTTAGAAACTTACGGACCTGCCACTTGGGCTCAGGATGGGAGCTGGGGCTATCAAACTCCCATTTACATGCTAAATCGCATTATTGGACTACAAGCCCTGATTCAAGTCATATCTAATCAGGCCAAGAGTGCAATTGATTTTTTCAACGCCCAACAGAAGCAAATGAAAACAGCTGTATATCAAAACTCTTTAGCCCTAGATTATTTATTAGCCAAAGAGGGTGGAATATGCGGCAATTTCAACACGTCAGACTGTTGCCTGCATATTGATGACCATGGTGAAACTATTACTAAAATTACCCAAAACATCAGAAAGCTTACACATGTTCCAGTCCGGTTTTCCCTCACTACACCTGAATAGTGGAAAAACATGTTCTCTGGGGAGTGGTGGAAGAAAGCCTTAATTATTTTTGGAGTTTCCTTAGTTAGCCTTCTCTTTCTCCCCTGCTTAATCCCATGTTTCATTCATCTAATTACCTCAGTAGTACAAAGCATGTTCGCTATTCAAAATCTTCAAACGAGACAACATTCTATGCCTACTGTCAAGAAAATCATAAATCTCAATCCAATCAAAAGCGATAGGAAAACGGGTAAAAAGGCCCAGCAAGTTTAGATTAATTTTAAACAATTAAACGCTATCAACAAAGAACTTTTACATTTATGTAAATGCAAAAGCCAACGACTAACATAAGAGAAAGAGGGAGGAACTGTCATTTATAAAATCCCTTACATGGCTTTTGCATTTGTGACTGGTTTATATTTGTAACTGTTAATTAGCTTTTGCATTTATAACTGTTTAAAGTTACTAGTTTGATCAAATAAAAGTGTTCAAATTAATGAAGTAAATAATATAAAATCATTATCAAGTTATACTAGCTATTCAGTAGATCCCAACTGAATGTTTAACAGTCCTGTTAAAATAGGTAGCAAAATAAGAACTATATTATTTTTATAATCCTTTGTTCTTAACCTAATTACATTATTTGTAAATTTAATTATCTCTTTTTAGTAGCCTTATACTTTCAAAGGTCCCAGTGCAGTTTCCTCTCACCAACAGCATGCAGCATTTTACAGACAATTTCTAACCCACTCCAGGTTGAACTGGTAACTTGATGCCACAGCAATGGTGCATACTAATGAGAGAGCTTCCCATCAAAAACCTCAGAGAGATCATCCCACCCCAGTGACAGCACACTCTGGGAAAGAAGATCTTACCTCATCATCTACTAGCACCAATCACCAGAGACTATGGGGGCAGAACTGCAAGTACAGACTGAGGGGACCGAGAACATCAAAGGGGCAGCCTGGCCTGAAGAGCTGTCTTTGCTGTCTTTTACTGTTCCTGGGACTGTGACTTAGCTACAGCAGGGGATCCCACACTGCAGATTTCAATCAATATCTCTTTTTAGAGACCTTTTTCCAGATTTGAGGGCAGACTAAGTGCATTCACTGCAATGCCCTTGGGTTCTGGCCTTGGGGCCAGAGGCCAGTTCAGCTAGAGATTTCCTCAATCCTTGGGCTTGGGACTTTATCCTTTTTTCTTTCTTTCCTTTCTTCTTTTTCCTTACCTCCCTTTTTGTTTTTCCTCTTTAAATAAACACCCTATTTTTGTTCAAATCGCCAAAGCTGTATCTTTTTACCACATTCAGCAAATTTTCAGACTTCATGCCAGCTCCTCGGAGCAAAGCATGAAATTACTCCACCAAGGCAAGTATGTGTAGTACTCCCTTGTGTTGGCATCAGTTCCCGTGGCAGAACTTGTCTTCCCACTGGACACTCACCTGCACCTGAGCCTGTGGAGAAGCCCGGCTCCCTCCCCCTCTGCCCACAGCAACACAGACGCTCCCAACCTTTCCCAAGAGCTGCAACACAACCACAGGCACAGCAGCATCCCCAGCAGTGACACCACTGCTCTGCTCCATTCTGCCCTGCTCTGCTCCTCTAGTCACAGCTGCAAGCCTGTATCTCCACAAGAGGCTGTGGCCTGGAGGCGAGGAAGGAAAAGGATCTTCGCTCACAAACCGTGCCACAAACCCCATCCATGGGTCTTCCCACATAGCAGAAACACCTGACCATTCAGAAGCAAATTTAGAGCTTATTCACAGGGTGAGAACAAAAGGAAGCTTCCAACACGAAGGGTTTATTTATTTATTATAGTATTTATTCTGACTATCACTCATAACAAACTACAAACTACGAGCTATAAACTACAAACTACAAACTTCAAACAACAAACAACAACAAAGGCCTCTTCCAGGGCTAGTATCTCCTGTTGGCCATGAACTGCTGCGTGGCCATGATCAGAGGTGTCAGGGAGGAGGCTGGCTTGGCTGATGTTACAAACGGATGCTGCCCAAAGAGAAAAAGAAGCAATGAACTTCTACTTTCCCCACAGGCTGAAGCAGGCTTTCTCTGGCTACCAGAAAGATACAGAAAGGAGGGCATTCTGTGCACCTCTCTCTCCACATCCAGGACCTGCAGCCGCTTTGCCTTTTACCTGCAGAAGTTCCTGGGCAGACCAGCGCCTGTCCTCGTCCCTCTCCAGGCAGCAGTGCAGAAAGTCTCGCAGCCACGCCGACTGCTGCCTGGGCTTCTGCAGCTTTGGGGGGGGCCGGTGCTTATCAGCTGTTGAACCTAGAGAAGAAGGAAATGCCACACTCTACCTGTCTCCTTCGCACCCCAAACTGCTCACACAGACCCCACTGGACAAGCTCCACTCTCCAGTGGCACTTTACTCCCTGCCACAGGGTGGCAGATACCTTTCCTAGCCCTACTAAAACAACCCAAAGCCAGAGGCAGCCATAGCCAGTCCAGTATGCAAAGGCTCTTGCCTTGACCCCTGATTTCACTGGATGCTGGAATTAGCAGCAGCTCCATCAGCAAAAGCACACTTTGCTTCTCTGAGCACTGACACCACCTCTACAGGCATTTTAAAAGAAGGACTTTGGTCTAACTCTACTATTTCCAAGGATTATTCCATAAAATGCAGCTCAGCACTGCTCACTGCTCCCTTAGGCAAAGCTTCTGCCAAGCAAAAGGCATCCTGATTTTTAGGTCCTGTTCATGCACAAAAATGGCAAGGGGATGATCTGGCCAAGAAGCACGAGAGACTGTGCAGCCTGGAACCTATCATTTTCAGTTGTTGGCAAGCTTCCCAGGCAGAAGAATGGGAGCAGATTTTGTTAGGGTGACAGCAGTGTCTGCGAGCAGCTGCAGCGTACCGTGCGGGAGGTTTTCATCAGGTACGGAGGCGCTCCTTCCACCATCTCGATCCCCACGATGCCAAAGGACCAGATGTCCACTTTGGGGCCGTAGGGCTTCCTGGTGAAAATTTCTGGCGCCATCCAGTAAGTCGTTCCAACAGCTGATCTCCGTTTGTTCTGCTCAGCAGTAAGCTGAGTAGCAAGGCCAAAATCAGCTGAGGAGGAAAAACCACTCTGATCAAGCCAGCGTGACTTAGGAAAGCAAACAAAAGAAATCCGCACTGTACCAATGTCCAAGAAGGCAGTGTGGAACCCAGCTGTAAAGGGGCCATGCTGCCATACCTCAGGCCTGCAGCCAAGGAAATACGGAATTGGCCACTTAGCAAAAGCCCCCAGTTTCAGGCAGTGGATTATAGTCCCCTGAAGCTATTAGACTGTAACTGCCTTGCTTGGGAAGGGACACACACAACCCAAAGCCACCCCTGACCCCTTTTTCCCAGCAACACCTCCCTGCACCTTGTGGCTGTGCTCTGTGCTTGCAGCAGGGCAGCCTGCACTGCCACAGGTCCCACTGCAGGGAACTGGAGCCACCCAAAGGCAGCCCCACACCGCAGCCCGCCACGGCTGAGACTGGCCAGCAACACCCACCCAACTTGACTGATCCATCCAAGCCCAGGAGAATGTTGTGGCTTTTGATATCTCGGTGGATCACTTGCTTGGAGTGCAGGAAATCCAGGCCTTGCAGGCACTGAGAGAGGAAAAAGAAACACGAGCCTAAGTGGACTTCATCCCACAAGCAGGGAAGTGGCACATCTGCAACACTGACTTCCTGGGGGATGGTGAGCCATGGCAGGACAGGCTGCTGGCAAGGGCAAGAGCCTGCTGCTCCACCACGAGAACAGCAGTGCCTTTCTAAGTGAGGGTGTGTTTGCTTCTGAAAGAGAAAGGGCAATTGTTCCTCTGGCCAGTGCCCTGCAAACACAGACCGAAGGAGCCCTGCTGCAGTGGCTGTGCTCTCTCCAGCCAGACAGCAGTGGATGCTTTTGCAAACACCACTTTGGGTGCAAGGCTCTCCTTTGAGGCTGAGCTCTGTGACAGTCCTGTCAGTATCTCTTTGTCTTTGCCCCTTGCTTCACTTTGCGCCACCAGTGCCTTTGCCCTTACAGGGAAGGAATGCAGCACACACAGGCTCCAGGCAAGTGTTTAGAGAGGCAAAGACAAACACACTAGAAGAAGGGCAGGGACACTGGCAGGCACTTCAGATGCTCTTGCTACTGCCAAGGACATAAGAGAAAGGCTTGGAAGATGAAATCTCTCCTCTCCTGTCCTTATCACCCATTTGGAAGGACCATCCTGACCAAGCCATGGGAAGCACAAGTGCCATCCCTTACCTCCCGAGAGACAGCTGCTATCTCTCCTTCTGCCATGTGAGTCTCCCTAATAACATCGTGTAAAGAACCTCCGTCCATGTATTCCATCACCAGCCAGAGTTCCTCATCCACCAGGTAGCTGAAAGGAGGAAACAAGAGCCTGGAGATGAACGCACGCACTTACACAACCTGATGGATTCTTGTTTCTGTGTGTCTCTCAGAGGAACACAGGAGGAAGTGAGTAGTCATTCACTATGCTCTGCAGGACTTGAAATCTGTGCAGTCTAAAACACTGCTCGGTATCCACACCAATGCAACAGGCCAAGGGAAATACAATAGACAGTGCTTTGTCAGCACTTCAGACCCAGGGGAAAAATCAAACCCCAAACCCAACAAAACAATGTGGAGAGAGGACAGGAACTTGGAGGCTGTTGACTCAGTAAGACAGGGCCCAGTCCTGTCTTTGAAAGCACCCTTCAAGCAAGGTATGCCAGGAAAGATGAAAGCAGCCCCAATGCAATCTTTTCCCAAGATGCTGTAGATCAGCCCAGAAACAGGAATTAACAGCTCCATCCTCTTTTGCCAGTGCCCAAAGGAGTGGTTGCACCTCTGGCTTGCAGGATGTGAATGACCTTTCATGGCAGAACAGCAGAACCACTCACCTGTCTACATAGTTCACAAGGTTGGCATTCTTAGTGCCACACATGACCTGGACTTCATTCAGGCACAGCTCGCTGCTGCTCTCTTGCAGGAGACTAATTTTCTTGATGGCCACCTAAAACAACATGGAAAGCCATGAACCAAAGAAGTCTGTGGCACAGGAGCACAAGGGGATGATGGAGACAGTGATTATGGGATGACAGCAGCCCCAGCTGGGCTGGGCCAAACTGCCTTGTGACTGGACATCAGACCCAGTGCTTGGGCACCTCCCAGGACAGAGTGACAGATATCCTTTGCCTTGTAAACCTGGGAGAAACACAGTCTAAGCTCTCCACGTCAAAGCTCTAACAACACTCACTGTGCCCACAGTCTTCCCCAGGGCCTTCCTTTATCATTCCCATTGACATTGACACACCTCTTGCAAGAAGGAATCGATTCTGTGCCAGTAAAAATGGAGCAAAACTGCTGGGAAACCTTGGGCACTTCTAGGGGCTTGATCATTACTCCAGCAACCACTGGCATTCTCCATTGCACAACTACAAAGCAAACCCTTACGGACATGACAGATAAAATTGTGTCCTAAAAACATCTTGAGGGTTATTCCCCCTAAGAAATACAACCCTACATATTTCACAGAAAAAATGCCATGATGATGAAAACATCATTAAGGACACCTCCAAAAAAGACAATCCTAGCAATTCCTCACTTCAGGAATTTGCATATTATTCCACTAAAATACTTTACTTCACACCACTGATATTTGCAGTTACTGCCTGACTGTAAAAAGAAATAACCCCTGCCTCGATCCTCTAGGGATGTACACCAGGCTCTGAGCAGGACTCAGGCCCTTGAGACACTCCTTGCAGACCTTTCTCTCTCTCTAAGCACAGATCCCAAGGGCAGCACTGCAGGTGGCTGCAGAACTACCAGCATGATTCCCATGTATTGGCTAACAGCCAGAAATGAGAATTCAGGAATGCTGCAGCCCCAAAGAGCAGTGCCATGCTCTGAGACACCACCTGGGCACTTAGACCCAGCCCTGTGTCCTCCTCTGAAAGACACCGCTTGGCCTCCTTGCATCCCCTGGGGCAGCTGAGAAGGACAAAATCTGTCCCCACTGTATTTGGCAGGCAGACACTGCTCTGCACTCCATTTGCCTTTGCAGCAAAGCTCCACTGGCGACCCAAAGCTCAGCCAGTGCTCACAGCAGAGGGGAGGGCACTCGAGAGCTGCAGAAGCTGCGGCGCTGCTTGAGGCTTACCTCTTCTCCTGTGGCAGTCTCCACTGCCATGCACACAGTGCCGAAACCCCTAGAAACAAAACAGCAGCAGAGAAAGAAGAAGTCCTTTAGTCCCTGCAAGTGCAAAACACTGCAGCCCAACGGGAAAAAAGTCCTGGGGAAAACAGTAAATGGAACACGACAGATTCTTCTATGGGTCTTTTCTCCCTTTTCTCTTTCTCTATCTGTGCATGTGTCTGATTCTTCCACGAATTTGCCAGTTGGGTCTCCTTACACCTCTCCTTGGAGTCTGTCTGCCAAACTCAAGCAGACACAGATCCCTTTTCCAGCTTGCAAGGACAATAGTGTCCAGGCACAGCCAGAGCAGGCAAAGCCTTCCATTGCTGCACACACAAATGGAGAAGTCCTCAAAACACAGGATCCTTAGGCAGCTGTGTTCTGGGTCCAGAGCCATTGGCAGCTGCTTCTCTTCTGTGCACCAGACACTGGAAGGACTCCACTTTTCTGGTGACTTCTTGTACATTTGGCTTCTGTTCTGGGGTGATGTTATGATGCTTGTACCCCCAGTCACCTGTTCTGTTTATACTGGATGTTATATTCTGTGCCTCCAAGACTGGATCAGACAGTAGGTGTCAGGAGAAGAGGGAGCACAGAGTTTTGTTATCAGCTGCACTCTCCCCCGCAGTCTGCTGGAACACAGAACTCCAGTGTTGTTGTCTGGGCACAGATGGGGCCACACACCACACTCCTTTTGCTTTTTAGTTAGTTTAGCTAGCTAAGGCAGTCTGAGTTTTCCCTTTACTGTTTTTCTTTCCCTTTTCTTGGAACCATTCAAACCTGCTCCAGACTGGGACCCGGCAAAACACCGAGAGCTCACACTTTGTAGCCCACCAGGGCCTACTCTGCAGCCTTTACCAGCACTGGAGAATGACAACCCCCAGGAGAGACTTTCTGAACTTGCCATCTCTTCAGAGCAGGAAATGAGTTTTGTCATCCATGATTGTTCATTTTGTATGCTGGGAAGTGCTTTGCCTGTTAAACAAACAACTTCTTTCCACTTCTCTCCAAGGAAATTGTTCCCTAATCGGCTGGGGGAAGTGGCCACGTGGGTTTGCTTTCTGGAGGTTTCCTGCCAAATTTGCCCTGAATCAGGACAGCCTACCCAGAGAAAATGCTGCAAGTCAATCCCATCTACAGTCAGCAGAGCTTGCTTTCAAGGGGAGCAGTTTGGTGGATTCTTTGCAGCAAAGGCCTAAAGCCCATAGGATCCATGAGGGGTCTGCCATCAGGCAGATGATGGTTTTTCCTCTAGGGTGCATTGACACTGGGCATTCCCCTGAATCTTTGTCTTTTGCCATCTCAGCCACAAAAGACAGCTGCTGCTTTCATTTCTGCTTTTGGCTTCTAGACTAGGTGGTGGTCATCCTGACCACTGAATCTTGTTTTCAGCAAAATACTGGAAAGAAATGTTACTGAGAGCTGTTCCCAGACAGCTGTCAGCTGCTACCTTGACCTTTGAGGCAATGAGGTTTCTCCTCATTTCATTCCCACGTATTCTGTACTGTTTCAAGACACTCAAAAATTATTTCTCCTATGAAAAGCGGCAAACAGGTGCAAACACACTTGAGGGACAGGAGAGCTGCCAGGTGCTGCTCTTTGCCGCAGACAAGACATTTCCAGCATCCAGGTGCCTCTGCTGTGCCTTTGGACCATAGCTATAAATGCTGGCCAGCACTGAGAGATCACCTGGCATCATCTTAACGCAGTGTCTGAACAGCTTTGGAGCTTGCCTGATGTCACTCTGGGGAGATGTGACACCAGCAAAACACACTGCTCCTCCCTTTGAAGAAGGAACTGTGGCTGCACTCACCCTTTGCCAATAGTCTCCAGTTCTGTGTATTTAGCCTCAGGATCTCCCTCACTCACCAGCATCTCTGTAAAAATCCCAAGGAAAGATGCTCACTTCAAAAGAGATCCCACCCTGCAGCAGGTCACAAAGGCAGCCCCACTCTCCGGGACACTGGGCCCTTTCAACTCAGTCAGTCGGGAAACAACAACACCACCGCACCAGCACCACCTCAAAAACAGCAGCAGCAAGACAAGCAGCCCTGCAGCACAGATAGCCAGCACAAAACTAAAAGTCTGAAGTAAAATCTAAGCACACGGAGAAACAGTCAGAGGAGACAGGGATCAGAAAACTCTAACCAAGAGAAGTGATTGTTGTCTATAAACATTAAGGGCAACAGGAAAAACAAAACCTTCCTGTTCTTGGCAATGAACACTCTGCCACATTCAACACAAGCTTTCATCCTTGCAAACATCAAAGGCATCTTGGGTTCTGGAATCAATTTTTGTCATCAGCTGCCCTCTCCAGAACAGGAATAATATTGCAAAGTGCTTCCAGCAGAGCCCAGATCTCCAGCTTTAAGCAGGACTTTGCCTAAACATTGCCCTTCAGCCTTTCAGGAGCAGCAGCTCATGTTATAAGCTACTGTGATGGCCTCAGGAATTAGGTCCCTCAGCCTTTAGGACAGGCTGAGTGCTGAAGATGACCTTGGCCGTGCCCACAGCAGCTGGGCCCCGCAGGAGCTCCTTGAGGCCTACTCATTCGCGAGGTCATGGCCTCCTGCTCAGCCAGAAACAATCTCTGCTTGGCCTTTTGCCCACAGGGAAGCTCAGGCAAAGCCAAACCAGGCCGAGCTGCTCTCAGAGGCAGGAGCAACACCCCGCTGATCCCTCACCACCTCAGAGCACAACAACAGGTCCTGTGTGGAGGAGGCCTCAGGACCTGGCACTCAGCTGAGCAGGAGCAGGAGGTGGGACAGCTCACGCCGACACACGCGCACACAAGGCACTGCTCTGGCACACGAGGATCACAAAGGACCTACTCAGCATGGCCAGGTACTTGTCCTCTGTCCTCTCTCGCTGCTGCTCTCTGCTGCCAGATGAGCTGGTCGTGCTCCAGGTGCACGAGCTGCTCGTGCTTGAGCTTCCAGCCTGGGCACTGGAGCCTTCTCCCGAGCCTTCAGCTGCAGCTCGTGCAGGTGCCAGGACAGAAGAGGTGGAGCTCTGGGACAAGAAATGAATTTGGGTTACAAATGTGCCTGGCAGAGATGCCCCTCCCATCCCATTTCAAATGCAAGCCCCTAGGAAGATGCTGCTGGCCACACCCAGGGCTCTTCACTTCTCAGCTTGTGCACCCGCTTCAACAGCTCAAGGCACAAAATCCAAAGGCTGCTTTTACATGACAGACAAAATGACACCAAAGACGCTGCTATCCAAAGCAGGCACTTACTGGTGTTGTTTGCTCCGGCCATGGGCTGACAGCAGGGCCAGGTTCATTGGCACCTTCCTCCTCTTCAGCCTCTTCCTCAGGTACAGAGGCAGCCAGAGCAGGTGCTGACGCTGCCCTTGTGCTCTGTGGACAGACAGCAGCATGAGGGACAGGAAGAACCTGTCATTCACCACCTCACCTATATTCAGCTACAGGCCCTGCTGCAGCTCAGCTCTTCCTTTAGCTACTGACTTTAGCTGCTCTGTGGGGAGGGCCAGGTCCCTCCTGGGGACAGTGCCTCCTCATATCCTGCAAGCTTGTGAACTGCATCTTTGCACTGCTCTCCTCACAGGGGACAGGGAGCCTGCACAGCCACTGGCCACCAAGGGCCTCACTTGTACCCCAGGACCATCCAAAGACATCCTAATGCTACCTCTTGTCTCTTGCTAAGACAAATTCACAGCCCCTTTCAGAACAGTAGGAAGCTGGTGCATAAACAATCCAAGTTCCACTCCTCTTTTCCAGGCCCCACTGACTGGGGGAAGGGCTGGAAAGATTCTGGCCCACAGCATCTTCAGCCAGGCACAGGAGGTGCTGTCTGATCAGAAACTTGCAGCTATGCTTTGCTCCAGCCACAGCACGACCCAGAGCTGCCACTTACTGATGCTGGATGCTCAGGCCCTGCAGTGGAAGCAGGCACAGTTTGGGGAGCATCTTCCTCCCCTCTGGCCTCTTCTGCAGGAAGACACGCAGCCAGAGGATCCTCCGAGGTTGGTGTTGGGCTCTGCAGACAGACAGCAGTGTGAGGGACAAGTGACTTTTTCTATGTTCAGCTCTAGACCCAGATGCACTAAGGAGAAATCATCTGCAGAGAAATGGGATTCTAAGTTGTTCCCACTGAAGTGAAAAGGCACAATTAGATGGGACTGCACTCTCTTGTGCAGGACAAATTCCATCATGGCTTAAATCACAAAGCAACCCCACTTCCAGCTGCTTAAAAGCTCTGAAAAGGAATTGGAGAAAACAGCCTGGGCTCCTCCTGCTGCTGCTGCTCTTGCTGCAAAGAGCCTGGACTGTAGTTTCATTCATCTAACCAGGCTGGCACTGGACTGCAACAGGCCCAGCTCACAGCTTGCTCCACAATTGTCAAATGCTACCAAGGCCAGAGGCTCCTTTCCCACTCACCCAAAGACTGGATTCTCTCCAGGCACGGGTGATGTGACCTGCAACACACAAGGGAAAAACAACCAGATGCTGTAAGAAAACTGCCTGTGCTGGGCAAGCCCACAAAAAGTCAACCCAAAGACAGAGCATTCTGCTTTCACTACACCACTCCAGCTGCAACCCCTGTGTCACACAGCAAGCAAGGCAACAGCACAAAATACTTCCTTGTCCTCCATGGCCACTCAACCCATAGAAACTTGAGACTCAGACAGGCCCAGTGGTTCTGTAACAATCATTGCTTCTGCCCCACCCCACCCAGCAGGAGCTACAGCTCCTCCCTTTCCTGTGCTTCAGTTTTCTCAAGAGATTGCATGCAGCAATTGCCATGAGCTCACTGAAAACCTTTCCCCAGAAAAGCTTCACCCAAGTGCCCCTTAACCAGGGTGGCAGCTCTATCGTGACACAGCACAGGAACAGCTCCAGGGTTCGGGAGCATACAAGAACTCCTCTGAAATGTCTATCTCAGAGGCCTTTTCCAAGCTGATTCTGTGACTTCATCATAGAACACATGGCTCTTTTAGTGTGCAGGAAGTGTCAAGGTCCACAGGCACATGCTGGGATGAGAGAATATAGACAAGAAGACTTGAACTGAGGGACTTTCCCTTAGTCCTGGAGAGCAGTGCACAGCTTTTACAAGGACTCCTGACAAGCTCTCCCACTCTTCCTATCCTGGAAGTTGTCTTCCTTGAGCCAGCAAACTGAGGAGACTCTAAACTCCATAGCCACAGGCTGTGCCATGGGAGGAGTAGAATCCCTGCAGGCAACATTACAAATGCTGCCCACTCCTCACTGGCTAGAGACACCCCCTTCTTGGCTGGAGCTGTTGACAGCGGCTTTACCCAACCAAAGGCCTCTTTGTGGCATTTTGGTTTCCATATGCTGCAACATCTACTTACGTGCCAGGTGGGTGAGAAAGTACCCAGAATAAGCCACGGAAAAAGCCGTGCAAACTGCAGCACACACTCCCTCCATGGCTCGAGCAGCGCTGCTCAAGTCTGCAGCAGACAACGCCTGTGGGAAAATCAAAAATACTCTGAGTCCTGCTGGCAGAGACCTCGTCGATCAGCAGGTTCTGCCCG
The DNA here is from genome assembly GCF_036417665.1 of Passer domesticus. Classification (NCBI taxonomy): domain Eukaryota; kingdom Metazoa; phylum Chordata; class Aves; order Passeriformes; family Passeridae; genus Passer; species Passer domesticus. The sequence goes on from NW_026990166.1 coordinate 309,679, forward strand.
CAGTGAGCGTGCCACAGAGCTGCTCTGCACACTGAGCCCTTCCGGGCCTCGGCACAGCAACTTTGCCTTGACAACGCCGGGATGCGGCCGCTGACATCACAATAGCAGCCGCCCTAGGCTGGATTGTGAATTCATGCATAGAACCAGACATGCTCTACACCTAATGCAAAAAAAAGCCTGCAAAGTTCTCCTCTGCTACAAAGCAACACAAAAAGCCCTCCTAGTCCATCACCTGTTGCTCAAGGCATGTAAGAGTAGAAACACAGTGAGCCCCTAGAGCCCACACTGAGAAGCTGAGCACTGAGAAGGGACCAGGATGTGAGGAACCACATTAGTGGTCTTTGGCCACTATTTCTGCTGAGCAAAAATCAGAAGGCTTGTTCCTTTGTGGTAGAAATCAGAAAACAAGGAGAAGAAGCACTGCTTTAATTACATTTAGAGGTTTCTCCTAGGTACAGAGACATGGTCATGGATCTTTCTCTATATATATTATATATATATATATATATATATATATATGTATATGTATGTATGTATATTATATTATTCAATACTATATATTAAAAAAATTTTACATCATAGCCACGGGTGTGATTTCAGCAGGGAAATGCCATGACAGAAAATGCAAGGAGGATCGTTCTGTCTGACTCACTCTAACAGGGAGGCCTTGGGACCAGAGCACCACCACCATTTTTTCCCCCATTTTTCTCCTTCCACAATATTGCTCAGGAGGCGGGGCTGAAATGGGTGGCACGGAAGCGGCAGCTCTGACACACAGCTGAAACCATCAGGGCCAGGGTGGCATGTGGGACTGTTTTTCCACCGCAACAGAACAAGGCAAGCCAGAGTGGTGACACTGATCCCAAGTGAGTCCAGCCAAGCCAAGTGGAGCCCAGCAGGGTGGTAGGAAGAGGCAGCAAAGTGGCAGATCCCATTCCCACACACATGCCCAGTGTGGAAGACTGATGGCAGTGGCAATGCCAAACAGAGCTCTGCAGGGACAGAGAGACACCCATCACCATTGCCACTGCCACCATCCCTGCTGCAGAGAGGGAGCAGGAAACTGCCACTGCACAGCTGCTCCAGGCAGCACCAGCAGCCCCCATCTACCATCAGAACCATTCTGTAAGCCCTCACCATCCTGTCTTTGTTCCAGGGGCCTCATGTGACACTTCACCTTTGTTGCTTAAGCCATTACCCCTTTTGCACAATTTTCTTCTTATTGTTGTGCACTGCTTTTTATTTCCTCACTACATTATAACTCTAATAGTTTTAACCTCTCATTTATTGTTTTCTCCATTGTCCCTTTCCATTGTCATGGAGAAGGAGAGAGAGGAGAGGCTTTACAAGGACTACCTCAAGAAGAGGACATAGAATGGAGGGAAGGCCTTAGAAAGAATAAACAACCCTCATGCTGCTGCTTTTGGAAGGAATAAATGTCCAAGTTACTTAATATCCAGACACAAATCTGTGGAGTCTTGACAGCCAAGAAGCACAGGAACCTGGACACCTTGTTGTGAGAGACTAGAGGAGATTGCTGGCTCAACACTTTTCAGGGGCTTGTATGTGGGGAAGGGGGCAGATCAAGCCTTGCTCTGGTGAGGGGATGCCCCACTCGGCACGCCCCACACCCCCAGGCCTGTATCCCAGCCCAGCAGCGGCCGCTGATCCCTGGCACACCAGAGGCAATGCTCCACACCTGTGTCTGGAGCCCCTAACCCAGCTCCTAAATGGCCAGGTGAGTGGGAGCCCCATGTGGGGGAGGGCCCCAGGAGAGCCAAAGGCTATTTGCCTAGGGATATGTGGCCACCACATGTCTTGACCCTACATCTTCTTGGAATTTCTATCAGCTGAACACCACTGGAACCTGCAGTGATAGCTATGTTGGTTCCTTTCTGTCATTCTCTTTCTCTTTCTTCTCCCTTTTTCCTGCTCTCAGATTTTTGAGTAATTTAAAATCTTAACAGCCTTAATGATCTAAATCTAACTCAATTAACACATTTTGTTAGGTTGATAGGGCTAAGTTAATGCTTTATAGAATATTCTCTGTTATGTTTAATTTTTTTACCTTTCAAGTTCTTTGATTTTTGAAAGTTGACAGTGAAGGTTTTTTGTTGTTCCAATCTCTTGAGAACATCTCGTCAGTATTTTTCCTGCTTTTCTGTCTCAAGAGTACAGGAACAAGTTTAAGTCGTTTTACAGTATCCCACAGAGCAACGTTTTTGGGGCCTTACATTTTAATTGGCGCAGCAGGCAGGGTACTCTTGAGGTGACTTGGGCCTTTTATACAGCTGTAAGTGCTTGTGCCATAATAAAGGAGAAATAAATGTTCAGTCAAAGCTGCTATTTTCTGGCAGGAAAGTAATGGACTTGCACCCAGAAACTGATCTGAACTGCTCTCCACTGACACACTTGCTAAAAGCTCATATAGAAAACTTGTCCAGCCCTAAAGAGAGATGGGGACGGAGAGAAACTAGCACCATCCACAGTTTCTTCTGGAGAAAACATGAACTTTGTTAGAAGAAAATTAAAAACTCCCAGTAAAGGACCATGCCTGGTATCCATATGCATGGAGGTTTGACTCAGAGCTGTATGGTGCCCATCAGCTGGAAAAGGAGCTGCATCAGCTGCAAATTGCTGAGCCTGAAACAATAGCCAGCCTCAGGCCAGAGTAGGAATTGAATGCCAGGATGAAGCCAGCCCCCAAACCATGAGAAACCAGTGAAACACGCTCCTCCAAAGCCAAAGAGCTTTAGAGTTGCAATTTAACACTGCTGGGGAAGGCCTGGAAGCAGTGTTTTCCAGACTCCAGGAACAGCCAG